>NC_136525.1:54463357-54695857 GCF_053919585.1 Euprymna scolopes | reverse complement strand
GAAAAGAAAACGAATGAAAGTATTTTACCTATATCTCATCCTTGCAAAGTACTTTTTAAAGATTTATATATTTGACTATTTTCGTATCTCCATATTTTTTATTCATATAGACAAATATGCTAAACATGCTAATATTTCGGAATGGTTGGTTTATTGAAAAACATTAGTAGGTGTTCCTATTTACAATGTCTCCCCACGGGACAGAGTTAGACACCAGGGTCGTTTTTTAACGTGGAGAAAAGGAACAAAAATAAAAATTGTCTCAGTCGTGAAGGATTTCTCCTCCACTGACAGAGAACAAGAAATTGAAGTGCAGCATCTGAAGAACAGATACTACACTTTGGGTATTTATTTGCTCCCCCACCGAGCAAATTAGGCACAAGCCCAATTTTTAATGTGAGGAGTGAAGGGAGGGGGAAGGGAAAAAGGGGACCAGCTCCCGAGAGGTGGGAAATGGGAGCTGGTTAAAGGTCAGGTATGTGGGGTTGCCCCCACATCTGGTCTTTGCTTGCAGTATCTGTCGGAACAGATACTACACTTTGATCTTGTCCCGAAGGCCAAGTACTATATATTAGTAGGTGTTGCCCAGTCGTAAAATATGTTTAAATATATTTTAATTAATACGGATTTTTTATTTATTATTATAGAACCAATTATTTATTGATTATGATATTGTACCGAATACATATTACTACCCAATATTGCATGCATATATCATGCATTTAAAAAAATTAAAATACTAATAAAAATATTTCTTTCACAAACTTTTTCTTTTATTGACGACTAGCGAGGGGTACCCGGCATTGCCCGTGTGTTTGGAGGTGTGTGTGGTTTTGGGTAAATAAAAAGAAAAATCGTTGGTTGTTAAAAAAAACGAAGCCTTGACGCGCAGTTGGAAAATAGTAAAGTGTGAAAAAAAACAAAAAAACAGGTGCCCGTTTTTGATGAGTTATTGACGTGAACTTTGAGTGCGGGACAGTGTTTTATTTAACGCAAGTCTGTTTTTTTTATATGAAAAATCTTAATGCACATGCAGCGATGGTACGCGATAGCTATTCAGCAGTTAACATTTTCTGCGGGACAGTTTTTAATGAGGTCAATAAACCAGTTTGTTTGTTTTTAACTAACTTTGGAAAAAAACAGCTTCCTGTTTATTAGGGGGTGTGTCTCGTCTTGAAATGAAAGCAACCGTCTGATACGACGAAGCCGACATTGACCAAACGTTACATAGCTTTCTAGAGACCACTGGCCGTGGGCCAGTATTTCAAATCGAGTTTCGCTTTTTTTTTTTTTCTTTTTTTTTTTTTTTTCTTATACCGAAAAACGAATGCAACACGTGCAGATCCAAAAATGTCGAATAATTAACGTTTCAAAATCGGGCAAATTAAATAGAGAGGCGACCACCGTTGTTAAGTCATAGATATTATCATTTAGACGTGATATAAAAAGTTTTAAAAATGAGCGACGGCCTTGAGAATCCGCCGGAAAAAAGCCTTTTGAAGACATACACAAAAAGCGAACACACATATACACATACATTTTTGCTTTTATATATAGAGATTTCTAAACATTTCTTCATTGCATTCTTGGAGCAGTACGTAACCATTATTAAATATACTATTATCGAAATTATTAAAATTGATTACTTTGTTTCAGTTAATCTAAGGTATGTTTTCTTTTTACATAATACGCTACTTCCATTATGTAAGACGCCATTTTGTAAAAATCTCAATTATTCTAGCATTTTTACATATTTTAAGCTTGTTTTTCTTCAGATTACAGGCATAATGCTAAATAGATTTTATTACATTTTCACCCCAAACAAGGCACATTGCCACTTTGATGTAGGGGGCTACTATCAGGGACATAAGCATCAGCGATACTATGTTGGGAGTTGGGCAGCAAGATGTCTGTTCACGTTACACTTGAACTTTCACTTTTGCTTTGAAAAGGCCTTATTTCTATTATTTCATTGAAAAGCCTTGAATATATGGAAAAGGTTCTGAAGAGGCCTTGAAAATTGTATTCTTTATGTTTAGTAAAAATTTCTGTTGAAATATTAAAAATAAAATCAAGATAAATGCTATTATATTATTTTTTTAATTACATTTTCACCCCAAACAAGGCACATTGCCACTTTGATGTAGAGGGCTACTATCAGGGACATAAGCATCAGGGGTACTATATAGGGAGTTGGGCAGCAAGATGTCAGTTCACGTTACACTTGAACTTCTGCATGTCAGTACAATATGGGAAGCAGGGACCTGAAAGGGAATTCCAAAGTCTAGCGGTTCTGAGGAAGAAACTATTGGAGTAGAAAGCTCTCTTACATCTAGGGATCTCTACTGTGAAGGGGTGGGATACATTAGCCGAGCACGTGTCCAAATTCACCTTGAATTGTTACATTGTTGGTGCATTTAATATCTTTCTTGGAAGTTTATTCCAAGGTGCAGGGATTCTGATTGAGAAAGTGACCTTCCTCCAATTCAGTTAAATTTTTTATTTTAAAAAAGTTTATTTTATTATTTTAAGAAATTTTTTTTAAATTTAGAAGAATTTTTTTTAATTTAACAAAAAATTTTTTTTATATCAAAGAAATTCTTTTATTTTAAAGAATTTTTGGGTTTGTTTTAATGTGCACATGGATTTGAAAAAGTTGTCAAAAAACAAACATATAATAAATAAATGATATCAAAGGCAAGATAAGTTACTTTTCTACCTAACTGGATAATTTTCTAGTGATTTTATTTCATGTAACATGTTTATTCAGATCGAAAACATAGTGTTTACCAGTGTATTGGAAAATTCAAAATGGCGTCTGACTCTCTCTTTGACACAGTAAGTTTGGGAAAAGGAGTTAAAAATAAAAAACTAGGCAAAATACTGTTAGAAACTCGTTCAATATATGTAACCGTATTTGGTGGGTTTTTAACAGTATTAATGTTACATTAAATAAAAACACTAAAAACATATCCAGTTAGGTAGAAAAGTAACTTACCTTGCACTTGATAACATTTATTTGTTATATATTTGTTTTTTGACAACTTTTTCGAATCTATGTGTGCAGTAAAACAAACCCGAATTTTTAAAAAAAAAATTTATTTTAACAGATTTTTTTTATTTTTAACAAATATTTTTATTTTAACAAATATTTTGTATTCAAAAGAAATTTTTTAAATTATTATTCTTATTATTTATTTATTTTTTTTTTTCAGAATTCTGATGAGGCGTTCCGTGGCTCCTAGTCAGTCTGGAGCTGCCAAGCGAGCCAGATTTTCAGCCCCTTTTAAGGTGAATCATTTTTCTTCATTATTAAAAAATGTGAGACAATTTTACATTCTAAAACTTATTTCAACATGAAATTCATATACATTCACCTGGCTTCTCAAACTTCATTTTGCATACCCAAACTAGTTGCTTTTCCCGATGGGGTATTTTGGAACCCTTGGAAAAATAGACCTAATTTTTAATAGACAGGTTTTGAACAGACTTAAACAGTCCTTGAATTTTAACTTTTGCTTTGAAAAGGCCTTATTTCTATTATTTCCTTGAGAAATCCTTGAATATATGGAAAATGTCCTGAAGAAAATTGTATTCTTTATGTTTAGTAAAAATTTCTGTTGAAATATTAAAAATAAAATCAAGATAAATGCTATTATATTATTTTTAAATATTAATAAAAATACCATTAAAATATTAATAAAAATACCATTAAAATATTTTTTAAATATTGAAAATAAAATAGATATAAATACTATTAAATTATTTTTTAAATATTAATAAAAATACCATTAAAATATTTTTAAAATATTGAAAATAAAATCGATATAAATACTATTAAATTATTTTGTTTAAATATTAATGAAAATACCATTAAAATATTTTTTAAAATATTGAAAATAAAATCGATATGAATACTATTAAATTATTTTTTTAAATATTAATGAAAATACCATCAAAATATTTTTTAATATGGAAAATAAAATCGAAATACATTGTTTTGAAATTTCATTGTATTATTGTGGAGCCAAGAGTTACGTCCCTTTATCAGAAAACTTTCTGATGCTTTCCATATTACAACATTGAGTAGTTTTGTGATAAAAGGATATAACTCTTGTATTCACAATACTCAAAATTCAAAATTTTAAAGTAAAATGGATACAGTGTATACCAATCTACAATGTGGAATATGGCATTTAATCGCGCTTGATTGGCTAAATATAAATGGCTCAGGGAATGTAAAAATGATTGTCGACAGGCACATATTGTTGTTTATGTCAAAAAGTATTTGTTTTAAGCAAAATGGACGAAGGTGCCTAGAAATCGCAAATGGTTAGCACTGAACACAAAACGAAGAAAAGCTGTAGATAGTAACCAGTTTTGTTGTGTGTTAGAAAACTTCACGTGTGACGTTTAAAACTACTTCATGAAATAAAGAGATAAATTAAAATGACTTTTTTCTGTTGTTAATTAAGTTTTTTGGTTTTATATATCATTGTTCCTGTATCAAATTTTGTTTTGAAAACTTGAATTTTGTCTGGGATAAGCTATGAAAAACTTTAAAATCCTTGAAAACTCCTTGAAAATGGATATTAAAAATCTGTATGAACCTTGATTTGGACTCTCTCATCAATTTTGATGTGTGAAGTTCCGCCACAACAACTAAGTTGCTCGGAAATCCACACAGATGATTTGTTTATAGCGGTGAAGGCTTTGTGTAGAACCAACCACACTTTTTGGTATTACTGCTAACCTTTGCCAGTGCAGATGGTTGCCACAGGACAGTATGCAGTAGGCCGAAGGAGTTACCTTTTCCTAAATGCATGTCTTAACAAAGACTGTGGGTGCATCTTTCCCAATGAATTAAAGCACCCCCAGATACTAACTTGGAAATTTGTGCATACAGTGCATAGCCTTTCCAAACAGTCATCCATTTGGTATTGGCCAGGCTCAACATTGCTTAACTTGGATGATCTGATGTGTCAATATTATTGTGCCATATATATATATATATATATATATATATATATATACTATAGGTTGAGAAGTTTCCACACATACACACACATGCTCACTTTGTGTGTATATATATATATCTATATATATATATATACAGGGTGTCCATAAAGTCCATAAATTTATAACTTTATTTGTATTTGCAATAGAAATACATGATGCCCGTCTTACAGACTTTCTTGGACTTGCAGTAAAGGATTCTTCTATGGAAGCAACACTTTCGTCACTGACACATGGCCTTCCAGGCCGTGGTTTATCATGGACAGAGCCTGTCTCTTTAGATTTTTTCATCCATTTAACAATGGTGTTCATATGAGGCTCTTTTTTATTGCATTCAATTCTAAACTTTATTTGTACAGCAATAGTAGATTTCAATTCAGCCAACCAAAGGATACAGTTTACTTTTTCCTCAATTGAAGCCATGGGATCAAATTGATTCTGAAAAACAAAAGAAAATATTTTTTACTTATTTTTTACTTATCTAAAAATTGTTACGAATTTTGTGGTGAAAAATTATTCAATAACTATACTTAAAACTAGATACATGAAACTTTATAACATTTTTTACAGATTATTTCTATCGCAAATATAAATAAAGTTATAAATTTTTTAAAGTGCACACGAACTTTATGGACACCCTATATATATATATCTATATTTTTATAAAGTAATAGGGTTCGTGTGTTTCTGTCTGTGTGTACAGCTCTCCACCATCAACGAAATATAAAGGAGGTAAGAGGGTAGATCTCTCCTGGTAGAGAAACATTAGAACCCATTTTAGGATGTTTCTGTTATAGGAGACATAAGAATCTTTGCCTAATTTCTTTATATACTATTCTACAAACAACCCCCATATCGAATGACTTATGCTCATTTGCATATCACATTATATTAAATCTCTTTAACTAATTACCTCGACCTTATTACATATTGGAAATATTCTAATAATTTCAACTGTACTATTTACAAAATCTATTTAACATTTAATCTATCTTCTATCTTCTATCTATCTATATCTATATCTATCTTCTATCTATATCTATATCTATATCTATATCTATATCTATATCTATCTATATCTATCTATCTATATCTATCTATATGTCTATAAAAACAGAGATGTGTGTGTGCCACAGACGATTTCTGATTGGTTAATCCAATAATCACATCTCCTAAAAAACAATCGTTTCTACGCTCTTACCTTTACCATAAAATATTATGGCTTTATTTATTGTCCATCTTGGAAGGGTTTAATTTTTTAATAACTTGTTATTTACAAATTAAAAAAATACGAAACTATTATACGAAACTAAACTACACGAAATACGCGCACACACGCACACACACACGTTCACTACCGTCACGTTGTTATGGCAACCAAACCCGCTGACTTCTTTTTCTCATTTCACTCGTGGTCTTAAATTCATTTCGGGTTTGTATTACTGTACACATAGATTCGAATAAGTTGCCAAAAAACAAATATATAACAAATAAATGTTATCAAAGGCAAATTTTTCGTGTTTTTATTCAATTTAACGTGTTTATTCAGCTCGAAAAGCATACAGTGTTTACCGATGTATTGGAAAATTCAAGATGGCGGCCGATTCTCTCTTTAACACGGTAAGTTTGGAAAAAGGTGTAATAAATAAAAAACCGGTTAAAATACTGTTAAAAACTCGCTCAATATATGTTACCGTGACATAGGTTGACATATATTCGGCGGGTTTTTAATAGTATTTTGTATAGTTTTTTATTTATAACACCTTTTCCCAAACTTACGGTGTTAAAGAATGTGTGAGACGCCATCTTGAATTTTCCAACACATCGGTAAACACTGTATTCTTTTCGAGCTGAATAAACATGTTAAATTGAATAAAAACACGAAAAATATATCCAGTTTTTATCGGTTTTTTACCTTCTCTGCAGAAGTACAAAAAAAAAAACAAACAAAAAAAAAACGGAAGGTACTTTTACAGAATGTTAAACTAACCCTAACCGATGTTTTATGTTTAGTTTAGGAAAAGTCAGAAGAAATAAAAGTCATTATTGCATGAAATATACGTATTTAGTTGAAGTATTGTTTCTGTCAATTCTTTCGAAGAAATTTAGCAAGAATACCTGTAAACCAGGAAATCGGTAAAATGTCATCATGGATGAATACTTGTCTATTATAATTTCTACCCTTGACAAAAACTTAGCCATAACAAAAGAGATTTATTGTTCAGATTGTTTTTGAGATTGATTTCTAAAAAGATATTTTATAAATAAAATCGACTTTAAACTTAAAGACTTAAATTACAATAATTGAATTTAAACATTCTTATTTCAATATTTGGCACATAACACCTGCAAAAATGATCACAATGTCAGGATTTCATTTTATTTCAGAATCGATGGCAAATACTAATATTTAACATTAGTTTATCATTTAAGCCGATAAAAAGCCCTTTTTTTCCGAGTCATAAAAGGATTTGGAGTTTCCTAATCAACCTTTCGGGTGCAGTTGCACGCTCTCAAAATAACTAAAGTGTTGGCTTTAAAAAAATTGGTTCATTAAAACTAAACAGGTTTAGTTTTAATAAAAAAAAAAAAATTAAAAAAAAAATCGCTTTGGTAATTAGATATGTCGTATGGTTATCCCTAATCGCTGAATAAAACCGCTAACGAGTTGAATGATTACGACATAAAATTAAACTCGGGTTCCTGAAACGGAAACTTCGTTTGTTTTTGTTTTTTTCTTATCAATATATTTACATTGTTATTTTGTTTTCATTTTCAATCATTCGAACAGTTTTCTTTTTCAAGTAATCCAAGTTACAAAATTCCCACTGTTTACTATGCTAAAATCACAATGACTAATGTATACCTATTAACCCTTATCCTTGAGTGGCCTCTGGGCCTTGATAAGTGGTAACACCCATGTAAAAAAAAAAAATTTAAAAAAATCACGCGAACAGTTTTCTTTTTATAATGTACAGTTTTAAAAGTTTAAAAACGATATAGTTTTTACTTCAGGAAACTTAATGGGTCAGTTTTTACGATGTGCCCTGTTAAAATACTGTTAAAAACTCGCTCAATATATGTTACCGTGACATAGGTTGACATATATTCGGCGGGTTTTTAATAGTATTTTGTATAGTTTTTTTTATTTATAACACCTTTTCCCAAACTTACGGTGTTAAAGAGGGTGTGAGACGCCATCTTGAATTTTCCAACACATCGGTAAACACTGTATGTTTTTCGAGCTGAATAAATATATTACATTGAATAAAAACACAAAAAAGATATCCAGTTAGGTAGAAAAGTAACTTATCTTGTTTTTGATAACATTTATTTATATATTTGTTTTTGACTATTTTTTCGAATCTATGTGTACAGTAATCTTGCCAGGATGCGGAGGAAAATGAATGAAGGGGGAGGGGAATAAAATAAAAACATTTTGGAAACAGAGTAAGTTTGAAAGAATTGCTTTGCACAGAAAGAAATTAATGAAAAAATAAAATTAAATTTCTTTTCTTTCTTGATTTTTTTTTTAGTTTTTTATGAAAAAGGAAGTCAAAATTAAGACTATAAAAAACAATTTTTATTAAGAGCGAACCTCAGTCGTCAGGTCTGTAAAAAAAAGACGTGGAATAATAAATGTTTTCTAATACAAATTGTTTTTACTTATGTGTTCATTTGTCTCTTTGAAGTTCGTTTGTTTAATATATCGGTTTGCAATATAATTTTGTCATTCTGTCAGACTCAAATTTTAAATCTATATATCTATAAAAGTGAAAGTGTGTGTGTGTGTGTGTGTGTGTGTGTGTGTGTGTGTGTGTGTGTGTACATTTCCCTACGAAATAACTCTGTCAATTTTTAGTCTACAGACTCGAAATTTGATATACAGGGTACTGAGATTTGGAAAAATCTATGTGATCGGTTTTTAGCCAGAAATTTGGCGATTAAGGGGTCAAAGTTCAACGATTTGAGCTTTGAGAACTCTACCAAACTTCTCCGACAATTTTGGGTCTACACACTTTAAATTTTAGATATAGCTTCCGTGGACATGGATCTAACTTAATAACTTGATTTGAGCCCAAAACAATAAATTTTCAGGGGTCATAATAGGGGTCAAAGTTAAAAAAATTACCCCCTTTTTTTTTGCTCAGCATACACCTCCAAACACCCGGGCAACGCCGGGCACCCATGCTAGTATATATATATATATATATATATATATACTAGCAAAAGAACCCGTCATTGACTGGGTTCAAAAACAGCCTACAGAAAATGGACTCTGATTTATGAAAGTATAATAGGTTATGAAAAGGAAGGGTTGTAAAGAGATAGCTTCGAATTTGGGGCTATCAAAACCAAAGCAAAATATGATGAAAGTAAAAATAAAATAGATAAACCCCATAATTTATTATACCATACCTGTTCACACTGAAACACTTATCACAATATTCTGTGGATCTATATTAAAAAACCTTGTTAAACTTTGTGACATATTTTCATTCTATGGAGGTCAGGTTCGAATGAACATCCCATAATTTTATTATACCATATTTCTTCAAACTGAAACATAATTATCAAAGTATACTTACGCAGATAGATATGAAAAGTCTTTATTAAAGTTTGTGCCTATTTCCATTCTATGGAGGCCAGGCACGAACGCAGACCCCACAATTTTTATTATAGTCATACCCTCCCTTATCAAAGTATTATTATGTACATCTATATCAAAAACCCTTGTAAACGTTTTTTTTTTTTAATTTTCAAATTTTTTATTTCCATACTTTGTGGACAAGGCGCGTGCGCAGACTCCATAATTTTAATGAATCATCATTATGCCAGATCAAAATACCCATTCCTGTGTTTCGATACATCTATCATTATATGTGATCAGTTTTCTATAATAGTCAACCATATAGGAGCCTATTCGTGACCAGACACCCACACAGACGTTCAGCTTTATATTATATATATATATATATATATATATATATGCAAAGTGAGAATGTGTGTGGACACTTCTCAACCTATATACTCAACTACAGGATAATCAGACATATGGAAAACCTTTTAATCGATTTTCATCCGGAAAAATAGGGTTGCTAAGAGGTCAAATTAGCAAATTGGTAAGTAAGTGTTGTCTGATTTTTATCTGTCAACTCTCATGACTGCGCATGTCCAGACAACTTTTTTATGCTAAGAATAAGATTTTTTAAAAACACTTTGTAAATGTTGTGTGAAGCTGGTGTAATGGCTGTCGTACTTGATTCAATGTCTTTGGGTTTTGGTTCAATATCTTTAGGTTTTGATACAATATCTTTAGGTTTTGATACAATATCTTTAGGTTTTGATACAATATCTTTAGGTTTTGATACAATATCTTTAGGTTTTGATTCAATATCTTTAGGTTTTGATTCAATATCTTTGGGTTTTGATTCAATATCTTTAGGTTTTGGTTCAATATCTTTAGGTTTTGATACAATATCTTTAGGTTTTGGTTCAATATCTTTAGGTTTTGGTTCAATATCTTTAGGTTTTGATTCAATATCTTTAGGTTTTGGTTCAATATCTTTAGATTTTGATTCAATATCTTTAGGTTTTGGTTCAATATCTTTAGGTTTTGATTCAATATCTTTAGGTTTTGGTTCAATATCTTTAGATTTTGATTCAATATCTTTAGGTTTTGGTTCAATATCTTTAGGTTTTGATACAATATCTTTGGGTTTTGGTTCAATATCTTTAGGTTTTGGTTCAATATCTTTAGGTTTTGATACAATATCTTTAGGTTTTGGTTCAATGTCTTTAGGTTTTGATTCAATATCTTTAGGTTTTGGTTCAATGTCTTTAGGTTTTGGTTCAATGTCTTTAGGTTTTGGTTCAATGTCTTTTGGTTTTGATTCAATATCTTTAGGTTTTGATTCAATATCTTTAGGTTTTGATTCAATGTCTTTAGGTTTTGGTTCAATGTCTTTAGGTTTTGATACAATATCTTTAGGTTTTGGTTCAATATCTTTAGGTTTTGATACAATATCTTTAGGTTTTGGTTCAATGTCTTTTGGTTTTGATTGAATATCTTTAGGTTTTGATTCAATATCTTTAGGTTTTGATTCAATGTCTTTAGGTTTTGGTTCAATGTCTTTAGGTTTTGATACAATATCTTTAGGTTTTGGTTCAATATCTTTAGGTTTTGGTTCAATATCTTTAGGTTTTGGTTCAATATCTTTAGGTTTTGGTTCAATATCTTTAGGTTTTGATTCAATATCTTTAGGTTTTGGTTCAATATCTTTAGGTTTTGGTTCAATGTCTTTAGGTTTTGATTCAATATCTTTAGGTTTTGATTCAATATCTTTAGGTTTTGATACAATATCTTTAGGTTTTGGTTCAATGTCTTTAGGTTTTGATTCAATATCTTTAGGTTTTGATTCAATATCTTTAGGTTTTGGTTCAATATCTTTAGGTTTTGATACAATATCTTTAGGTTTTGATTCAATATCTTTAGGTTTTGATACAATATCTTTAGGTTTTGATTCAATATCTTTAGGTTTTTGTTCAATATCTTTAGGTTTTGGTTCAATGTCTTTAGGTTTTGGTTCAATATCTTTAGGTTTTGATTCAATATCTTTAGGTTTTGATACAATATCTTTAGGTTTTGGTTCAATGTCTTTAGGTTTTGATTCAATATCTTTAGGTTTTGGTTCAATATCTTTAGGTTTTGGTTCAATGTCTTTAGGTTTTGGTTCAATATCTTTAGGTTTTGATTCAATGTCTTTAGGTTTTTGTTCAATATCTTTAGGTTTTGATTCAATATCTTTAGGTTTTGGTTCAATGTCTTTAGGTTTTTGTTCAATATCTTTAGGTTTTGATTCAATATCTTTAGGTTTTGATTCAATGTCTTTAGGTTTTGATTCAATATCTTTAGGTTTTGATTCAATATCTTTAGGTTTTGGTTCAATGTCTTTAGGTTTTGGTTCAATGTCTTTAGGTTTTGGTTCAATGTCTTTAGGTTTTGGTTCAATGTCTTTAGGTTTTGGTTCAATGTCTTTAGGTTTTGGTTCAATGTCTTTAGGTTTTGATACAATATCTTTAGGTTTTGGTTCAATGTCTTTAGGTTTTGATTCAATATCTTTGGGTTTTGGTTCAATGTCTTTAGGTTTTGATTCAATATCTTTAGGTTTTGATTCAATATCTTTAGGTTTTGATTCAATATCTTTAGGTTTTGATTCAATATCTTTAGGTTTTGGTTCAATGTCTTTGGGTTTTGATTCAATATCTTTAGGTTTTGATTCAATATCTTTAGGTTTTGATTCAATGTCTTTAGGTTTTGATTCAATATCTTTAGGTTTTGATTCAATATCTTTAGGTTTTGATTCAATATCTTTAGGTTTTATTCAATATCTTCAGGTTTTGATTCAATATCTTTAGGTTTTGATTCAATGTCTTTAGGTTTTGATTCAATATCTTTAGGTTTTGATTCAATATCTTTAGGTTTTGATTCAATATCTTTAGGTTTTGATTCAATATCTTTAGGTTTTGATTCAATATCTTTAGGTTTTGATTCAATATCTTTAGGTTTTGATTCAATATCTTTAGGTTTTGATTCAATATCTTTAGGTTTTGATTCAATATCTTTAGGTTTTGATTCAATATCTTTAGGTTTTGATTCAATATCTTTAGGTTTTGGTTCAATATCTTTAGGTTTTGGTTCAATATCTTTAGGTTTTTATTCAATATCTTTAGGTTTTTATTCAATATCTTTAGGTTTTGATTCAATATCTTTAGGTTTTGATTCAATATCTTTAGGTTTTGATTCAATATCTTTAGGTTTTGATTCAATATCTTTAGGTTTTATTCAATATCTTCAGGTTTTGATTCAATATCTTTAGGTTTTGATTCAATGTCTTTAGGTTTTGATTCAATATCTTTAGGTTTTGATTCAATATCTTTAGGTTTTGATTCAATATCTTTAGGTTTTGATTCAATATCTTTAGGTTTTGATTCAATATCTTTAGGTTTTGGTTCAATATCTTTAGGTTTTGATTCAATATCTTTAGGTTTTGATTCAATATCTTTAGGTTTTGATTCAATATCTTTAGGTTTTGTTTCAATATCTTTAGGTTTTTATTCAATATCTTTAGGTTTTGATTCAATATCTTTAGGTTTTGATTCAATATCTTTAGGTTTTGATTCAATATCTTTAGGTTTTGATTCAATGTCTTTAGGTTTTTATTCAATATCTTTAGGTTTTTATTCAATATCTTTAGGTTTTGATTCAATATCTTTAGGTTTTGATTCAATATCTTTAGGTTTTGATTCAATATCTTTAGGTTTTGATTCAATATCTTTAGGTTTTGATTCAATATCTTTAGGTTTTGATTCAATATCTTTAGGTTTTGATTCAATATCTTTAGGTTTTGATTCAATATCTTTAGGTTTTGATTCAATATCTTTAGGTTTTGGTTCAATATCTTTAGGTTTTTATTCAATATCTTTAGGTTTTTATTCAATATCTTTAGGTTTTGATTCAATATCTTTAGGTTTTGATTCAATATCTTTAGGTTTTTATTCAATATCTTTAGGTTTTGATTCAATATCTTTAGGTTTTGATTCAATATCTTTAGGTTTTGATTCAATATCTTTAGGTTTTGATTCAATATCTTTAGGTTTTGATTCAATATCTTTAGGTTTTGATTCAATATCTTTAGGTTTTATTCAATATCTTTAGGTTTTGATTCAATATCTTTAGGTTTTGATTCAATATCTTTAGGTTTTGATTCAATGTCTTTAGGTTTTGATTCAATATCTTTAGGTTTTGATTCAATATCTTTAGGTTTTGATTCAATATCTTTAGGTTTTTATTCAATATCTTTAGGTTTTGATTCAATATCTTTAGGTTTTGATTCAATATCTTTAGGTTTTGATTCAATATCTTTAGGTTTTGATTCAATATCTTTAGGTTTTGATTCAATATCTTTAGGTTTTGATTCAATATCTTTAGGTTTTGATTCAATATCTTTAGGTTTTGATTCAATATCTTTAGGTTTTGATTCAATATCTAGGTTTTATTCAATATCTTCAGGTTTTGATTCAATATCTTTAGGTTTTGATTCAATGTCTTTAGGTTTTGGTTCAATGTCTTTAGGTTTTGATACAATATCTTTAGGTTTTGGTTCAATATCTTTAGGTTTTGATACAATATCTTTAGGTTTTGGTTCAATGTCTTTTGGTTTTGATTGAATATCTTTAGGTTTTGATTCAATATCTTTAGGTTTTGATTCAATGTCTTTAGGTTTTGGTTCAATGTCTTTAGGTTTTGATACAATATCTTTAGGTTTTGGTTCAATATCTTTAGGTTTTGGTTCAATATCTTTAGGTTTTGGTTCAATATCTTTAGGTTTTGGTTCAATATCTTTAGGTTTTGATTCAATATCTTTAGGTTTTGGTTCAATATCTTTAGGTTTTGGTTCAATGTCTTTAGGTTTTGATTCAATATCTTTAGGTTTTGATTCAATATCTTTAGGTTTTGATACAATATCTTTAGGTTTTGGTTCAATGTCTTTAGGTTTTGATTCAATATCTTTAGGTTTTGATTCAATATCTTTAGGTTTTGGTTCAATATCTTTAGGTTTTGATACAATATCTTTAGGTTTTGATTCAATATCTTTAGGTTTTGATACAATATCTTTAGGTTTTGATTCAATATCTTTAGGTTTTTGTTCAATATCTTTAGGTTTTGGTTCAATGTCTTTAGGTTTTGGTTCAATATCTTTAGGTTTTGATTCAATATCTTTAGGTTTTGATACAATATCTTTAGGTTTTGGTTCAATGTCTTTAGGTTTTGATTCAATATCTTTAGGTTTTGGTTCAATATCTTTAGGTTTTGGTTCAATGTCTTTAGGTTTTGGTTCAATATCTTTAGGTTTTGATTCAATGTCTTTAGGTTTTTGTTCAATATCTTTAGGTTTTGATTCAATATCTTTAGGTTTTGGTTCAATGTCTTTAGGTTTTTGTTCAATATCTTTAGGTTTTGATTCAATATCTTTAGGTTTTGGTTCAATGTCTTTAGGTTTTGGTTCAATGTCTTTAGGTTTTGGTTCAATGTCTTTAGGTTTTGGTTCAATGTCTTTAGGTTTTGGTTCAATGTCTTTAGGTTTTGGTTCAATGTCTTTAGGTTTTGATACAATATCTTTAGGTTTTGGTTCAATGTCTTTAGGTTTTGATTCAATATCTTTGGGTTTTGGTTCAATGTCTTTAGGTTTTGATTCAATATCTTTAGGTTTTGATTCAATATCTTTAGGTTTTGATTCAATATCTTTAGGTTTTGATTCAATATCTTTAGGTTTTGGTTCAATGTCTTTGGGTTTTGATTCAATATCTTTAGGTTTTGATTCAATATCTTTAGGTTTTGATTCAATGTCTTTAGGTTTTGATTCAATATCTTTAGGTTTTGATTCAATATCTTTAGGTTTTGATTCAATATCTTTAGGTTTTATTCAATATCTTCAGGTTTTGATTCAATATCTTTAGGTTTTGATTCAATGTCTTTAGGTTTTGATTCAATATCTTTAGGTTTTGATTCAATATCTTTAGGTTTTGATTCAATATCTTTAGGTTTTGATTCAATATCTTTAGGTTTTGATTCAATATCTTTAGGTTTTGATTCAATATCTTTAGGTTTTGATTCAATATCTTTAGGTTTTGATTCAATATCTTTAGGTTTTGATTCAATATCTTTAGGTTTTGATTCAATATCTTTAGGTTTTGATTCAATATCTTTAGGTTTTGGTTCAATATCTTTAGGTTTTGGTTCAATATCTTTAGGTTTTTATTCAATATCTTTAGGTTTTTATTCAATATCTTTAGGTTTTGATTCAATATCTTTAGGTTTTGATTCAATATCTTTAGGTTTTGATTCAATATCTTTAGGTTTTGATTCAATATCTTTAGGTTTTATTCAATATCTTCAGGTTTTGATTCAATATCTTTAGGTTTTGATTCAATGTCTTTAGGTTTTGATTCAATATCTTTAGGTTTTGATTCAATATCTTTAGGTTTTGATTCAATATCTTTAGGTTTTGATTCAATATCTTTAGGTTTTGATTCAATATCTTTAGGTTTTGGTTCAATATCTTTAGGTTTTGATTCAATATCTTTAGGTTTTGATTCAATATCTTTAGGTTTTGTTTCAATATCTTTAGGTTTTGTTTCAATATCTTTAGGTTTTTATTCAATATCTTTAGGTTTTGATTCAATATCTTTAGGTTTTGATTCAATATCTTTAGGTTTTGATTCAATATCTTTAGGTTTTGATTCAATGTCTTTAGGTTTTTATTCAATATCTTTAGGTTTTTATTCAATATCTTTAGGTTTTGATTCAATATCTTTAGGTTTTGATTCAATGTCTTTAGGTTTTGATTCAATATCTTTAGGTTTTGATTCAATATCTTTAGGTTTTGATTAAATATCTTTAGGTTTTGGTTCAATTTCTTTAGGTTTTGATTCAATATCTTTAGGTTTTGATTAAATATCTTTAGATTTTGATTCAATATCTTTAGGTTTTTATTCAATATCTTTAGGTTTTGATTAAATATCTTTAGGTTTTGGTTTCAATTTCTTTAGGTTTTGGTTCAATATCTTTAGGTTTTGATTCAATATCTTTAGGTTTTGATTCAATATCTTTAGGTTTTGATTCAATATCTTTAGGTTTTGATTCAATATCTTTAGGTTTTGATTCAATATCTTTAGGTTTTTATTCAATATCTTTAGGTTTTGATTACGTAACTTTAGGTTTTGATTCAATATCTTTAGGTTTTGGTTCAATGTCTTTAGGTTTTGGTTCAATATCTTTAGGTTTTGTTTCAATATCTTTAGGTTTTGATTCAATATCTTTAGGTTTTGGTTCAATGTCTTTAGGTTTTTGTTCAATATCTTTAGGTTTTGTTTCAATATCTTTAGGTTTTGTTTCAATATCTTTAGGTTTTGGTTAAATATCTTTAGGTTTTGTTTCAATATCTTTAGGTTTTGGTTCAATATCTTTAGGTTTTGGTTCAATATCTTTAGGTTTTGATTCAATGTCTTTAGGTTTTGGTTCAATGTCTTTAGGTTTTGATTCAATGTCTTTAGGTTTTGATTCAATATCTTTAGGTTTTGTTTCAATATCTTTAGGTTTTGTTTCAATATCTTTAGGTTTTGTTTCAATATCTTTAGGTTTTGATTCAATATCTTTAGGTTTTGATTCAATATCTTTAGGTTTTGTTTCAATATCTTTAGGTTTTGATTCAATATCTTTAGGTTTTGGTTCAATGTCTTTAGGTTTTTGTTCAATATCTTTAGGTTTTGTTTCAATATCTTTAGGTTTTGTTTCAATATCTTTAGGTTTTGGTTCAATGTCTTTAGGTTTTGGTTCAATATCTTTAGGTTTTGGTTCAATATCTTTAGGTTTTGGTTCAATATCTTTAGGTTTTGATTCAATGTCTTTAGGTTTTGGTTCAATGTCTTTAGGTTTTGATTCAATGTCTTTAGGTTTTGATTCAATATCTTTAGGTTTTGTTTCAATATCTTTAGGTTTTGTTTCAATATCTTTAGGTTTTGTTTCAATATCTTTAGGTTTTGGTTCAATATCTTTAGGTTTTGTTTCAATATCTTTAGGTTTTGATTCAATATCTTTAGGTTTTGATTCAATATCTTTAGGTTTTGATTCAATATCTTTAGATTTTGATTCAATATCTTTAGGTTTTGATTCAATATCTTTAGATTTTGATTCAATATCTTTAGATTTTGATTCAATATCTTTAGATTTTGATTCAATATCTTTAGATTTTGATTCAATGTCTTTAGGTTTTGGTTCAATATCTTTAGGTTTTGATTCAATATCTTTAGATTTTGATTCAATATCTTTAGGTTTTGATTCAATATCTTTAGATTTTGATTCAATATCTTTAGATTTTGATTCAATATCTTTAGGTTTTGATTCAATATCTTTAGGTTTTGATTCAATATCTTTAGGTTTTGATTCAATGTCTTTAGATTTTGATTCAATGTCTTTAGATTTTGATTCAATATCTTTAGATTTTGATTCAATATCTTTAGATTTTGATTCAATATCTTTAGATTTTGATTCAATGTCTTTAGGTTTTGGTTCAATATCTTTAGGTTTTGTTTCAATATCTTTAGGTTTTGATTCAATATCTTTAGGTTTTGATTCAATATCTTTAGGTTTTGTTTCAATATCTTTAGGTTTTGTTTCAATATCTTTAGGTTTTGATTCAATATCTTTAGGTTTTGATTCAATATCTTTAGATTTTGATTCAATATCTTTAGGTTTTGATTCAATATCTTTAGGTTCTGATTCAATATCTTTAGGTTTTGGTTCAATATCTTTAGGTTTTGATTCAATATCTTTAGATTTTGATTCAATATCTTTAGATTTTGATTCAATATCTTTAGATTTTGATTCAATGTCTTTAGGTTTTGGTTCAATATCTTTAGGTTTTGATTCAATATCTTTAGGTTTTGATTCAATATCTTTAGGTTTTGATTCAATATCTTTAGGTTTTGATTCAATATCTTTAGGTTTTGATTCAATATCTTTAGGTTTTGATTCAATATCTTTAGATTTTGATTCAATATCTTTAGATTTTGATTCAATATCTTTAGATTTTGATTCAATATCTTTAGGTTTTGATTCAATATCTTTAGATTTTGATTCAATATCTTTAGATTTTGATTCAATGTCTTTAGGTTTTGGTTCAATATCTTTAGGTTTTGATTCAATGTCTTTAGGTTTTGGTTCAATATCTTTAGGTTTTGATTCAATATCTTTAGGTTTTGATTCAATATCTTTAGATTTTGGTTCAATATCTTTAGGTTTTGGTTCAATGTCTTTAGGTTTTGATTCAATATCTTTAGGTTTTGTTTCAATATCTTTAGGTTTTGGTTCAATTTCTTTAGGTTTTGGTTCAATATCTTTAGGTTTTGGTTCAATATCTTTAGGTTTTGATTCAATGTCTTTAGGTTTTGATTCAATGTCTTTAGGTTTTGATTCAATATCTTTAGGTTTTGATTCAATATCTTTAGGTTTTGATTCAATATCTTTAGGTTTTGATTCAATATCTTTAGGTTTTGATTCAATATCTTTAGGTTTAGATTCAATGTCTTTAGGTTTTGGTTCAATATCTTTAGGTTTTGTTTCAATATCTTTAGGTTTTGATTCAATATCTTTAGGTTTTGGTTCAATGTCTTTAGGTTTTGATTCAATATCTTTAGGTTTTGTTTCAATATCTTTAGGTTTTGGTTCAATGTCTTAAGGTTTTGGTTCAATATCTTTAGGTTTTGGTTCAATATGTTTAGGTTTTGATTCAATGTCTTTAGGTTTTGATTCAATGTCTTTAGGTTTTGATTCAATATCTTTAGGTTTTGATTCAATATCTTTAGGTTTTGATTCAATATCTTTAGGTTTTGGTTCAATGTCTTTAGGTTTTGATTCAATATCTTTAGGTTTTGGTTCAATATCTTTAGGTTTTGGTTCAATATCTTTAGGTTTTGGTTCAATATCTTTAGGTTTTGGTTCAATGTCTTTAGGTTTTGGTTCAATATCTTTAGGTTTTGGTTCAATATCTTTAGGTTTTGGTTCAATATCTTTAGGTTTTGGTTCAATATCTTTAGGTTTTGGTTCAATATCTTTAGGTTTTGATTCAATGTCTTTAGGTTTTGATTCAATATCTTTAGGTTTTGTTTCAATATCTTTAGGTTTTGATTCAATATCTTTAGGTTTTGGTTCAATGTCTTTAGGTTTTGATTCAATATCTTTAGGTTTTGTTTCAATATCTTTAGGTTTTTATTCAATATCTTCAGGTTTTGATTCAATATCTTTAGGTTTTGGTTCAATATCTTTAGGTTTTGATTCAATATCTTCAGGTTTTGATTCAATATCTTTAGGTTTTGGTTCAATATCTTTAGGTTTTGATTACATAACTTTAGGTTTTGATTGAATATCTTTAGGTTTTGATTGAATATCTTTAGGTTTTGATTCAATATCTTTAGGTTTTGGTTCAATATCTTTAGGTTTTGGTTCAATATCTTTAGGTTTTGATTCAATATCTTTAGGTTTTGATTCAATATCTTTAGGTTTTGATTCAATATCTTTAGGTTTTGGTTCAATATCTTTAGGTTTTGGTTCAATATCTTTAGGTTTTGATTCAATATCTTTAGGTTTTGATTCAATATCTTTAGGTTTTGATTCAATATCTTTAGGTTTTGGTTACATATCTTTAGGTTTTGATTCAATATCTTTAGGTTTTGGTTCAATATCTTTAGGTTTTGATTACATAACTTTAGGTTTTGATTACATAACTTTAGGTTTTGATTGAATATCTTTAGGTTTTGATTCAATATATTTAGATTTGGGTTCAATATCTTTAGGTTTTGGTTCAATATCTTTAGGTTTTGATTCAATATCTTTAGGTTTTGATTCAATATCTTTAGATTTTGATTCAATATCTTTAGATTTTGATTAAATATCTTTAGGTTTTGATTCAATATCTTTAGGTTTTGATTCAATATCTTTAGGTTTTGATTCAATGTCTTTAGGTTTTGGTTTAATGTCTTTAGGTTTTGGTTCAATATCTTTAGGTTTTGATTCAATATCTTTAGGTTTTGATTACATAACTTTAGGTTTTGGTTCAATATCTTTAGGTTTTGTTTCAATATCTTTAGGTTTTGATTCAATGTCTTTAGGTTTTTGTTTAATGTCTTTAGGTTTTGGTTCAATATCTTTAGGTTTTGATTCAATGTCTTTAGGTTTTGATTCAATATCTTTAGGTTTTGGTTCAATATCTTTAGGTTTTGATTACATAACTTTAGGTTTTGATTCAATATCTTTAGGTTTTATTCAATATCTTTAGATTTGGGTTCAATATCTTTAGGTTTTGGTTCAATATCTTTAGGTTTTGATTCAATATCTTTAGGTTTTGATTCAATATCTTTAGGTTTTGATTCAATGTCTTTAGGTTTTGATTCAATATCTTTAGGTTTTGATTCAATATCTTTAGGTTTTGATTCAATGTCTTTAGGTTTTGGTTTAATGTCTTTAGGTTTTGGTTCAATATCTTTAGGTTTTGATTCAATATCTTTAGATTTGGGTTCAATATCTTTAGGTTTTGGTTCAATATCTTTAGGTTTTGATTCAATATCTTTAGGTTTTGATTCAATATCTTTAGGTTTTGGTTCAATGTCTTTAGGTTTTGATTCAATGTCTTTAGGTTTTGGTTCAATATCTTTAGGTTTTGATTCAATATCTTTAGGTTTTGATTCAATATCTTTAGGTTTTGATTCAATGTCTTTAGGTTTTGGTTTAATGTCTTTAGGTTTTGATTACATAACTTTAGGTTTGGGTTCAATATCTTTAGGTTTTATTCAATATCTTTAGATTTGGGTTCAATATCTTTAGGTTTTGGTTCAATATCTTTAGGTTTTATTCAATATCTTTAGGTTTTGATTCAATATCTTTAGGTTTTGATTCAATGTCTTTAGGTTTTGATTCAATATCTTTAGGTTTTGATTCAATATCTTTAGGTTTTGATTCAATATCTTTAGGTTTTATTAAATATCTTTAGATTTGGGTTCAATATCTTTAGGTTTTGATTCAATATCTTTAGGTTTTATTCAATATCTTTAGATTTGGGTTCAATATCTTTAGGTTTTGGTTCAATATCTTTAGGTTTTGATTCAATATCTTTAGGTTTTGATTCAATATCTTTAGGTTTTGGTTCAATGTCTTTAGGTTTTTATTCAATGTGTTTAGGTTTTGGTTCAATATCTTTAGGTTTTGATTCAATATCTTTAGGTTTTGATTCAATATCTTTAGGTTTTGATTCAATGTCTTTAGGTTTTGGTTTAATGTCTTTAGGTTTTGATTACATAACTTTAGGTTTTGATTCAATATCTTTAGGTTTTATTCAATATCTTTAGATTTGGGTTCAATATCTTTAGGTTTTGGTTCAATATCTTTAGGTTTTGATTCAATATCTTTAGATTTTGATTCAATATCTTTAGATTTTGATTCAATGTCTTTAGGTTTTGGTTTAATGTCTTTAGGTTTTGGTTCAATATCTTTAGGTTTTGGTTCAATATCTTTAGATTTTGATTCAATGTCTTTAGGTTTTGATTCAATATCTTTAGGTTTTGATTCAATATCTTTAGGTTTTGATTCAATGTCTTTAGGTTTTGGTTTAATGTCTTTAGGTTTTGGTTCAATATCTTTAGGTTTTGATTCAATATCTTTAGATTTGGGTTCAATATCTTTAGGTTTTGGTTCAATATCTTTAGGTTTTGATTCAATATCTTTAGGTTTTGATTCAATATCTTTAGGTTTTGGTTCAATGTCTTTAGGTTTTGATTCAATGTCTTTAGGTTTTGGTTCAATATCTTTAGGTTTTGATTCAATATCTTTAGGTTTTGATTCAATATCTTTAGGTTTTGATTCAATATCTTTAGGTTTTGATTCAATGTCTTTAGGTTTTGGTTTAATGTCTTTAGGTTTTGATTACATAACTTTAGGTTTTGATTCAATATCTTTAGGTTTTATTCAATATCTTTAGATTTGGGTTCAATATCTTTAGGTTTTGATTCAATAACTTTAGGTTTTGATTCAATATCTTTAGATTTTTATTCAATATCTTTAGGTTTTGATTCAATATCTTTAGGTTTTGATTCAATATCTTTAGGTTTTGATTCAATATCTTTAGGTTTTGATTCAATATCTTTAGGTTTTGGTTTAATGTCTTTAGGTTTTATTCAATATCTTTAGATTTGGGTTCAATATCTTTAGGTTTTGGTTCAATATCTTTAGGTTTTGATTCAATATCTTTAGGTTTTGATTCAATATCTTTAGGTTTTGATTCAATGTCTTTAGGTTTTGGTTTAATGTCTTTAGGTTTTGATTCAATATCTTTAGGTTTTGATTCAATATCTTTAGGTTTTTGTTCAATGTCTTTAGGTTTTGATTACATAACTTTAGGTTTTGATTCAATGTCTTTAGGTTTTGATTCAATATCTTTAGGTTTTGTTTCAATATCTTTAGGTTTTGTTTCAATATCTTTAGGTTTTGATTCAATATCTTTAGGTTTTGATTCAATATCTTTAGGTTTTGTTTCAATATCTTTAGGTTTTGATTCAATATCTTTAGGTTTTGGTTCAATGTCTTTAGGTTTTTGTTCAATATCTTTAGGTTTTGTTTCAATATCTTTAGGTTTTGTTTCAATATCTTTAGGTTTTGGTTCAATGTCTTTAGGTTTTGGTTCAATATCTTTAGGTTTTGGTTCAATATCTTTAGGTTTTGGTTCAATACCTTTAGGTTTTGATTCAATGTCTTTAGGTTTTGGTTCAATGTCTTTAGGTTTTGATTCAATGTCTTTAGGTTTTGATTCAATATCTTTAGGTTTTGTTTCAATATCTTTAGGTTTTGTTTCAATATCTTTAGGTTTTGTTTCAATATCTTTAGGTTTTGTTTCAATATCTTTAGGTTTTGATTCAATATCTTTAGATTTTGATTCAATGTCTTTAGGTTTTATTCAATGTCTTTAGATTTTGATTCAATGTCTTTAGATTTTGATTCAATATCTTTAGGTTTTGATTCAATGTCTTTAGGTTTTGATTCAATATCTTTGGGTTTTGATTCAATATCTTTAGATTTTGATTCAATATCTTTAGGTTTTGATTCAATATCTTTAGATTTTGGTTCAACATCTTTAGATTTTGATTCAATATCTTTAGGTTTTGATTCAATATCTTTAGGTTTTGGTTCAATATCTTTAGATTTTGATTCAATATCTTTAGGTTTTGATTCAATGTCTTTAGGTTTTGGTTCAATATCTTTAAGTTTTGTTTCAATATCTTTAGGTTTTGTTTCAATATCTTTAGGTTTTGGTTCAATATCTTTAGGTTTTGATTCAATGTCTTTAGGTTTTGGTTCAATATCTTTAGGTTTTGTTTCAATATCTTTAGGTTTTGTTTCAATGTCTTTAGATTTTGATTCAATATCTTTTGGTTTTGATTCAATGTCTTTAGGTTTTGGTTCAATATCTTTAGGTTTTGTTTCAATATCTTTAGGTTTTGTTTCAATATCTTTAGGTTTTGGTTCAATATCTTTAGGTTTTGATTCAATATCTTTAGGTTTTGTTTCAATATCTTTAGGTTTTGTTTCAATATCTTTAGGTTTTGTTTCAATATCTTTAGGTTTTGATTCAATATCTTTAGATTTTGATTCAATATCTTTAGGTTTTGATTCAATATCTTTAGATTTTGATTCAATATCTTTAGATTTTGATTCAATGTCTTTAGGTTTTATTCAATGTCTTTAGATTTTGATTCAATATCTTTAGATTTTGATTCAATATCTTTAGATTTTGATTCAATATCTTTAGATTTTGATTCAATATCTTTAGATTTTGATTCAATATCTTTAGATTTTGATTCAATATCTTTAGATTTTGATTCAATGTCTTTAGATTTTGATTCAATGTCTTTAGGTTTTGATTCAATATCTTTAGGTTTTGATTCAATATCTTTAGATTTTGATTCAATATCTTTAGGTTTTGATTCAATATCTTTAGATTTTGATTCAATATCTTTAGGTTTTGATTCAATGTCTTTAGATTTTGATTCAATGTCTTTAGATTTTGATTCAATGTCTTTAGGTTTTGATTCAATATCTTTAGATTTTGATTCAATATCTTTAGATTTTGATTCAATATCTTTAGGTTTTGATTCAATATCTTTAGGTTTTGATTCAATATCTTTAGGTTTTGATTCAATATCTTTAGATTTTGATTCAATATCTTTAGATTTTGATTCAATATCTTTAGATTTTGATTCAATATCTTTAGATTTTGATTCAATATCTTTAGATTTTGATTCAATATCTTTAGATTTTGATTCAATGTCTTTAGGTTTTGATTCAATATCTTTAGATTTTGATTCAATATCTTTAGATTTTGATTCAATATCTTTAGGTTTTGATTCAATATCTTTAGATTTTGATTCAATATCTTTAGATTTTGATTCAATATCTTTAGATTTTGATTCAATGTCTTTAGGTTTTGATTCAATATCTTTAGATTTTGATTCAATATCTTTAGATTTTGATTCAATATCTTTAGGTTTTGATTCAATATCTTTAGATTTTGATTCAATATCTTTAGATTTTGATTCAATATCTTTAGATTTTGATTCAATATATTTAGATTTTGATTCAATATCTTTAGATTTTGATTCAATATCTTTAGGTTTTGATTCAATATCTTTAGATTTTGATTCAATATCTTTAGATTTTGATTCAATATCTTTAGATTTTGATTCAATATCTTTAGATTTTGATTCAATATCTTTAGATTTTGATTCAATATCTTTAGATTTTGATTCAATATCTTTAGATTTTGATTCAATATCTTTAGATTTTGATTCAATATCTTTAGGTTTTGATTCAATGTCTTTAGGTTTTGATTCAATATCTTTAGATTTTGATTCAATATCTTTAGGTTTTGATTCACTGTCTTTAGGTTTTGATTCAATATCTTTAGATTTTGATTCAATATCTTTAGATTTTGATTCAATATCTTTAGGTTTTGATTCAATATCTTTAGATTTTGATTCAATATCTTTAGATTTTGATTCAATATCTTTAGATTTTGATTCAATATCTTTAGGTTTTGATTCAATGTCTTTAGGTTTTGATTCAATATCTTTAGATTTTGATTCAATATCTTTAGGTTTTGATTCAATATCTTTAGGTTTTGATTCAATGTCTTTAGGTTTTGATTCAATATCTTTGGGTTTTGTTTCAATATCTTTAGATTTTGATTCAATATCTTTAGGTTTTGATTCACTATCTTTAGGTTTTGATTCAATATCTTTAGATTTTGATTCAATATCTTTAGGTTTTGATTCAATATCTTTAGATTTTGATTCAATATCTTTAGGTTTTGATTCAATGTCTTTAGATTTTGATTCAATGTCTTTAGATTTTGATTCAATGTCTTTAGGTTTTGATTCAATATCTTTAGATTTTGATTCAATATCTTTAGATTTTGATTCAATATCTTTAGGTTTTGATTCAATATCTTTAGATTTTTATTCAATATCTTTAGGTTTTGATTCAATATCTTTAGATTTTGATTCAATGTCTTTAGATTTTGATTCAATATCTTTAGATTTTGATTCAATATCTTTAGGTTTTGATTCAATATCTTTAGGTTTTGGTTCAATATCTTTAGGTTTTGGTTCAATATCTTTAGGTTTTTATTCAATATCTTTAGGTTTTTATTCAATATCTTTAGGTTTTGATTCAATATCTTTAGGTTTTGATTCAATATCTTTAGGTTTTGATTCAATATCTTTAGGTTTTGATTCAATGTCTTTAGGTTTTTATTCAATATCTTTAGGTTTTGATTCAATATCTTTAGGTTTTGATTCAATATCTTTAGGTTTTGATTCAATATCTTTAGGTTTTGATTCAATATCTTTAGGTTTTGATTCAATATCTTTAGGTTTTGATTCAATATCTTTAGGTTTTGATTCAATATCTTTAGGTTTTGATTCAATATTTTTAGGTTTTGATTCAATATCTTTAGGTTTTGGTTCAATATCTTTAGGTTTTTATTCAATATCTTTAGGTTTTTATTCAATATCTTTAGGTTTTGATTCAATATCTTTAGGTTTTGATTCAATATCTTTAGGTTTTTATTCAATATCTTTAGGTTTTGATTCAATATCTTTAGGTTTTGATTCAATATCTTTAGGTTTTGATTCAATATCTTTAGGTTTTGATTCAATATCTTTAGGTTTTGATTCAATATCTTTAGGTTTTGATTCAATATCTTTAGGTTTTATTCAATATCTTTAGGTTTTGATTCAATATCTTTAGGTTTTGATTCAATGTCTTTAGGTTTTGATTCAATATCTTTAGGTTTTGATTCAATATCTTTAGGTTTTGATTCAATATCTTTAGGTTTTTATTCAATATCTTTAGGTTTTGATTCAATATCTTTAGGTTTTGATTCAATATCTTTAGGTTTTGATTCAATATCTTTAGGTTTTGATTCAATATCTTTAGGTTTTGATTCAATATCTTTAGGTTTTGATTCAATATCTTTAGGTTTTGATTCAATATCTTTAGGTTTTGATTCAATATCTTTAGGTTTTGATTCAATATCTTTAGGTTTTATTCAATATCTTCAGGTTTTGATTCAATATCTTTAGGTTTTGATTCAATGTCTTTAGGTTTTGGTTCAATGTCTTTAGGTTTTGATACAATATCTTTAGGTTTTGGTTCAATATCTTTAGGTTTTGATACAATATCTTTAGGTTTTGGTTCAATGTCTTTTGGTTTTGATTGAATATCTTTAGGTTTTGATTCAATATCTTTAGGTTTTGATTCAATGTCTTTAGGTTTTGGTTCAATGTCTTTAGGTTTTGATACAATATCTTAAGGTTTTGGTTCAATATCTTTAGGTTTTGGTTCAATATCTTTAGGTTTTGGTTCAATATCTTTAGGTTTTGGTTCAATATCTTTAGGTTTTGATTCAATATCTTTAGGTTTTGGTTCAATATCTTTAGGTTTTGGTTCAATGTCTTTAGGTTTTGTTCAATATCTTTAGGTTTTGATTCAATATCTTTAGGTTTTGATACAATATCTTTAGGTTTTGGTTCAATGTCTTTAGGTTTTGATTCAATATCTTTAGATTTTGATTCAATATCTTTAGGTTTTGATTCAATATCTTTAGATTTTGATTCAATATCTTTAGGTTTTGATTCAATGTCTTTAGATTTTGATTCAATGTCTTTAGATTTTGATTCAATGTCTTTAGGTTTTGATTCAATATCTTTAGATTTTGATTCAATATCTTTAGATTTTGATTCAATATCTTTAGGTTTTGATTCAATATCTTTAGGTTTTGATTCAATATCTTTAGGTTTTGATTCAATATCTTTAGATTTTGATTCAATATCTTTAGATTTTGATTCAATATCTTTAGATTTTGATTCAATATCTTTAGATTTTGATTCAATATCTTTAGATTTTGATTCAATGTCTTTAGGTTTTGATTCAATATCTTTAGATTTTGATTCAATATCTTTAGATTTTGATTCAATATCTTTAGGTTTTGATTCAATATCTTTAGATTTTGATTCAATATCTTTAGATTTTGATTCAATATCTTTAGATTTTGATTCAATGTCTTTAGGTTTTGATTCAATATCTTTAGATTTTGATTCAATATCTTTAGATTTTGATTCAATATCTTTAGGTTTTGATTCAATATCTTTAGATTTTGATTCAATATCTTTAGATTTTGATTCAATATCTTTAGATTTTGATTCAATATATTTAGATTTTGATTCAATATCTTTAGATTTTGATTCAATATCTTTAGGTTTTGATTCAATATCTTTAGATTTTGATTCAATATCTTTAGATTTTGATTCAATATCTTTAGATTTTGATTCAATATCTTTAGATTTTGATTCAATGTCTTTAGGTTTTGATTCAATATCTTTAGGTTTTGATTCAATATCTTTAGGTTTTGATTCAATATCTTTAGGTTTTTATTCAATATCTTTAGGTTTTGATTCAATATCTTTAGGTTTTGATTCAATATCTTTAGGTTTTGATTCAATATCTTTAGGTTTTGATTCAATATCTTTAGGTTTTGATTCAATATCTTTAGGTTTTGATTCAATATCTTTAGGTTTTGATTCAATATCTTTAGGTTTTGATTCAATATCTTTAGGTTTTGATTCAATATCTTTAGGTTTTATTCAATATCTTCAGGTTTTGATTCAATATCTTTAGGTTTTGATTCAATGTCTTTAGGTTTTGGTTCAATGTCTTTAGGTTTTGATACAATATCTTTAGGTTTTGGTTCAATATCTTTAGGTTTTGATACAATATCTTTAGGTTTTGGTTCAATGTCTTTTGGTTTTGATTGAATATCTTTAGGTTTTGATTCAATATCTTTAGGTTTTGATTCAATGTCTTTAGGTTTTGGTTCAATGTCTTTAGGTTTTGATACAATATCTTAAGGTTTTGGTTCAATATCTTTAGGTTTTGGTTCAATATCTTTAGGTTTTGGTTCAATATCTTTAGGTTTTGGTTCAATATCTTTAGGTTTTGATTCAATATCTTTAGGTTTTGGTTCAATATCTTTAGGTTTTGGTTCAATGTCTTTAGGTTTTGTTCAATATCTTTAGGTTTTGATTCAATATCTTTAGGTTTTGATACAATATCTTTAGGTTTTGGTTCAATGTCTTTAGGTTTTGATTCAATATCTTTAGATTTTGATTCAATATCTTTAGGTTTTGATTCAATATCTTTAGATTTTGATTCAATATCTTTAGGTTTTGATTCAATGTCTTTAGATTTTGATTCAATGTCTTTAGATTTTGATTCAATGTCTTTAGGTTTTGATTCAATATCTTTAGATTTTGATTCAATATCTTTAGATTTTGATTCAATATCTTTAGGTTTTGATTCAATATCTTTAGGTTTTGATTCAATATCTTTAGGTTTTGATTCAATATCTTTAGATTTTGATTCAATATCTTTAGATTTTGATTCAATATCTTTAGATTTTGATTCAATATCTTTAGATTTTGATTCAATATCTTTAGATTTTGATTCAATGTCTTTAGGTTTTGATTCAATATCTTTAGATTTTGATTCAATATCTTTAGATTTTGATTCAATATCTTTAGGTTTTGATTCAATATCTTTAGATTTTGATTCAATATCTTTAGATTTTGATTCAATATCTTTAGATTTTGATTCAATGTCTTTAGGTTTTGATTCAATATCTTTAGATTTTGATTCAATATCTTTAGATTTTGATTCAATATCTTTAGGTTTTGATTCAATATCTTTAGATTTTGATTCAATATCTTTAGATTTTGATTCAATATCTTTAGATTTTGATTCAATATATTTAGATTTTGATTCAATATCTTTAGATTTTGATTCAATATCTTTAGGTTTTGATTCAATATCTTTAGATTTTGATTCAATATCTTTAGATTTTGATTCAATATCTTTAGATTTTGATTCAATATCTTTAGATTTTGATTCAATATCTTTAGATTTTGATTCAATATCTTTAGATTTTGATTCAATATCTTTAGATTTTGATTCAATATCTTTAGATTTTGATTCAATATCTTTAGATTTTGATTCAATATCTTTAGGTTTTGATTCAATGTCTTTAGGTTTTGATTCAATATCTTTAGATTTTGATTCAATATCTTTAGGTTTTGATTCACTGTCTTTAGGTTTTGATTCAATATCTTTAGATTTTGATTCAATATCTTTAGATTTTGATTCAATATCTTTAGGTTTTGATTCAATATCTTTAGATTTTGATTCAATATCTTTAGATTTTGATTCAATATCTTTAGATTTTGATTCAATATCTTTAGGTTTTGATTCAATGTCTTTAGGTTTTGATTCAATATCTTTAGATTTTGATTCAATATCTTTAGGTTTTGATTCAATGTCTTTAGGTTTTGATTCAATATCTTTGGGTTTTGTTTCAATATCTTTAGATTTTGATTCAATATCTTTAGGTTTTGATTCAATATCTTTAGGTTTTGATTCAATATCTTTAGGTTTTGATTCAATATCTTTAGGTTTTGATTCAATATCTTTAGGTTTTATTCAATATCTTCAGGTTTTGATTCAATATCTTTAGGTTTTGATTCAATGTCTTTAGGTTTTGGTTCAATGTCTTTAGGTTTTGATACAATATCTTTAGGTTTTGGTTCAATATCTTTAGGTTTTGATACAATATCTTTAGGTTTTGGTTCAATGTCTTTTGGTTTTGATTGAATATCTTTAGGTTTTGATTCAATATCTTTAGGTTTTGATTCAATGTCTTTAGGTTTTGGTTCAATGTCTTTAGGTTTTGATACAATATCTTTAGGTTTTGGTTCAATATCTTTAGGTTTTGGTTCAATATCTTTAGGTTTTGGTTCAATATCTTTAGGTTTTGGTTCAATATCTTTAGGTTTTGATTCAATATCTTTAGGTTTTGGTTCAATGTCTTTAGGTTTTGATTCAATATCTTTAGGTTTTGATTCAATATCTTTAGGTTTTGATACAATATCTTTAGGTTTTGGTTCAATGTCTTTAGGTTTTGATTCAATATCTTTAGGTTTTGATTCAATATCTTTAGGTTTTGGTTCAATATCTTTAGGTTTTGATACAATATCTTTAGGTTTTGATTCAATATCTTTAGGTTTTGATACAATATCTTTAGGTTTTGATTCAATATCTTTAGGTTTTTGTTCAATATCTTTAGGTTTTGGTTCAATGTCTTTAGGTTTTGGTTCAATATCTTTAGGTTTTGATTCAATATCTTTAGGTTTTGATACAATATCTTTAGGTTTTGGTTCAATGTCTTTAGGTTTTGATTCAATATCTTTAGGTTTTGGTTCAATATCTTTAGGTTTTGGTTCAATGTCTTTAGGTTTTGGTTCAATATCTTTAGGTTTTGATTCAATGTCTTTAGGTTTTTGTTCAATATCTTTAGGTTTTGATTCAATATCTTTAGGTTTTGGTTCAATGTCTTTAGGTTTTTGTTCAATATCTTTAGGTTTTGATTCAATATCTTTAGGTTTTGGTTCAATGTCTTTAGGTTTTGGTTCAATGTCTTTAGGTTTTGGTTCAATGTCTTTAGGTTTTGGTTCAATGTCTTTAGGTTTTGGTTCAATGTCTTTAGGTTTTGGTTCAATGTCTTTAGGTTTTGATACAATATCTTTAGGTTTTGGTTCAATGTCTTTAGGTTTTGATTCAATATCTTTGGGTTTTGGTTCAATGTCTTTAGGTTTTGATTCAATATCTTTAGGTTTTGATTCAATATCTTTAGGTTTTGATTCAATATCTTTAGGTTTTGATTCAATATCTTTAGGTTTTGGTTCAATGTCTTTGGGTTTTGATTCAATATCTTTAGGTTTTGATTCAATATCTTTAGGTTTTGATTCAATGTCTTTAGGTTTTGATTCAATATCTTTAGGTTTTGATTCAATATCTTTAGGTTTTGATTCAATATCTTTAGGTTTTATTCAATATCTTCAGGTTTTGATTCAATATCTTTAGGTTTTGATTCAATGTCTTTAGGTTTTGATTCAATATCTTTAGGTTTTGATTCAATATCTTTAGGTTTTGATTCAATATCTTTAGGTTTTGATTCAATATCTTTAGGTTTTGATTCAATATCTTTAGGTTTTGATTCAATATCTTTAGGTTTTGATTCAATATCTTTAGGTTTTGATTCAATATCTTTAGGTTTTGATTCAATATCTTTAGGTTTTGATTCAATATCTTTAGGTTTTGATTCAATATCTTTAGGTTTTGGTTCAATATCTTTAGGTTTTGGTTCAATATCTTTAGGTTTTTATTCAATATCTTTAGGTTTTTATTCAATATCTTTAGGTTTTGATTCAATATCTTTAGGTTTTGATTCAATATCTTTAGGTTTTGATTCAATATCTTTAGGTTTTGATTCAATATCTTTAGGTTTTATTCAATATCTTCAGGTTTTGATTCAATATCTTTAGGTTTTGATTCAATGTCTTTAGGTTTTGATTCAATATCTTTAGGTTTTGATTCAATATCTTTAGGTTTTGATTCAATATCTTTAGGTTTTGATTCAATATCTTTAGGTTTTGATTCAATATCTTTAGGTTTTGGTTCAATATCTTTAGGTTTTGATTCAATATCTTTAGGTTTTGATTCAATATCTTTAGGTTTTGTTTCAATATCTTTAGGTTTTGTTTCAATATCTTTAGGTTTTTATTCAATATCTTTAGGTTTTGATTCAATATCTTTAGGTTTTGATTCAATATCTTTAGGTTTTGATTCAATGTCTTTAGGTTTTGATTCAATGTCTTTAGGTTTTTATTCAATATCTTTAGGTTTTTATTCAATATCTTTAGGTTTTGATTCAATATCTTTAGGTTTTGATTCAATATCTTTAGGTTTTGATTCAATATCTTTAGGTTTTGATTCAATATCTTTAGGTTTTGATTCAATATCTTTAGGTTTTGATTCAATATCTTTAGGTTTTGATTCAATATCTTTAGGTTTTGATTCAATATCTTTAGGTTTTGGTTCAATATCTTTAGGTTTTTATTCAATATCTTTAGGTTTTTATTCAATATCTTTAGGTTTTGATTCAATATCTTTAGGTTTTGATTCAATATCTTTAGGTTTTTATTCAATATCTTTAGGTTTTGATTCAATATCTTTAGGTTTTGATTCAATATCTTTAGGTTTTGATTCAATATCTTTAGGTTTTGATTAAATATCTTTAGGTTTTGATTCAATATCTTTAGGTTTTGATTCAATATCTTTAGGTTTTATTCAATATCTTTAGGTTTTGATTCAATATCTTTAGGTTTTGATTCAATATCTTTAGGTTTTGATTCAATGTCTTTAGGTTTTGATTCAATATCTTTAGGTTTTGATTCAATATCTTTAGGTTTTGATTCAATATCTTTAGGTTTTTATTCAATATCTTTAGGTTTTGATTCAATATCTTTAGGTTTTGATTCAATATCTTTAGGTTTTGATTCAATATCTTTAGGTTTTGATTCAATATCTTTAGGTTTTGATTCAATATCTTTAGGTTTTGATTCAATATCTTTAGGTTTTGATTCAATATCTTTAGGTTTTATTCAATATCTTCAGGTTTTGATTCAATATCTTTAGGTTTTGATTCAATGTCTTTAGGTTTTGATTCAATATCTTTAGGTTTTTATTCAATATCTTTAGTTTTTATTCAATATCTTTAGGTTTTATTCAATATCTTTAGGTTTTGATTCAATATCTTTAGGTTTTGGTTCAATATCTTTAGGTTTTGATTCAATATCTTTAGGTTTTGTTTCAATATCTTTAGGTTTTGATTCAATATCTTTAGGTTTTGATTCAATATCTTTAGGTTTTGATTCAATATCTTTAGGTTTTGATTCAATATCTTCAGGTTTTGATTCAATATCTTTAGGTTATGATTCAATATCTTTAGATTTTGATTCAATATGTTTAGGTTTTGGTTCAATATCTTTAGGTTTTGATTACATAACTTTAGGTTTTGGTTCAATATCTTTAGGTTTTGGTTCAATATCTTTAGGTTTTGTTTCAATATCTTTAGGTTTTGATTCAATATCTTTAGGTTTTGGTTCAATGTCTTTAGGTTTTTGTTCAATATCTTTAGGTTTTGATTCAATATCTTTAGGTTTTGATTCAATGTCTTTAGGTTTTGATTCAATATCTTTAGGTTTTGATTCAATATCTTTAGGTTTTGATTAAATATCTTTAGGTTTTGGTTTCAATTTCTTTAGGTTTTGGTTCAATATCTTTAGGTTTTGATTCAATATCTTTAGGTTTTGATTCAATATCTTTAGGTTTTGATTCAATATCTTTAGGTTTTGATTCAATATCTTTAGGTTTTGATTCAATATCTTTAGGTTTTTATTCAATATCTTTAGGTTTTGATTACGTAACTTTAGGTTTTGATTCAATATCTTTAGGTTTTGGTTCAATGTCTTTAGGTTTTGGTTCAATATCTTTAGGTTTTGTTTCAATATCTTTAGGTTTTGATTCAATATCTTTAGGTTTTGGTTCAATGTCTTTAGGTTTTTGTTCAATATCTTTAGGTTTTGTTTCAATATCTTTAGGTTTTGTTTCAATATCTTTAGGTTTTGGTTAAATATCTTTAGGTTTTGTTTCAATATCTTTAGGTTTTGGTTCAATATCTTTAGGTTTTGGTTCAATATCTTTAGGTTTTGATTCAATGTCTTTAGGTTTTGGTTCAATGTCTTTAGGTTTTGATTCAATGTCTTTAGGTTTTGATTCAATATCTTTAGGTTTTGTTTCAATATCTTTAGGTTTTGTTTCAATATCTTTAGGTTTTGATTCAATATCTTTAGGTTTTGATTCAATATCTTTAGGTTTTGTTTCAATATCTTTAGGTTTTGATTCAATATCTTTAGGTTTTGATTCAATGTCTTTAGGTTTTGGTTCAATGTCTTTAGGTTTTGATTCAATGTCTTTAGGTTTTGATTCAATATCTTTAGGTTTTGTTTCAATATCTTTAGGTTTTGTTTCAATATCTTTAGGTTTTGTTTCAATATCTTTAGGTTTTGGTTCAATATCTTTAGGTTTTGTTTCAATATCTTTAGGTTTTGATTCAATATCTTTAGGTTTTGATTCAATATCTTTAGGTTTTGATTCAATATCTTTAGATTTTGATTCAATATCTTTAGGTTTTGATTCAATATCTTTAGATTTTGATTCAATATCTTTAGATTTTGATTCAATATCTTTAGATTTTGATTCAATATCTTTAGATTTTGATTCAATGTCTTTAGGTTTTGGTTCAATATCTTTAGGTTTTGATTCAATATCTTTAGATTTTGATTCAATATCTTTAGGTTTTGATTCAATATCTTTAGATTTTGATTCAATATCTTTAGATTTTGATTAAATATCTTTAGGTTTTGATTCAATATCTTTAGGTTTTGATTCAATATCTTTAGGTTTTGATTCAATGTCTTTAGATTTTGATTCAATGTCTTTAGATTTTGATTCAATATCTTTAGATTTTGATTCAATATCTTTAGATTTTGATTCAATATCTTTAGATTTTGATTCAATGTCTTTAGGTTTTGGTTCAATATCTTTAGGTTTTGTTTCAATATCTTTAGGTTTTGATTCAATATCTTTAGGTTTTGATTCAATATCTTTAGGTTTTGATTCAATATCTTTAGGTTTTGTTTCAATATCTTTAGGTTTTGTTTCAATATCTTTAGGTTTTGATTCAATATCTTTAGGTTTTGATTCAATATCTTTAGATTTTGATTCAATATCTTTAGGTTTTGATTCAATATCTTTAGGTTTTGATTCAATATCTTTAGGTTTTGGTTCAATATCTTAAGGTTTTGATTCAATATCTTTAGATTTTGATTCAATATCTTTAGATTTTGATTCAATATCTTTAGATTTTGATTCAATGTCTTTAGGTTTTGGTTCAATATCTTTAGGTTTTGATTCAATATCTTTAGGTTTTGATTCAATATCTTTAGGTTTTGATTCAATATCTTTAGGTTTTGATTCAATATCTTTAGGTTTTGATTCAATATCTTTAGGTTTTGATTCAATATCTTTAGATTTTGATTCAATATCTTTAGATTTTGATTCAATATCTTTAGGTTTTGATTCAATATCTTTAGATTTTGATTCAATATCTTTAGATTTTGATTCAATGTCTTTAGGTTTTGGTTCAATATCTTTAGGTTTTGATTCAATGTCTTTAGGTTTTGGTTCAATATCTTTAGGTTTTGATTCAATATCTTTAGGTTTTGATTCAATATCTTTAGATTTTGGTTCAATATCTTTAGGTTTTGGTTCAATGTCTTTAGGTTTTGATTCAATATCTTTAGGTTTTGTTTCAATATCTTTAGGTTTTGGTTCAATTTCTTTAGGTTTTGGTTCAATATCTTTAGGTTTTGGTTCAATATCTTTAGGTTTTGATTCAATGTCTTTAGGTTTTGATTCAATGTCTTTAGGTTTTGATTCAATATCTTTAGGTTTTGATTCAATATCTTTAGGTTTTGATTCAATATCTTTAGGTTTTGATTCAATATCTTTAGGTTTTGATTCAATATCTTTAGGTTTAGATTCAATGTCTTTAGGTTTTGGTTCAATATCTTTAGGTTTTGTTTCAATATCTTTAGGTTTTGATTCAATATCTTTAGGTTTTGTTTCAATGTCTTTAGGTTTTGATTCAATATCTTTAGGTTTTGGTTCAATATGTTTAGGTTTTGATTCAATGTCTTTAGGTTTTGATTCAATGTCTTTAGGTTTTGATTCAATATCTTTAGGTTTTGATTCAATATCTTTAGGTTTTGATTCAATATCTTTAGGTTTTGGTTCAATGTCTTTAGGTTTTGATTCAATATCTTTAGGTTTTGGTTCAATATCTTTAGGTTTTGGTTCAATATCTTTAGGTTTTGGTTCAATATCTTTAGGTTTTGGTACAATGTCTTTAGGTTTTGGTTCAATATCTTTAGGTTTTGGTTCAATATCTTTAGGTTTTGGTTCAATATCTTTAGGTTTTGGTTCAATATCTTTAGGTTTTGGTTCAATATCTTTAGGTTTTGATTCAATGTCTTTAGGTTTTGATTCAATATCTTTAGGTTTTGTTTCAATATCTTTAGGTTTTGATTCAATATCTTTAGGTTTTGGTTCAATGTCTTTAGGTTTTGATTCAATATCTTTAGGTTTTGTTTCAATATCTTTAGGTTTTGATTCAATATCTTCAGGTTTTGATTCAATATCTTTAGGTTTTGGTTCAATATCTTTAGGTTTTGATTCAATATCTTCAGGTTTTGATTCAATATCTTTAGGTTTTGGTTCAATATCTTTAGGTTTTGATTGCATAACTTTAGGTTTTGATTGAATATCTTTAGGTTTTGATTCAATATCTTTAGGTTTTGATTCAATATCTTTAGGTTTTGGTTCAATATCTTTAGGTTTTGGTTCAATATCTTTAGGTTTTGATTCAATATCTTTAGGTTTTGATTCAATATCTTTAGGTTTTGATTCAATATCTTTAGGTTTTGGTTCAATATCTTTAGGTTTTGGTTCAATATCTTTAGGTTTTGATTCAATATCTTTAGGTTTTGATTCAATATCTTTAGGTTTTGATTCAATATCTTTAGGTTTTGGTTACATATCTTTAGGTTTTGATTCAATATCTTTAGGTTTTGGTTCAATATCTTTAGGTTTTGATTACATAACTTTAAGTTTTGATTACATAACTTTAGGTTTTGATTGAATATCTTTAGGTTTTGATTCAATATATTTAGATTTGGGTTCAATATCTTTAGGTTTTGGTTCAATATCTTTAGGTTTTGATTCAATATCTTTAGGTTTTGATTCAATATCTTTAGATTTTGATTCAATATCTTTAGATTTTGATTAAATATCTTTAGGTTTTGATTCAATATCTTTAGGTTTTGATTCAATATCTTTAGGTTTTGATTCAATGTCTTTAGGTTTTGGTTTAATGTCTTTAGGTTTTGGTTCAATATCTTTAGGTTTTGATTCAATATCTTTAGGTTTTGATTACATAACTTTAGGTTTTGGTTCAATATCTTTAGGTTTTGTTTCAATATCTTTAGGTTTTGATTCAATGTCTTTAGGTTTTTGTTTAATGTCTTTAGGTTTTGGTTCAATATCTTTAGGTTTTGATTCAATGTCTTTAGGTTTTGATTCAATATCTTTAGGTTTTGGTTCAATATCTTTAGGTTTTGATTACATAACTTTAGGTTTTGATTCAATATCTTTAGGTTTTATTCAATATCTTTAGATTTGGGTTCAATATCTTTAGGTTTTGGTTCAATATCTTTAGGTTTTGATTCAATATCTTTAGGTTTTGATTCAATATCTTTAGGTTTTGATTCAATGTCTTTAGGTTTTGATTCAATATCTTTAGGTTTTGATTCAATATCTTTAGGTTTTGATTCAATGTCTTTAGGTTTTGGTTTAATGTCTTTAGGTTTTGGTTCAATATCTTTAGGTTTTGATTCAATATCTTTAGATTTGGGTTCAATATCTTTAGGTTTTGGTTCAATATCTTTAGGTTTTGATTCAATATCTTTAGGTTTTGATTCAATATCTTTAGGTTTTGGTTCAATGTCTTTAGGTTTTGATTCAATGTCTTTAGGTTTTGGTTCAATATCTTTAGGTTTTGATTCAATATCTTTAGGTTTTGATTCAATATCTTTAGGTTTTGATTCAATGTCTTTAGGTTTTGGTTTAATGTCTTTAGGTTTTGATTACATAACTTTAGGTTTGGGTTCAATATCTTTAGGTTTTATTCAATATCTTTAGATTTGGGTTCAATATCTTTAGGTTTTGGTTCAATATCTTTAGGTTTTATTCAATATCTTTAGGTTTTGATTCAATATCTTTAGGTTTTGATTCAATGTCTTTAGGTTTTGATTCAATATCTTTAGGTTTTGATTCAATATCTTTAGGTTTTGATTCAATATCTTTAGGTTTTATTCAATATCTTTAGATTTGGGTTCAATATCTTTAGGTTTTGATTCAATATCTTTAGGTTAGATTCAATATCTTTAGATTTGGGTTCAATATCTTTAGGTTTTGGTTCAATATCTTTAGGTTTTGATTCAATATCTTTAGGTTTTGATTCAATATCTTTAGGTTTTGGTTCAATGTCTTTAGGTTTTTATTCAATGTCTTTAGGTTTTGGTTCAATATCTTTAGGTTTTGATTCAATATCTTTAGGTTTTGATTCAATATCTTTAGGTTTTGATTCAATGTCTTTAGGTTTTGGTTTAATGTCTTTAGGTTTTGATTACATAACTTTAGGTTTTGATTCAATATCTTTAGGTTTTATTCAATATCTTTAGATTTGGGTTCAATATCTTTAGGTTTTGGTTCAATATCTTTAGGTTTTGATTCAATATCTTTAGATTTTGATTCAATATCTTTAGATTTTGATTCAATGTCTTTAGGTTTTGGTTTAATGTCTTTAGGTTTTGGTTCAATATCTTTAGGTTTTGGTTCAATATCTTTAGATTTTGATTCAATGTCTTTAGGTTTTGATTCAATATCTTTAGGTTTTGATTCAATATCTTTAGGTTTTGATTCAATGTCTTTAGGTTTTGGTTTAATGTCTTTAGGTTTTGGTTCAATATCTTTAGGTTTTGATTCAATATCTTTAGATTTGGGTTCAATATCTTTAGGTTTTGGTTCAATATCTTTAGGTTTTGATTCAATATCTTTAGGTTTTGATTCAATATCTTTAGGTTTTGGTTCAATGTCTTTAGGTTTTGATTCAATGTCTTTAGGTTTTGGTTCAATATCTTTAGGTTTTGATTCAATATCTTTAGGTTTTGATTCAATATCTTTAGGTTTTGATTCAATATCTTTAGGTTTTGATTCAATGTCTTTAGGTTTTGGTTTAATGTCTTTAGGTTTTGATTACATAACTTTAGGTTTTGATTCAATATCTTTAGGTTTTATTCAATATCTTTAGATTTGGGTTCAATATCTTTAGGTTTTGATTCAATAACTTTAGGTTTTGATTCAATATCTTTAGATTTTTATTCAATATCTTTAGGTTTTGATTCAATATCTTTAGGTTTTGATTCAATATCTTTAGGTTTTGATTCAATATCTTTAGGTTTTGATTCAATATCTTTAGGTTTTGGTTTAATGTCTTTAGGTTTTATTCAATATCTTTAGATTTGGGTTCAATATCTTTAGGTTTTGGTTCAATATCTTTAGGTTTTGATTCAATATCTTTAGGTTTTGATTCAATATCTTTAGGTTTTGATTCAATGTCTTTAGGTTTTGGTTTAATGTCTTTAGGTTTTGATTCAATATCTTTAGGTTTTGATTCAATATCTTTAGGTTTTTGTTCAATGTCTTTAGGTTTTGATTACATAACTTTAGGTTTTGATTCAATGTCTTTAGGTTTTGATTCAATATCTTTAGGTTTTGTTTCAATATCTTTAGGTTTTGTTTCAATATCTTTAGGTTTTGATTCAATATCTTTAGGTTTTGATTCAATATCTTTAGGTTTTGTTTCAATATCTTTAGGTTTTGATTCAATATCTTTAGGTTTTGGTTCAATGTCTTTAGGTTTTTGTTCAATATCTTTAGGTTTTGTTTCAATATCTTTAGGTTTTGTTTCAATATCTTTAGGTTTTGGTTCAATGTCTTTAGGTTTTGGTTCAATATCTTTAGGTTTTGGTTCAATATCTTTAGGTTTTGGTTCAATATCTTTAGGTTTTGATTCAATGTCTTTAGGTTTTGGTTCAATGTCTTTAGGTTTTGGTTCAATGTCTTTAGGTTTTGATTCAATATCTTTAGGTTTTGTTTCAATATCTTTAGGTTTTGTTTCAATATCTTTAGGTTTTGATTCAATATCTTTAGGTTTTGATTCAATATCTTTAGGTTTTGTTTCAATATCTTTAGGTTTTGATTCAATATCTTTAGGTTTTGGTTCAATGTCTTTAGGTTTTTGTTCAATATCTTTAGGTTTTGTTTCAATATCTGTAGGTTTTGTTTCAATATCTTTAGGTTTTGGTTCAATGTCTTTAGGTTTTGGTTCAATATCTTTAGGTTTTGGTTCAATATCTTTAGGTTTTGGTTCAATACCTTTAGGTTTTGATTCAATGTCTTTAGGTTTTGGTTCAATGTCTTTAGGTTTTGATTCAATGTCTTTAGGTTTTGATTCAATATCTTTAGGTTTTGTTTCAATATCTTTAGGTTTTGTTTCAATATCTTTAGGTTTTGTTTCAATATCTTTAGGTTTTGTTTCAATATCTTTAGGTTTTGATTCAATATCTTTAGATTTTGATTCAATGTCTTTAGGTTTTATTCAATGTCTTTAGATTTTGATTCAATGTCTTTAGATTTTGATTCAATATCTTTAGGTTTTGATTCAATGTCTTTAGGTTTTGATTCAATATCTTTGGGTTTTGATTCAATATCTTTAGATTTTGATTCAATATCTTTAGGTTTTGATTCAATATCTTTAGATTTTGGTTCAACATCTTTAGATTTTGATTCAATATCTTTAGGTTTTGATTCAATATCTTTAGGTTTTGGTTCAATATCTTTAGATTTTGATTCAATATCTTTAGGTTTTGATTCAATGTCTTTAGGTTTTGGTTCAATATCTTTAAGTTTTGTTTCAATATCTTTAGGTTTTGTTTCAATATCTTTAGGTTTTGGTTCAATATCTTTAGGTTTTGATTCAATGTCTTTAGGTTTTGGTTCAATATCTTTAGGTTTTGTTTCAATATCTTTAGGTTTTGTTTCAATGTCTTTAGATTTTGATTCAATATCTTTTGGTTTTGATTCAATGTCTTTAGGTTTTGGTTCAATATCTTTAGGTTTTGTTTCAATATCTTTAGGTTTTGTTTCAATATCTTTAGGTTTTGGTTCAATATCTTTAGGTTTTGATTCAATATCTTTAGGTTTTGTTTCAATATCTTTAGGTTTTGTTTCAATATCTTTAGGTTTTGTTTCAATATCTTTAGGTTTTGATTCAATATCTTTAGATTTTGATTCAATATCTTTAGGTTTTGATTCAATATCTTTAGATTTTGATTCAATATCTTTAGATTTTGATTCAATGTCTTTAGGTTTTATTCAATGTCTTTAGATTTTGATTCAATATCTTTAGATTTTGATTCAATATCTTTAGATTTTGATTCAATATCTTTAGATTTTGATTCAATATCTTTAGATTTTGATTCAATATCTTTAGATTTTGATTCAATATCTTTAGATTTTGATTCAATATCTTTAGATTTTGATTCAATATCTTTAGATTTTGATTCAATGTCTTTAGATTTTGATTCAATGTCTTTAGGTTTTGATTCAATATCTTTAGGTTTTGATTCAATATCTTTAGATTTTGGTTCAATATCTTTAGATTTTGATTCAATATCTTTAGGTTTTGATTCAATATCTTTAGGTTTTGATTCAATATCTTTAGGTTTTGATTCAATGTCTTTAGGTTTTGGTTCAATATCTTTAGGTTTTGGTTCAATATCTTTAGGTTTTGTTTCAATATCTTTAGGTTTTGGTTCAATATCTTTAGGTTTTGATTCAATATCTTTAGGTTTTGGTTCAATATCTTTAGGTTTTGTTTCAATATCTTTAGGTTTTGTTTCAATGTCTTTAGATTTTGATTCAATATCTTTAGGTTTTGATTCAATGTCTTTAGGTTTTGGTTCAATATCTTTAGGTTTTGTTTCAATATCTTTAGATTTTGATTCAATATCTTTAGGTTTTGATTCAATATCTTTAGATTTTGATTCAATATCTTTAGATTTTGATTCAATGTCTTTAGGTTTTATTCAATGTCTTTAGATTTTGATTCAATATCTTTAGATTTTGATTCAATATCTTTAGATTTTGATTCAATATCTTTAGATTTTGATTCAATATCTTTAGATTTTGATTCAATATCTTTAGATTTTGATTCAATATCTTTAGATTTTGATTCAATATCTTTAGATTTTGATTCAATATCTTTAGATTTTGATTCAATGTCTTTAGATTTTGATTCAATGTCTTTAGGTTTTGATTCACTATCTTTAGGTTTTGATTCAATATCTTTAGATTTTGATTCAATATCTTTAGGTTTTGATTCAATATCTTTAGGTTTTGATTCAATATCTTTAGGTTTTGATTCAATGTCTTTAGATTTTGATTCAATGTCTTTAGATTTTGATTCAATGTCTTTAGGTTTTGATTCAATATCTTTAGATTTTGATTCAATATCTTTAGATTTTGATTCAATATCTTTAGGTTTTGATTCAATATCTTTAGATTTTTATTCAATATCTTTAGGTTTTGATTCAATATCTTTAGATTTTGATTCAATATCTTTAGATTTTGATTCAATATCTTTAGATTTTGATTCAATATCTTTAGATTTTGATTCAATATCTTTAGATTTTGATTCAATGTCTTTAGGTTTTGATTCAATATCTTTAGATTTTGATTCAATATCTTTAGATTTTGATTCAATATCTTTAGGTTTTGATTCAATATCTTTAGATTTTGATTCAATATCTTTAGATTTTAATTCAATATCTTTAGATTTTAATTCAATATCTTTAGATTTTGATTCAATGTCTTTAGGTTTTGATTCAATATCTTTAGATTTTGATTCAATATCTTTAGGTTTTGATTCAATATCTTTAGATTTTGATTCAATATCTTTAGATTTTGATTCAATATCTTTAGATTTTGATTCAATATATTTAGATTTTGATTCAATATCTTTAGATTTTGATTCAATATCTTTAGGTTTTGATTCAATATCTTTAGATTTTGATTCAATATCTTTAGATTTTGATTCAATATCTTTAGATTTTGATTCAATATCTTTAGATTTTGATTCAATATCTTTAGATTTTGATTCAATATCTTTAGATTTTGATTCAATATCTTTAGGTTTTGATTCAATATCTTTAGGTTTTGATTCAATATCTTTAGATTTTGATTCAATATCTTTAGATTTTGATTCAATATCTTTAGATTTTGATTCAATATCTTTAGGTTTTGATTCAATATCTTTAGGTTTTGATTCAATATCTTTAGATTTTGATTCAATATCTTTAGATTTTGATTCAATATCTTTAGATTTTGATTCAATATCTTTAGATTTTGATTCAATATCTTTAGATTTTGATTCAATGGCTTTAGGTTTTGATTCAATATCTTTAGATTTTGATTCAATATCTTTAGATTTTGATTCAATGTCTTTAGGTTTTGATTCAATATCTTTAGATTTTGATTCAATATCTTTAGATTTTGATTCAATATCTTTAGGTTTTGATTCAATATCTTTAGATTTTGATTCAATATCTTTAGATTTTGATTCAATATCTTTAGATTTTGATTCAATATCTTTAGGTTTTGATTCAATGTCTTTAGGTTTTGGTTCAATGTCTTTAGGTTTTGATTCAGTGTCTTTAGGTTTTGATTCAATATCTTTAGGTTTTGTTTCAATATCTTTAGGTTTTGTTTCAATATCTTTAGGTTTTGTTTCAATATCTTTAGGTTTTGGTTCAATATCTTTAGGTTTTGATTCAATATCTTTAGGTTTTGGTTCAATATCTTTAGGTTTTGATTCAATATCTTTAGGTTTTGATTCAATATCTTTAGGTTTTGATTCAATATCTTTAGGTTTTGATTCAATATCTTTAGATTTTGATTCAATATCTTTAGGTTTTGATTCAATATCTTTAGGTTTTGATTCAATATCTTTAGATTTTGATTCAATATCTTTAGGTTTTGGTTCAATATCTTTAGGTTTTGATTCAATATCTTTAGATTTTGATTCAATATCTTTAGATTTTGATTCAATGTCTTTAGATTTTGATTCAATATCTTTAGATTTTGATTCAATGTCTTTAGATTTTGATTCAATGTCTTTAGGTTTTGATTCAATATCTTTAGATTTTGATTCAATATCTTTAGATTTTGATTCAATGTCTTTAGATTTTGATTCAATATCTTTAGATTTTGATTCAATGTCTTTAGGTTTTGATTCAATATCTTTAGATTTTGATTCAATATCTTTAGATTTTGATTCAATATCTTTAGGTTTTGATTCAATATCTTTAGGTTTTGATTCAATATCTTTAGATTTTGATTCAATATCTTTAGATTTTGATTCAATGTCTTTAGGTTATATTCAATATCTTTAGGTTTTGATTCAATATCTTTAGATTTTTATTCAATATCTTTAGGTTTTGGTTCAATATCTTTAGGTTTTGATTCAATATCTTTAGATTTTGATTCAATATCTTTAGGTTTTGATTCAATATCTTTAGATTTTGATTCAATATCTTTAGATTTTGATTCAATATCTTTAGGTTTTGATTCAATATCTTTAGGTTTTGATTCAATATCTTTAGGTTTTGATTCAATATCTTTAGATTTTGATTCAATATCTTTAGATTTTGATTCAATATCTTTAGATTTTGATTCAATATCTTTAGGTTTTGATTCAATATCTTTAGATTTTGATTCAATATCTTTAGATTTTGATTCAATGTCTTTAGATTTTGATTCAATATCTTTAGGTTTTGATTAAATATCTTTATGTTTTGATTCAATATCTTTAGATTTTGATTCAATATCTTTAGGTTTTGGTTTAATATCTTTAGGTTTTGATTCAATATCTTTAGGTTTTGATTCAATATCTTTAGGTTTTGATTAAATATCTTTAGGTTTTGGTTCAATATCTTTAGGTTTTGATTCAATGTCTTTAGGTTTTGGTTCAATATCTTTAGGTTTTGATTCAATATCTTTAGGTTTTGATTCAATATCTTTAGATTTTGATTCAATATCTTTAGATTTTGATTCAATATCTTTAGGTTTTGATTCAATGTCTTTAGGTTTTGGTTCAATATCTTTAGGTTTTGATTCAATATCTTTAGGTTTTGATTCAATATCTTTAGGTTTTGATTCAATATCTTTAGGTTTTGATTCAATGTCTTTAGGTTTTGGTTCAATATCTTTAGGTTTTGATTCAATATCTTTAGATTTTGATTCAATATCTTTAGGTTTTGATTCAATATCTTTAGATTTTGATTCAATATCTTTAGGTTTTGATTCAATATCTTTAGGTTTTGGTTCAATGTCTTTAGGTTTTGGTTCAATATCTTTAGGTTTTGGTTCAATATCTTTAGGTTTTGATTCAATGTCTTTAGGTTTTGATTCAATGTCTTTAGGTTTTGATTCAATATCTTTAGGTTTTGATTCAATATCTTTAGGTTTTGATTCAATATCTTTAGGTTTTGATTCAATATCTTTAGGTTTTGATTCAATATCTTTAGGTTTAGATTCAATGTCTTTAGGTTTTGGTTCAATATCTTTAGGTTTTGTTTCAATATCTTTAGGTTTTGATTCAATATCTTTAGGTTTTGGTTCAATGTCTTTAGGTTTTGATTCAATATCTTTAGGTTTTGTTTCAATATCTTTAGGTTTTGGTTCAATGTCTTTAGGTTTTGGTTCAATATCTTTAGGTTTTGGTTCAATATGTTTTGGTTTTGATTCAATGTCTTTAGGTTTTGATTCAATGTCTTTAGGTTTTGATTCAATATCTTTAGGTTTTGATTCAATATCTTTAGGTTTTGATTCAATATCTTTAGGTTTTGGTTCAATGTCTTTAGGTTTTGGTTCAATGTCTTTAGGTTTTGATTCAATATCTTTAGGTTTTGGTTCAATATCTTTAGGTTTTTGTTCAATATCTTTAGGTTTTGGTTCAATATCTTTAGGTTTTGGTTCAATGTCTTTAGGTTTTGGTTCAATATCTTTAGGTTTTGGTTCAATATCTTTAGGTTTTGGTTCAATATCTTTAGGTTTTTGTTCAATATCTTTAGGTTTTGGTTCAATATCTTTAGGTTTTGATTCAATGTCTTTAGGTTTTGATTCAATATCTTTAGGTTTTGTTTCAATATCTTTAGGTTTTGATTCAATATCTTTAGGTTTTGGTCCAATGTCTTTAGGTTTTGATTCAATATCTTTAGGTTTTGTTTCAATATCTTTAGGTTTTGGTTCAATGTCTTTAGGTTTTGTTCAATATCTTTAGGTTTTGGTTCAATGTCTTTAGGTTTTGGTTCAATGTCTTTAGGTTTTGATTCAATGTCTTTAGGTTTTGGTTCAATGTCTTTAGGTTTTGATTCAATATCTTTAGGTTTTGATTCAATGTCTTTAGGTTTTGATTCAATATCTTTAGGTTTTGATTCAATATCTTTAGGTTTTGGTTCAATATCTTTAGGTTTTGATTCAATATCTTTAGGTTTTGATTCAATATCTTTAGGTTTTGATTCAATATCTTTAGGTTTTGGTTCAATATCTTCAGGTTTTGGTTCAATATCTTTAGGTTTTGGTTCAATATCTTTAGGTTTTGGTTCAATATCTTTAGGTTTTGATTCAATATCTTTAGGTTTTTATTCAATATCTTTAGGTTTTGATTCAATATCTTTAGGTTTTGGTTCAATATCTTTAGGTTTTGATTACATAACTTTAGGTTTTGATTACATAACTTTAGGTTTTGATTCAATATCTTTAGGTTTTGATTCAATATCTTTAGGTTTTGGTTCAATATCTTTAGGTTTTGGTTCAATATCTTTAGGTTTTGATTCAATATCTTTAGGTTTTGATTCAATATCTTTAGGTTTTGATTCAATATCTTTAGGTTTGTGTTCAATATCTTTAGGTTTTGGTTCAATATCTTTAGGTTTTGATTCAATATCTTTAGGTTTTGATTCAATATCTAGGTTTTGATTCAATATCTTTAGGTTTTGGTTCAATATCTTTAGGTTTTGATTCAATATCTTTAGGTTTTGGTTCAATATCTTAAGGTTTTGATTACATAACTTTAGGTTTTGATTACATAACTTTAGGTTTTGATTGAATATCTTTAGGTTTTGATTCAATATCTTTAGATTTGGGTTCAATATCTTTAGGTTTTGGTTCAATATCTTTAGGTTTTGATTCAATATCTTTAGGTTTTGATTCAATATCTTTAGGTTATGATTCAATATCTTTAGATTTTGATTCAATATCTTTAGGTTTTGATTCAATATCTTTAGGTTTTGATTCAATATCTTTAGGTTTTGATTCAATGTCTTTAGGTTTTGGTTTAATGTCTTTAGGTTTTGGTTCAATATCTTTAGGTTTTGATTCAATATCTTTAGGTTTTGATTACATAACTTTAGGTTTTGGTTCAATATCTTTAGGTTTTGATTCAATATCTTTAGGTTTTGATTCAATATCTTTAGGTTATGATTCAATATCTTTAGGTTTTGATTCAATATCTTTAGGTTTTTATTCAATATCTTTAGGTTTTGATTCAATATCTTTAGGTTTTGATTCAATATCTTTAGGTTTTGATTCAATATCTTTAGATTTTTATTCAATATCTTTAGGTTTTGATTCAATATCTTTAGATTTTGATTCAATATCTTTAGGTTTTGGTTCAATATCTTTAGGTTTTGATTCAATATCTTTAGATTTTGATTCAATATCTTTAGGTTATGATTCAATATCTTTAGATTTTGATTCAATATCTTTAGGTTTTGATTCAATATCTTTAGGTTTTGATTCAGTATCTTTAGGTTTTGATTCAATGTCTTTAGGTTTTGGTTTAATGTCTTTAGGTTTTGATTCAATATCTTTAGGTTTTGATTCAATGTCTTTAGGTTTTGATTCAATATCTTTAGGTTTTGGTTCAATATCTTTAGGTTTTGATTCAATATCTTTAGATTTTGATTCAATATCTTTAGGTTTTATTCAATATCTTTAGATTTGGGTTCAATATCTTTAGGTTTTGGTTCAATATCTTTAGGTTTTGATTCAATATCTTTAGGTTTTGATTCAATATCTTTAGGTTTTGATTCAATGTCTTTAGGTTTTGATTCAATATCTTTAGGTTTTGATTCAATATCTTTAGGTTTTTATTCAATGTCTTTAGGTTTTGGTTTAATGTCTTTAGGTTTTGGTTCAATATCTTTAGGTTTTGATTCAATATCTTTAGATTTGGGTTCAATATCTTTAGGTTTTGATTCAATATCTTTAGGTTTTGATTCAATATCTTTAGGTTTTGATTCAATATCTTTAGGTTTTGATTCAATGTCTTTAGGTTTTGATTCAATGTCTTTAGGTTTTGGTTCAATATCTTTAGGTTTTGATTCAATATCTTTAGGTTTTGATTCAATATCTTTAGGTTTTGATTCAATGTCTTTAGGTTTTGGTTTAATGTCTTTAGGTTTTGATTACATAACTTTAGGTTTTGATTCAATATCTTTAGGTTTTATTCAATATCTTTAGATTTGGGTTCAATATCTTTAGGTTTTGGTTCAATATCTTTAGGTTTTGATTCAATATCTTTAGATTTTGATTCAATATCTTTAGGTTTTGATTCAATGTCTTTAGGTTTTGGTTTAATGTCTTTAGGTTTTGGATCAATATCTTTAGGTTTTGGTTCAATATCTTTAGATTTTTATTCAATGTCTTTAGGTTTTGATTCAATATCTTTAGGTTTTGATTCAATATCTTTAGGTTTTGATTCAATGTCTTTAGGTTTTGGTTTAATGTCTTTAGGTTTTGGTTCAATATCTTTAGGTTTTGATTCAATATCTTTAGATTTGGGTTCAATATCTTTAGGTTTTGGTTCAATATCTTTAGGTTTTGAATCAATATCTTTAGGTTTTGATTCAATATCTTTAGGTTTTGGTTAAATGTCTTTAGGTTTTGATTCAATGTCTTTAGGTTTTGGTTCAATATCTTTAGGTTTTGATTCAATATCTTTAGGTTTTGATTCAATATCTTTAGGTTTTGATTCAATATCTTTAGGTTTTGATTCAATGTCTTTAGGTTTTGGTTTAATGTCTTTAGGTTTTGATTACATAACTTTAGGTTTTGATTCAATATCTTTAGGTTTTATTCAATATCTTTAGATTTGGGTTCAATATCTTTAGGTTTTGGTTAAATATCTTTAGGTTTTGATTCAATATCTTTAGATTTTGATTCAATATCTTTAGGTTTTGATTCAATATCTTTAGGTTTTGATTCAATATCTTTAGGTTTTGATTCAATGTCTTTAGGTTTTGATTCAATATCTTTAGGTTTTGATTCAATATCTTTAGGTTTTGATTCAATGTCTTTAGGTTTTGGTTTAATGTCTTTAGGTTTTGGTTCAATATCTTTAGGTTTTGGTTCAATATCTTTAGGTTTTGGTTTAATGTCTTTAGGTTTTATTCAATATCTTTAGATTTGGGTTCAATATCTTTAGGTTTTGGTTCAATATCTTTAGGTTTTGATTCAATATCTTTAGGTTTTGATTCAATATCTTTAGGTTTTGATTCAATGTCTTTAGGTTTTGGTTTAATGTCTTTAGGTTTTGATTCAATATCTTTAGGTTTTGATTCAATATCTTTAGGTTTTGGTTCAATGTCTTTAGGTTTTGATTACATAACTTTAGGTTTTGATTCAATGTCTTTAGGTTTTGATTCAATATCTTTAGGTTTTGATTCAATATCTTTAGGTTTTGATTCAATATCTTTAGGTTTTGATTCAATGTCTTTAGGTTTTGGTTTAATGTCTTTAGGTTTTGATTACATAACTTTAGGTTTTGATTCAATATCTTTAGGTTTTATTCAATATCTTTAGATTTGGGTTCAATATCTTTAGGTTTTGGTTCAATATCTTTAGGTTTTATTCAATATCTTTAGGTTTTATTCAATATCTTTAGGTTTTGATTCAATATCTTTAGGTTTTGATTCAATGTCTTTAGGTTTTGATTCAATATCTTTAGGTTTTGATTCAATATCTTTAGGTTTTGATTCAATATCTTTAGGTTTTATTCAATATCTTTAGATTTGGGTTCAATATCTTTAGGTTTTGATTCAATATCTTTAGGTTTTATTCAATATCTTTAGGTTTTGGTTCAATATCTTTAGGTTTTGATTCAATATATTTAGGTTTTGATTCAATATCTTTAGGTTTTTGTTCAATGTCTTTAGGTTTTGATTCAATGTCTTTAGGTTTTGGTTCAATATCTTTAGGTTTTGATTCAATATCTTTAGGTTTTGATTCAATATCTTTATGTTTTGATTCAATGTCTTTAGGTTTTGGTTTAATGTCTTTAGGTTTTGATTACATAACTTTAGGTTTTGATTCAATATCTTTAGGTTTTATTCAATATCTTTAGATTTGGGTTCAATATCTTTAGGTTTTGGTTCAATATCTTTAGGTTTTGATTCAATATCTTTAGATTTTGATTCAATATCTTTAGGTTTTGATTCAATGTCTTTAGGTTTTGGTTTAATGTCTTTAGGTTTTGGTTTAATGTCTTTAGGTTTTGGTTCAATATCTTTAGGTTTTGATTCAATATCTTTAGATTTGGGTTCAATATCTTTAGGTTTTGGTTCAATATCTTTAGGTTTTGATTCAATATCTTTAGGTTTTGATTCAATATCTTTAGGTTTTGGTTCAATGTCTTTAGGTTTTTATTCAATGTCTTTAGGTTTTGGTTCAATATCTTTAGGTTTTGATTCAATATCTTTAGGTTTTGATTCAATATCTTTAGGTTTTGATTCAATATCTTTAGGTTTTGATTCAATGTCTTTAGGTTTTGGTTTAATGTCTTTAGGTTTTGATTACATAACTTTAGGTTTTGATTCAATATCTTTAGGTTTTATTCAATATCTTTAGATTTGGGTTCAATATCTTTAGGTTTTGGTTCAATATCTTTAGGTTTTGATTCAATATCTTTAGATTTTGATTCAATATCTTTAGGTTTTGATTCAATATCTTTAGGTTTTGATTCAATATCTTTAGGTTTTGATTCAATGTCTTTAGGTTTTGATTCAATATCTTTAGGTTTTGATTCAATATCTTTAGGTTTTGATTCAATGTCTTTAGGTTTTGGTTTAATGTCTTTAGGTTTTGGTTCAATATCTTTAGGTTTTGGTTCAATATCTTTAGGTTTTGGTTTAATGTCTTTAGGTTTTATTCAATATCTTTAGATTTGGGTTCAATATCTTTAGGTTTTGGTTCAATATCTTTAGGTTTTGATTCAATATCTTTAGGTTTTGATTCAATATCTTTAGGTTTTGATTCAATGTCTTTAGGTTTTGGTTTAATGTCTTTAGGTTTTGATTCAATATCTTTAGGTTTTGATTCAATATCTTTAGGTTTTGGTTCAATGTCTTTAGGTTTTGATTACATAACTTTAGGTTTTGATTCAATGTCTTTAGGTTTTGATTCAATATCTTTAGGTTTTGATTCAATATCTTTAGGTTTTGATTCAATATCTTTAGGTTTTGATTCAATATCTTTAGGTTTTATTCAATATCTTTAGGTTTTGATTCAATATCTTTAGGTTTTGATTCAATATCTTTAGGTTTTGATTCAATATCTTTAGGTTTTGATTCAATATCTTTAGGTTTTGATTCAATATCTTTAGGTTTTGATTCAATGTCTTTAGGTTTTGGTTTAATGTCTTTAGGTTTTGACTCAATATCTTTAGGTTTTGATTCAATATCTTTAGGTTTTGATTCAATATCTTTAGGTTTTGATTCAATATCTTTAGGTTTTGGTTCCAATCCCAGCTGAAGTAGTTTTTTTTTAATTACAAGAAGTGAACTGTTTCGAAAACATGCATGCTCCTGTTAAATCACCGAAGTTAAGCGACGTTGAGTAAAACAATACATTTGGAAATACCAAGTGCTGTATGTGCTCAGACCCTGGAGAAGCATGGGTGCCACCAGGCTATTCTTGCCGAAGACATGCTACATGAAATAATGCACCGCCTTCACGACCCCGGAGAGTTAAGGGATACGTCTTTCAATAGTAAGTTTTCTGACGAAGTTAAATCACTAGTACCTTGTTGATGACAAACCTGACAAGCATCAAAATCCCATCCCACCCATGATTCTGGATATGACCTTAAACTATATCCAGTTGTGAGGCCCCAGTTTGCGGGCTTTGGGGAGTGTGGAGCCACCCTTTAATTGCCATTGCTCCCAGTTCCACTCTAACCCGGAGTGGCAGTACCTGTTAGGGTCCCAACTATGGGTTAAATAGAAACCGACTTGAAAACAACAAATATATTCTATTAAAAAATTTTTTCTTTAAAATCTCTGGATTCGGCATTAAATAACCTGAAAAGGGTTGATATGCCGTAAAACAAAAACAACCAAACCAAACTCATCTCACACTGTAGAGATCCGTAAATGCTGTAAAGGCTTCGACTTGAATAGCTTTTTTTCTTTATACTGCTGCACTTTGAAACTCCCTCCCAGACCCCTGTTTCACTGACTGTACCGACATGCAGAAATTCAAGTGTAATCTGAACAGACATCTCGCTGCCCAACTTCCTAAATATTTGGTCTCAAAGAGTAGTCCCTCACGACTTCCCTTATTTTGGCCTTTTTGGCTTTATGGACAAATTTATCTTTAGTTGACCTTTGACAACTAAATATTTTTGTTTACTAGCCAAATAGGAAAGTTACTAGCCAAACCCATGTGATTTTTGGAATATGACATCTTTGTTCAATGACAAGTACATACATCATAAAGATTTTTCTGTCTTTTTTTTTTTTAATTAGTGTGATTCTAAATATGCACCTAATTTTATGTTGAGATTTGAAGATATGAATATTCGAAGTTTTCTCAAGTGTTTTAAAAAAAAAAAAAAAGTATATTATCCTATTAATCCAATTAAATAATTTGGATTTGTTCGTTTTATTAAAAAAAAAAGTATATTATCCTATTAATCCAATTAAATAATTTGAATTTGTTCGTTTTATTAAAAAAAAAAAGTATATTATCCTATTAATCCAATTAAATGATTTAATTTGTTCGTTTTATTAAAAAAAAAAAGTATATTATCCTATTAATCCAATTAAATAATTTGAATTTGTTCGTTTTATTAAAAAAAAAAAGTATATTATCCTATTAATCCAATTAAATAATTTGAATTTGTTCGTTTTATTAAAAAAAAAAATTATATTATCCTATTAATCCAATTAAATAATTTGAATTTGTTCGTTTTATTAAAAAAAAAATTATATTATCCTATTAATCCAATTAAATAATTTAATTTGTTCGTTTTATTAAAAAAAAAAAAAAAAGATCAAAAATGCGACTTTTTCACTGAGCCCTACCTTTAGTCCTTACATTTCATGAGTGATGTTTCTGACAAAGAGGGACGAATTGCTGTTTGATGGGTCAAAATCAATTCCATTTAACACTTATTGTTGGCAAGTTTTTGACATTGAAGTAGTATTTTTTTTTTTAGCTCCTTACATCAAGTGCCTTCATGTCTTGTCTGGAGCAATTTCTATGAGAAAAAAAAAAAAAACTTACCTGAGTGAATTTTCAGGGTCATATCATGTTCCATACTGAAAATATTCAAGAAAATCATTAAAATGTCGCCCAGGTGATGTCCCATACAAACACGGAAAATGTTCTTAATTGTAAACTGCTTGAAGTTAATTTTTGTTGGATTTCTTAATTTTTACAATGTCCATCTGCAGTACAAGTTACTGAAAATCAGCTCTCTTGGTAACATAGCGTGTATGGGTGCATGTGAGAAAATTTAGGAATTTGTTCACTAACGCACACAAAGGGGAGCTGATGTAGGGGTCATGGTGTGGCAGTGATTGGGACAAAGAAGGTCAATATATTTTAGAATTAGTTTTGTGAGTGTTGGTGGATTTTATGATGGTTGAATTTTGCAGAGTCTAATGTTTGTGATGTTTTTAGAGTTGGTTTTGAGTGTTGGTGAGTTTTACAATGGTTGGGGACTATTTACAGAGTCTAGTGTTTGCGATGTTTTTAGAGTTGGTTTTGAGAGTGTTAGTGGGTTTTACAATGGTTGGGAGCCGTTCGAGAAGTTTAGTATTAAGTTTTATGGCAGTAAATGTAGATGTGGACCTTAGCGTTCAAAAGGTTGATGGTGTCACCCCCCCATCCCTTACCCCCAGAGTGCAACTAATATTTACAGAAAGTCAGAATGTGCTTCTTTTTGTTGCTCTTGTTTTATTTATTAATTCTTTTATACTTTCAGGGTGAAAATGACGAAACCAGGAAGACAATACCATCATTCAACAGGTAATGTTATGATAATATATGAGAAGAATGATTTTGCACCACTTTTATGCCCTCTTATCAACATAAAGATATGAAGGATGTTCAATAAGTTATGCCCCTGATTACTTTTCATAGCAGTAGTCTTTTCTATATACAAACCACAGTTACGCATTTCTTCCATCGTTTAATGCAGCTGTAGGTGTTGTGTGCCACTGACGCGGTGCTAGCTTGAACCAACTTGCTTGTGTTCAAGTTAAGTTCAGAGAGGTCGAAAGGTTAAGACTGACATGCTTCAAATTGTTAACTTTGATTGACGGTCGTGTTGCACCTGCATGCTAGCAGGGGTCATGAGGCAGATCAATGCATTTTGAGTGCAAGTTGTATTGACAGGATTTGTCACCCCACATCAAACCTCAATTTATAAGGAAGAGATAAAGATCACGGTGTAGAATCTGTTCACCTTTTCTGTCTTTGGAAAGTGGAGGAGAAATTCTTTATGACTGAGACAATCTTGCCCTCTTTTTTTTTACATGGTAGTCACCACTTATCAAGGCCCGGAAGCCACTCGGAGATAAGGGTTATTGCGTGTACAGTAATCAATGGGATAATATCGTAGTAATTGTTAGTAATGGATATTTGATAAAGTGTCTCTTTTTTCCGTTTTCTTATCGCACCAACGCAAGCATACTTCCTAATTTGCATATGTACTTTTTTTCGGCTACTGCTGCTAATATACTCGCAAGCCAGCTATCTTACAGCTCCTGCTAATATTTTCTCATTCACTCTATTACACATATAGCAACCTTCTGTCTAATAAGACAATGACATTCTGCATCTAGTCTGGTGCACCGCAACATCTGCTGTGGTTGTACAATTCGAAGCTGGAATTGGCTTTCCGGATGCAGGTAATAAGGAGACCTAGGTTTGCAAAGTTACAAGGGTCTCTCTATCGGCATTGCAGACAAAGTCCGACGGAAAGGCGAGCAAATACGATCAGAACCATAATAACTGCAGGAGTTATCGGAAATGTATTGTAGTGCTTCACTATCTCCTCGCTAGTTCTTTCTAAAAAAGAGTCTGGCGAAAGAAATGCGAATTTCTTAACGATGAATATTTAAAAAATATTTTCAATTTTTAAGGAAATAACGAGGATTATCATTGTAGCTATAATGGTCCCCTTCTCGACATTGCAGACAAATTTCAATAGAAAGGCATGCCAATATGGTCAGAGCCAGCGCAGTTGTAGAAGTTGCTGGAAAGATGTTGCAGTGCATCATCATCTGCCTAGCGGATATTTTTGTCGGGGTTAACTCCCTTTGCCTTTCCCAAGGCATCCACAAGGCAATGGAGTTATTTGCCGATAGCTGGTGAAGATTTGAAAATATTTCCAATTTTGACAAAAATAATGGAGATCCTCATCGTAGTTATGGTTGCATGAAAATGAAAGCGAAATCCTTAAATGAGTCTTAAAAATAGTCTGGTGAAAGAAACGCAAATTCCATAACGGTGAATATTTGAAAATATTTCCAACTTTGATGAAAATAACGGAGATCCTCATTGTACCCACCATTTTCTTTGTTGTTTTGTGATCACTGATATTATTTTTATTATTTTTTTTTTTTCAGAGGTTTAAATGTGTTGTCGAGCAACCCTGACCCCGACAGAAATGTTGATTACAAAAATGACGAAAACTCAACCCAGAACAACAACACATCCCAAGCCGCAACTCCCCGAACGTTCGCTTTCACGAAAAGTAGTCCCTCCATCACAACTACGTCGTCTGGTAGCAAACCACATGCAACCTCATATCAGTCGCCGCTGGGAGTATCTTCGGAAAACAAGCAAGGTTATCATCTTTTTCTTTTATTGGTACTTCTCCACAATTTCCCCATCTATCAAAAAACAAAAGAAAAGAAAAATCCATATGATAGTACATACCCATGACTAAAGAAAATATCATACTCCAAAAATCATGTAGATGAAATGCAGTTTGGTTTTATACCTGGGTGAAGTACCACTGGTGCTATATTTATCTATAGACAATTTCAGATTTATTAATTCTTTATTGATTATTATATTGTACCCAATATGTATATAATAATGATTTCAAAAGTTAAAATAAATAAAAAATGACTTTGTCGTTATTTAGCGCTTCAGCTTTTGTTGTTACCATCTTAGCTATTGCCAGATGGATAAAAAACGCTGGGAGTATCTTCGGAAAACAAGCAAGGTTATCATCTTTTTCTTTTATCGGTACTTCTCCACAATTCCCCCGTATATCAAAGAACAATAGAAAAGATAAATCCATATGATAGTACATACCCATGACTAAAGAAAATATCATACTCCAAAAATCATGTAGATGACTGAGTGCATTCTTCATACACTTAGGATGATTCGATTGATAATCAATCTAGAATAGTTTTTGGTTAGGTTTGGTCATCTTAAGTCTATGAAGAATGCTTCAAAACGATACTGATCTTGTAAAAATTTATCACCTCTGTCGAAAGTTTTAGGCAGACATGCAAACATACATACATACATATATTTATATATTGGTAGCTCAAATTTTTTACCCAAACCAATTAAAAAGCTTGCCCTATCTCTGAATACCTTTTATGTAAAATTTCAAATGTTTAGACCAAAAATTGTCTGAGTAATTTGGTAGAGACTGCAGAGATCAAACTTTTTTTAACTTTCATCCCTATTATGACGCCTTAACATTTATTGTTTTGGGCTCAAATCAAGTTATTAAGTTAGATCCATGTCCAAGGAACCTATATCTAAATTTTCAATTGTTTAGACCCAAAATTGGCGGAGGAGTTTGGTAGAGTTCTCAAAGATCAAATCGTTGAACTTTGACCCCTTAACACCCAAATCTTTGGCCAAAAACCAATCACAAAGATTTTCCCAAATCTCAGTACCCTGTATATCAAATTTTGAGTCTGTAGACTGAAAATTGAGAGTTATTGCGTAGGGAAATGTACACAGACACACACACACACACACACACACACACACACACACACACACACATGTTCACTTTTATAGATATAATAGAGTAAACAAAATTATATACGTATACATAAATATATATGGAAACAATTTTGTGTTTACTATAAACTTTTTTGCAAATATTATGCAAGTATAAATCATGTAGAATATCTGCATGAATATAATTACACGTAATAGTTAACTAAAGATAATCATCCCATTAGAAAACCGAAGCAACTAATAGGGAATTAACTAAAATGAATGTTTAAACGAATATGCAAATAGGCTAGATCTTTTGCTAGTGAATGCAATTCCACAACCCATATATAAGAAAATTGTATTTTCTTTTTAAATAAATAGAAAAGAGGGTTTTTAATATAAATATCACACACACAAAAGAAAAACGAATTTATAGGAGTATAGATAGATTTTCACTTATCTCGTCTGCTTCTTACTTACATGAGAAGCGGACAGCTCTCCTCATATAACACTTATATTAGTTTGTTTTATCTTTTGTGTTTTTTTTAACGGAGAGTTTAATTTTATATGTTTGTTGCTGATGTATTAAATTTTTGTTTGGTTTTTCTATTCCAGACAGTGACTGCAACGTGCAAAATGGTTCCAACAGCCCTTCATCACAAACAGAAAACTATTTTCAAGTCGTATGGTGTAAATTTTCTAAAAAGAAGGTAAATTTTTCACCTTTACTATGTTAATAGGATAGTGCTCAATTATAATAAGTAATAATTTAATTATAATAAGTAATAATTTAATTATAATAAGTCAATTATAATAAGTAATAATTTAATTATAATAAGTAATAATTTAATTATAATAAGTCAATTATAATAAGTAATAATTTAATTATAATAAGTAATAATTTAATTATAATAAGTCAATTATAATAAGTAATAATTTAATTATAATAAGTAATAATTTAATTATAATAAGTCAATTATAATAAGTAATAATTTAATTATAATAAGTAATAATTTAATTATAATAAGTCAATTATAATAAGTAATAATTTAATTATAATAAGTAATAATTTAATTATAATAAGTCAATTATAATAAGTAATAATTTAATTGTAATAAGTCAATTATAATAAGTAATAATTTAATTATAATAAGTAATAATTTAATTATAATAAGTCAATTATAATAAGTAATAATTTAATTATAATAAGTAATAATTTAATTATAATAAGTCAATTATAATAAGTAATAATTTAATTATAATAAGTCAATTATAATAAGTAATAATTTAATTATAATAAGTCAATTATAATAAGTAATAATTTAATTATAATAAGTAATAATTTAATTATAATAAGTCAATTATAATAAGTAATAATTTAATTATAATAAGTCAATTATAATAAGTAATAATTTAATTATAATAAGTCAATTATAATAAGTAATAATTTAATTATAATAAGTCAATTATAATAAGTAATAATTTAATTATAATAAGTAATAATTTAATTATAATAAGTCAATTATAATAAGTAATAATTTAATTATAATAAGTCAATTATAATAAGTAATAATTTAATTATAATAAGTCAATTATAATAAGTAATAATTTAATTATAATAAGTAATAATTTAATTATAATAAGTCAATTATAATAAGTAATAATTTAATTATAATAAGTTAATTATAATAAGTAATAACAAAAAAAATAATCCTTAAAATAAAAACCATCGCTTGACCTGATTGTGCTTGACCAGATAGACCCATTTTTCGTCCAGTCACAATGCACTTCCAAAAATGCTCATCCAATGAATTGCTGAGCAATTGATGACAAATTTTAACTCCTCTGTTGGAGTGAGTTTGTTCGAATCTTGGTTTTTGTGAATAAAATCAAGTTGCTTCAAATGTCGGTGAATAGTCAATTTGCCAATTCCAAGTTCATCAGCCAATTCTCAAGTGCGCAATGAAGGATCAGTGTCCAATCTGGTTTGCAAGTCGCCATTATCAACCAACTTTAACGGCTTATCTTCAAGATTCATGTCACCGGAATTGAAATTGTCATATGAGGACATCTTTTTCTGTTAAAATATGAAGAATTACAATAATTAAGTAGAGCTATATATTTATTTAGTAGGTTGTCCCAAAAATTTGTAAACCCCTTAAAAAAAATTGAAATTATACATGTCAAGTAATAACAAAAAAAAAAAAAAAAATTAATCCTTAAAATAAAGTCCATTGCTTGTTTCGATTGTGCGGGACCAGATAGACCTATTTTTCGTCCGATGTCACAATGCGCTTCCGAAAACGTTCGTCCAATGAATTGCTGAGCAATTGATGGCAAATTTTAACTTTGTTAAATATATTAACTGAAATATAGACATGATTTAACATATATTTATTTCACAAAATCTATAGACAAGCATTGATAATAATCTAAAAAGTTTGGAATCAAGTCTCCCCTTGCTGTTATTTCAGATCATTTGAAATCATATTAGCAAGTTTCAGTCTCCCCTCCACAGGTTTTGCGGGAAATATATATATGAGAAAAATATACTTATTCAATTATATTTCACTTTTTATTTTTATGAATCCTTTAATTTACGTATGAAACTCGATGTAACTACAAAGTATATAAAAAAAACAAAACAAGGTTGATGTTCCAAATTTTCAGATGTTGTCTATCTTACAGTTTATTTCTTTAAGCATGTTAAAATGTTCAATTCTTGACAACACCTGTTTCGTGGGGCAGAAACATCAGAAAAATAACTTTAAAAGAAAATGAAAAGAATATAGGCATGATTACAGAAAAAAAAAAAAATCAGAAGAATGGTTGCGATTGCGTTTTGTGATATTCACGCCATCTTTGATATATCATTTTTTTTTTTTATTTGGCTGATGTTTTATTTAAATTCTTGTTTTTCAGCATAAGAAATGGGAAGGCGATGGTAAGTTGTTTTTTTTTTTTGTTTTTTTTGCATAATTTTTTCTTGATTTTTTTTTTTTTTACTCCAGTGTCACTGCTTATAGAGGCCCAAAAGTCACTAAAAAAAAATCAGTTAGTGATAAACAGCATCTTGATTAGAAATGATTACCGTACAATATGGTAACACCAAACGTTATTTCATTTAACGCAAGGCTATATATGCAGCGAAGAAAGTCACATGACACAACAAAAATATGCCTCAGTACAACAGGATCTACCACCATCGATCGTGGATAAAGTTTAAGACGTCCGTCTCAACACGCTAGACTTTCTCCCGTACACCCACCTTACAGAAATCATCCAAAAGTGAACAGTACGTTTAGACGAAAACCCAATCATATTCACGAATGTGACTCTGGGTGATAGAACGTAATCCCAGCATATTTACCTGATAAAGAGACGCTTAAGGAATAACACTATGGCAGAACCCACCTTCCGATCTTCCATCTGCAGATCGATCGGTTCCCACCTAACATTATACAACGTTTTGCTCTAGTGCTTGCAGAAAGACCTCTAGGCCTTGTGGCAAACTCAGCCTGCAAGATATATTCTCAAGCATACCAAAATGTCTAATTGATATCTCTGATTTTGGGTTTGGACACTCAGAATTTGATTTGTCGACTTGATAAAATAATGTTTTTACAGATACGAGGTTCCCTGCGATGGTCATAATCATCATTTTTTTTTTTTTTTTTTTAGTCATGAGTCAATGCTGATAGAGATGAAAAAATCCTAATTAGAAACGATGAAATTGGGAATATCTCTGATTTTGGCTTTGAACACCCAGAATCTGATTATTCCTTTTGACTAGTGTCTCTTTAAACAGGAATTTATACTGAGAGATTAAGTTCCTGTAAAAGTAACTGAATTCGTTTCGCAACTACAGCAGTTGATTAACACACACGTCGAACTTCTAATCACACTGATGCAGTTGATACACACTGTCCTCGATCTTCTGAACATACTCCTTTTATTGTCCAAGCGTTCGTCATCAGCCAATCGGCGGCCAGAAAAACAGTCATGTGAGGCATGTGACGTCAATAATCTTACAAAACCCACAGCCGCCATTTTTAATTTCTGCCCTCCCTGTGATCCTCCCAGCAGGTAAGACAACACGCGCAGACATGTGGTCGCTTTCTTCCTTCATTCTGTTCGACTTTACAGTAACAAGATTCTATGCTATGGTTACGAGCCACTGGAGTTTTTCCAAAAATAGAGACCAGACTGATACGGTATGCCATAGGTGTTAGGGTTTTTAATGTCCATAGATTTACATCAGATTAGTCTTTTTTCGAGTATATATCTGATGAGGTGGCACTCAGTTTGGTAAACTGTTAATGTGTGCGCACGTCACCACTACACTATCTATCTATATAAAAGCCAAGTACGTCCAAGGATGGAATACTGTTGCCATATCTGGGCAGGAGCTGCCAAAAACAGCCTATCATGCCTTGACAGAGTACAAAATAGACTTCGTGGCTTAGTGGGGGATGCCCTTTTCTCTACCCTGCAACCCCTCTCTCACAGAAGAGACGTTGCGAGCCTATCCTTGTTTTATCGTTATTTTCATGGCAGGTGCTCGTCTGAACTCCAATCCCTGGTCCCCCCTCGCCAATCTTTCATGAAAAACACCCGTCTAGCTGAATCCACTGTGAAAAATTTCCCCCACTCTATATCTGTGCCTAAATCAAAACGCGGATTCCATGAACAAAGCTTCTTTCTTAGAACTGCACGCCTGTTCCGTCTGCCTGCTTCCCTCCGGACTACAACTTGGATGTCTTCAAGTCTAATGTTAACAAATTCCTAATGAACCGCCCCCTTAAGTAAACACTCCATCAAATCTCCACACTAACGTAATGTACTTGCAATAACCCTTATCCCTGAGTGGCTTCCGGGCCTTGATAAATGGTGATCACTGTGTAAAAAAAACAAAAAAAAAACAAAAAAAACACACATTGGAAGGCAAGGTGGCTGACTTGACCTTCCACCTGCATACAGCACCTTGTTAGTCCCAAATGGTCATCCATCAGGCTTAGTGTTGCTTAAATTTGGGTATATGAGTCACTGTTTATAGAAACCCAAAAGCCACTCATAAGATAAGATCTAATAAGGTAATGATAAACATCTTGATTAGAAACAATGAAATTGGAAATATCTCTGATTTTGGCTTTGAACACCCAGAATCTGATTTCTCCTTTTGACTAGTGTCTCTTTAAACAGAAATTTATGCTGAGAGATAAAGTCCCTGAAACGGTAACAAGGTTCGGTCATCGTCAGTTAACGTACTTCCTAACTTTCAGCATGGCTGCTACCGAAAGCGGTGACAAGGGTCCTGGATATGACCTTAAACTATATCCAATGGTGAGGCCCCAGCTTGCGGGCTTTGGGGAGTGTGGAGCCACCCTTTAATTGCCATTGCTCCCAGGTCCATTCTGACCCAGGGTGGTAGTATCTGTTAGGGTCCCAACTATGGGTTAAATAGAAACCGACTTGAAAAAAAACTATTCTAATTAAAAAAATTTTTCTTCCAAATAACTGGATTTGTCATTAAATGAACTGATAAGGGTTGATATGCCGTAAAACAAAAACAACCAAACCAACCAAGCGGTGACAAGGCAAATTAGTTCCTTCGTTTTTTCTCCCACGGATGTACCTTTTTATTATGTTTTTCCAATCGTTCTTTTTTTTCTTGAATAATCATTGAAAAGTTTTTTGCGATCTTATTTTAACTACTGATTAGTGAAATTATTTTATTCTTTTTAAAAGAATTATTGAAAACACTTTTAAAAATATTTTAAAACTATTTGTGTGAATATTATGTATTGGATACGTTTTTTTTATGAGGTTTGAAATTTTGTTATTTTGATTTTAATAATTTTATTTTTTTATACATTCATAAACATATTTATTATATAAATCGTTCATACAAATAAAAAAAAATAAAACTTATTTTTATAATTTCATGATCATATATTTCTTATGAAATTCGAATAAAATAAAAAAATTTTTTTTTAATTTCGTTATTAAAAGTGCAAATTAAAAACTAATTCTGTTATTTTTATCTTTTTATAATTTTGTTAATTTTTAGTGTATATTTTTCAATAATGTTCTTTTTTTATATTTTATTTCATAAATCGTTTCACAATAGAAATACTGAAGAACAATAAAAGTGAAGGAACTGATTTGCCTTGTCCCCCGCTTCCGGTAGCAGACACAACAGAAGTTAGGAAGTACATTAGCTGACTATAACCCAAGTTTTTTTTTTTTACTCACGTTCACGTGAGGTATATCACCACTTACACATAAAGGGCTACCATTTGGGACCATGCCTAGGAAAGATTAACAAGATGTTGGTTTACATTAAATTTAAATTTCTGCATATTAGTACAATCAGGGAAACAGGTAGCAAGAAGGGAATTCCAAAGTCTATCTGTTCTAAGGGAAGAAACTATTAGAGTAGAAAGCTTTCTGGCATTTAGGGACCTCAATAATGAAGGGGTGAAATTTTGTTGCTAAGCGGGTTTCCCTGCTATGATTATAACCCACTGGCAAGTGCTTGTCTTAGCTCCAATCTATGGTTCTCCTTTGCCAAACTTTCACGAGAAACACTCGTCTAGCTGAAAACACTATCAATAATTTTCTCCACTCTTTATCCGTGCCTAACCCTAAACATGGATTCCATGAACAAAGTTTCTTTCTTAGAACTGCACACCTGTGGAACTCTCTTCCATTTACCTGCTTTTCGACTGATTACAATATGGTCATCTTCAAGTCCAACGTAAACAATTTTTGATGAGACGGTCCCCGTTAAGTAATCCAATTTACCAAATTTTCACTACTAACGATTACTACGTTATTGTCCCATTGGTTATTGTACATTCTTTAACCCTTATCCTCGAGTGGCTTCTTGGCCTTGATAAGTGGTGATTCCTATGTAAAAAAAAAAAAACTTGCAGATTAGTCTTTTTTTTTTTTTTTTAAATTTTGAATGGTCTTTCTGCTGTAACATCTGATGAGGTGCCACTCAGTTCGGTAAACTCCATCATTTTATTGCTAATAATGTGTGTGCACGTCACCACTACACATTGAAAAGCAGGAGGACTGATCTAACTTTCCACCTGCATACAGTGCCTTGTTAGTCCCAAATGGTCACCCATCAGGAGCAGCGTTGCTTAACTTTGGTGATCTGACGACAGCTGATGTGTCAATATGATTGTGCCGTATATTTTGCTTATCACGAACAATACAATACAAATCTCAATAATGGTACGCTAGAATCCGTCTCTGTTCATTGAATAAGTCTAAATAAAGGGAGATAATCTGTGGAAATTAAAAAAAAAAAGTCGCCAATCTAATAGGTCCCGAACTGTCATCTAAATTTCAGCCCTTGTCCCACCGACGAAATGTTGCATCCCTCTGCCTGTTTTACAAGTATTTTAATGGTGGATGCTCTGACGAACTACAAGCTCTTGTATCATCACAACGAAAATATTCCCGACAAACCCGACAAGCAGCGAAATCCCACCCCTACACAGTTGAGATCCCTAGATGTAAGAAAGCCTTTTACTCTAATAGCTTCTTCCCCAGAACTGCAGGACTTTGAGATTCTCTTCCGGTTTCCTGCTTCCCCAACTGTACTGACATGCAGAAGTTCAAGTTTAATGTGAACAGACATCTTGCTGCTAAACTCCTTACATAGTACCCCTGCAACTTAGATCCCTGATAATAGCCCCTACATCAAAGTGGCAATGTGCCTTGTTTAGGGTGAAAATGTAATAAAATAAAAAAATAAAAAATTCCCAGCCAATGGACACACAGACAAAAAATGGTACTCCCAAGCTTACTCAATTGTCACCTTTTAATTCTGATAACCGGAAAGCAACACAGCCACATCACTTTCTGTTTCTTATATTTCTCTCCCTCTTTTTCGCTGAACTCTCAACCAGTCAACATGTAACGAAAAGCCGCTACGGTTGGTATCGGCCACCCAACCAGCGCTCCTAACTAACCCGTCAGCCTCTTATCAATTGCAAGTAACGTTACTCTTTTTTCAACAAACTCTTATTCTTTCTATCTATATCCTTATTATTTCTCATGTAAATTTATGTAAATAAACCTACATTCTTTCACTAATATATATATTGGTATGTTTTCGTCATCATGCAACCTTTGCTTTTCAATCCATTAAACCATTCAGTTTATTCAACTAACAACGGGGATGGGATCGTCTATAACACAAATAGACCATTCTGACCCTTCCACAGATCCACCGTTTTCCTTTGAAATCGGTGTAAATCCCAGTTTGTTCCCTTTATACAAAGATGCTTTCTCAACCTAACAGTAGACAATTTACGGCCTTGTGTCTAACTCTGCCCTCATGGGAAGGTTATTAAATAGGGAGAGCAATCTTACTTGTATGACATAAAACTCACCATGAAAACGAAAAATTAGATACAATTCAAGATGTACATGTATCTGTGGCATGATTCCAATTATACATTTTTAATCATTGTTTTTCGTGAAGATTTTTATTTTTTACTGTATTTTTTTATTTCTTATTGATTATTTTTTATCTTATGTGTGTTTTTTTTCTTACTGCGTGTTTGTTGTTATCTTACTGTGTTTTTTTCCTACTGTGTTTTTTTTTTCTTATTGCGTGTTTGTTATCTTACTGTTTGTTTTTTTTTCTTACTGTGATTTTTTTCTTACTGTGTTTTTTTTTCTTACTGTGTGTTTTTTTTTCTTACTGTGTGTGTTTTTTTCTTACTGTTTGTTTTTTTTCTTACTATGTGTTTTTTTTCTTACTGTGTGTTTTTTTCTACAGTGTTTTTTTTTCTAATGTGTGTGTTTTTTTCTTATGTGTGTGTTTTTTTTCTTACTGCGTGTCTGTTGTTATCTTACTGTTTGTTTTTTTTTCTTACTGTGTGTTTTTTTTCTTACTGTGTTTTTTTCTACAGTGTTTTTTTTTTCTTATGTGTGTGTTTTTTTTCTTACTGTGTGTTTGTTGTTATCTTACTGTTTGTTTTTTTCTTACTGTGTGTTTTTTTCTTACTGTGTGCTTTTTTCTACAGTGTTTTTTTCTTATGTGTGTTTTTTTCTTACTGCGTGTTTGTTGTTATCTTACTGTTTTTTTTCTTACTGTGTGTTTTTTTTTCTACAGTGTTTTTTTTTCTTATGTGTGTGTTTTATTTCTTACTGCGTGTTTGTTGTTATCTTATTGTTTTTTTTTTCTTACTGTGTGTCTTTTTTTCTTACTGTGTGTTTTTTTTTTCTACAGTGATTTTTTTTCTTATGTGTGTGTTTTTTTTCTTACTGCGTGTTTGTTGTTATCGTACTGTTTTTGTTTCTTACTGTGTGTTTTTTTTTCTTACTGTGTGTTTTTTTCCTACAGTGTTTTTTTTCTTATGTGTGTGTGTTTTTTTCTTACTGCGTGCTTGTTGTTATCTTACTGTTTGTTTTTTACTTACTGTGTGTTTTTTTTTTCTTACTGTATGTATTTTTCCTTACTGTGTTTTTTTTTCTTACTGTGTGTTAGTTTTTTTTTTTTTACTGTCTGTTTTTTTCTTACCGTATGTTTTTTTCTTACTGTGTGTGTTTTTTCTTAGTCTGTGGTTTTTTTCTTACCGTATGTTTTTTTCTTACTGTTTTTTTTTTTTTTATTTACTGTGTGTGTTTTTCTTACTGTGTTTTTTACTATTTTTTTTCTTACTGTATGTTTTTTTCTTACTCTGTGTTTTTTTCTTACTGTTTTTTTTTTTTAGATTTACTGTGTGTTTTCTTACTGTGTTTTTTACTATTTTTTTTTCTTACCGTATGTTTTTTCTTACTGTGTGTTCGTTTTTTTTTTTTTTTTCTTACTCTGTGTTTTTTTCTTACTGTTTTTTTTTTAGATTTACTGTGTGTTTTCTTACTGTTTTTTTTACTATTTTTTTTTCTTACTGTATGTTTTTTTTTTCAGCTGTATTAGCCACTCACGGTCGGAAAGCTACCTTGTATGACATGGAAGGGAAAGAGTAAGTTTTTCCAGATTTTTTTTAATTAAACTTCGACATTTTTTTAGATGAGGATTGACAATTTCTATTATTTAGATTACTGTTCTCATCTTTGATGTTATTTTCAAAACGTTTCAGCCGATGTAACCTTCGACCTTCTTCAGGGCAGTCTTGTTGAACTTTGAAATCTGTAAAAAATTTCGAATGAGAGATTGCAAATTGCATTGTTATGATGATTGAACTTATGCATTCAAATTTTCATTCACATATTTTCCGAGTTGCAAATCACTGCAGTTACAGTGTATGTGTGTACACTTACATTCTGTGTATTTGCACATATTCTTTTGCCGTCAAAACCATTCTTGCATTCCAGTCTTATAATTTCTCTACCGCATCAGGTTGTTTGAAAATAATCGTTTCCTGGCCTAAAATGCACCAGACATTGATGTCATTTTTTTTTTTCCCTTTTCTTTTGCAAAACTCAATCATGTTCTGTAAAGTCAAAAACAAGAACAACATATTTCCTTTATAAATAACCAAACCAAACACCATCTATATATATATATATAAAAGACAAAATGTGTGTTAGTGTGTGCGTTTTTGTGTATGTCTGGCACAGGCTTTTTTGGGAGGGGATAGGGCCTCGGGGGGGGGGGGAACTGTTTCTTAGAATCTTTTATATAGTACCTAGAATATAATATCTCCAGTTTACGAAAGGGAGTCGCTTGTATCTTTTATTTGGGCGACTTTTACACATTATTTTCGTGATATTTCTTGGTCTCCGCATTTTTCTTTAGCTTTTCCGTATATAAAACTGAACCCGCAGCAAAACCAAGCTCCCTGGCACTTGTATGGGGACGTCCAGAAAGCAATGAGCTTTGATCAATGCACCAAAACCCGCCATAGCAGACGATTGCTATTCATTTGGACACTCCCCTGTTTATGGGGAACTGGTTTTCCCCAACATCTTGGAAAAACCGGCTTGCAGCCAAAGTTAAGTCGCATGATGTTTGACCTCATTAAATTCACGCACCTCTCACTTAACTTTTTAATCGTTAAATTAAAACACTTTTCAGTTTCTGTCCCGTCTTGGCCGAGCAGTAAGATGCCAGGTTTTTTCATACTTCTTTTTCCACCTTCGCCTCAAAGTTTCGGGTTCAAGCCTACCTGCCTCCAAAAATTTTTTTTTTTTTTTTTACACCGACAAACACCCGGACAACGCCGGGCACCCACACTAGTGAATAAATATTTGAGGATATAAAGAATTTGAAAAATAAAATTATTTTCCAAAATGACTGGATTTGGTATTAAATAACCTGAAAAAAAGGGTTGATATGCCGTAAAACAAAACAATCAAACCAAACACAAAACACTTAATAGGAAAGTGATGTATCGCTCTGTAAAACAGATAATGTATTTTTACAAAGATTTCTGAAAAGATAACCCAGAAGAGTTGAAGTACATGAAAATACCATGAAACTGCAGCAGGTGGTATACTACACATCTTTCATCCTGAATAACTAATAAAAAATGTCTATCTTGTCTGGCCCAATGTGAATCTCTCTCTGTCTCTCTCTCTCTCTCTCTCTCTCTCTCTCTCTTCAAATTTCCCTCATATCTCTAGGATTACAGTTGACGTCATGTGCAATTTGCCAGATGTACGTGGATCTAGGTCGTCCTATGCTCGTGCGATGTCAGTAAAAGGTAACCTTGTAAGAATAAATTGTCGAAGATCTAAAGAACCTGGAACAAAGAATTATTCTGATTATTCGGACCATTCTTCTTATCTTGAATGTTATTTTTACAACGTTTTGGCCGATGTAACCTCCAACCTTCTTTGGGGGTATCTTACCGAACTCAGAAATGTTTCTGTTGAACTCAGGAAATCTGCATGCCAGTAAACACCATGAATAAATATTTGAAGCATAAAATTTTTTTTATAAATGACCAAATTTGGCAATTAAATAACTCGAGAAACAAAACAACCAAACAAAACTCTTTCCACCCTTTCCCCTTTCGACAAGATAACTTTGTTAGCTACAACTCTTGTTTAAAATTGTTTTTCTAAATATATCTTATAAACATTTTTTTTTCAGAATCGGTAAATGTTCGAGTTACAAAGAATCGTTGCTAAACACTTTGGAAGGTGACCAAACATTGGCGTTTGGTGGGAAAGAAATTTTGGTAAGAAAATTTTTTATTCATTTTTTTTTTTTTTTTTTTTTTTTACATGGTGGTCACAGCTTATCAAGGCCCAGAAGCCACTCAGGGATAAGGGTTATTGCAAGTACAGTATGTTAGTGTGAAGATTTAATGAAGTGTTTACTTAAGAGGGCAGTCCATTAGGAATTTGTTAACATTGGACTTAAAGACATCCAAGTTGTAGTCAGGTGGGAAGCAGGCAGACGGAACAGAGTTCCACAGGTGTGCAGTTCTAAGAAAGAAGCTTTGTTCATGGAATCCACGTTTTGATTTAGGCACAGATAAAGAGTGGGGGAAATTTTTCACAGTGGATTCAGCCAGACGGGTGTTTTTCGTGAAAGATTGGCGAGGGGGGACCAGAGATTGGAGTTGAGACGAGCACCTGCCGTGGAAATAACAATAAAACAAGGATATTCATTCTAAATTAAAGAATAAGGGGCTACTTTGATGAAGGCTAGATTTATAGGAAGGACAACCTGGATGGGGACATTAGTAATATATAAGTAAAAGAGTTATCTGCCCCTGATGCAGGAAGCTAGAAAGTTATCTGCTCTTGATATGGGAGGTACCAGGGAGTTATTTGTACCTGGTATGCAAGGTACCTGTTATCTGCCTCTGATATCGGAAGCACTCGGGGAGTTATTTGCCCCTGATATGGGAAGTCCTTGGGGAGTTATCTACCCCTGATATGGGAAGTAATTAGGGAGATATTTATCCCTGATATGGAGTTATCTGCCCCTTAGAACTATTTATCCCTGATATGGAGTTATCTGCCCCTTAGAACTATTTATCCCTGATATGGAGTTATCTGCCCCTTAGAACTAATATGTAGAAAAGATGGAAGCAACCATTTTCTTTTTGAGTGGAACTCTTCAATGGACAGTAGTACACGTCTTACATGCTTTACAGGTAGCAAGATGCTTGTTTACATTACATTTAAATGTTTGCATGTTGATGCTGTCAGCTGGATATGTACAAGTGGTAAGGGAATTTTACAGGAAAATGGTTCGAGAAAAGAAACTATCAGACTCGGAAATCTTCCCGTATCTACGGACCTTTACAGTGGAAGAATGTGATTTTGCTGCTAGTGGGGGAGGGGGGGGGAATACGGATGCAGTAAAAGCACCGTACTTGTAAAACTAGTCTAAGAATGTGACACTGCCACGATATGCTGTTAGACAGTGCGAGAATTATTAAAAATTATTTTTAGCACCAACATCCAAGAGGGTTGGGCTATAGGCTAGTGCAGCAGTACGGACGAATGGTGGCTTTATTGAGATACAGGATACTCTGAAACTGATCTTCACTCCAAACCCGAAATGGAAGTTGTACATCAAATCTGTCACTAAGTTCACTGGGAAAATGGTTGGTATCTCACTCTGGACGCAATACTTTATCTGTGTAAAAGCCAAATATGTCCTAATATGGGGTACTGTTGTCACAACCTGGCAGGTGCTGTTCACAGTTCGATAGAGTACAAAACTGACTTCAAAATCTAGTGAGTGAAGTGATGGGGTTAAATAAGTCAAGTGTTAACTATTCTACACTTCCCCTGATGGATTGTTAACTATGCTGTACTTCCAACTAATAATTTCCAGCATTAAAACTCGACGCACTGCTGTCAGAAACTCGCTACTCCATTCAAATCCAAATCAAGTAACTCTCTGAAAAGCCAGGCTTTTTATTTAGACCAGACGAATTTCATTTGCATATGAGGTGCATATGAGATCGCAGGCATATAAAAAGAAGTAGCAGTCATTTTTTTTCTGTTTTTTTCATCCTTTTTGTCTGTACTGGACACTGCAGGCTGCACAAAAGCAGGTTTATACCAAGTTTTAAAGCATTTAATAGAGATATTTTTCCTGATTTCGATACAATTACAGATTCCGTACTAAATTCCTGATTCTGATACAATTACCGATTCCGATTCTTTATAAATCTCTAAATATTTAACTATAAAAGTTTTATTTTGTCACGATTACTGTAAAAACATATCTTAAATGTCCCTATATTTTGTCAAATGTAAAAACACACTTGTGAGTGGGTAGTCTAGAGATTTTAGTCTAACTGGAAGTTTAAATGAATAAATATTTATTTTATTATTACTACAAGCAGTGGAAGATGTTTCTTAAATAAAAATCAAATAAAAAAAATAATTTAAGGAATCGTTTTTAGCATTGGAAAATAGGCTCAAATTTTTCCGATTTCGATACCAATTTCGACACCCCAGAAAGCTTCGATTTTTTTAAAATTCCTTATTCCGATTAATCATCCTAACACTAGCATTTAATCACATGCTGTACACTACAGGTTGCACAAAAGCAGGTTTGTACCAATTTTTAAAGCATTCTACCAGTATAATAGCCAAATACGTCCTAATATGGAGTACGGCTGCCACTTCTGGGGTGTGTTGCTCAGAAATCTCTCTCCTCCCTGGACAGGGGACAAAACTGGCTTCAAAATTAAGTGAATGATGGCCTTTCTTCACAGAACAGACGTTGCTACTCTTTTTCTGCTCTATTGTTTTTACATGACAGGTGCTCGACTGAGCTTCAATTTATGCAACTATGCTCCACCATGCCCGTAAAACATTCATCACACAACTCTTCGTTACAACAAGTTTTCCTTTTTGTCCAAAACCAAATTATCCGTCCACCCCTATATAAGTCCTGGTTTTGAACTTTACGTGCATCCAGTAGAGATCTCCTAGTTTAGAAACTTTGAAGGAATTCAACTCCAATTCCGTTATAGCTGCGTCGTCTTCTATCAATATAATGGCAACTTTCTTTTGCAGGTGATGTCTCGTATTCCCGAAGAAAACTTCAAATCTGGGAAGTGTTTTCTTCCAACTGCCAGTGGCCCATCCTCGACAGCATCAGTCAAAACAAAAGGTGTTTTTTGTTTCTTTGTCTTTTTCTTTTCTTTTTTTCTTTTTCTTTCTTTCTTTTTTCTTTTCTTTCTCTTTTTCCTTTGCTTTCTCCTTTTTCTTTTCTTTTTTCTTTCTCTTTTTTCTTTCTCTTTTTTCTTTCTCTTTTTTCTTTCTCTTTTTATTTTCTTTTTTTCTCTTTTCTTTTTTCTTTCTTTTCTTTTTATCAATCAAAACAAAAATTTTTTTTCTTTCTCTTTTTCCTTTTTCCTTTTTCCTTTTTCTTTTCTTTTTATCAATCAAAACAAAAGTTTTTCTTTCTGTTTTTCCTTTTTCTTTTTCCTTCTTTTTTCGCTTTTTTTATCAGTCAGAACAAAAAGTTTTCTTTCACTTTTTCATTTTTCTTTTTCTTTTTTCTTTTCTTTCTTTTTTCTTTTTCTCTTTTCTGTCTGTATACTTTATTCATCAATCCAAACAAAGATTTTAAACATATATGTATGATTACTATTTTCGGTAAATTTCAGTGTTATCAATAGTTTTATAGTTTATCGGTTAAATATTTTCACTCAGATTGACAGACACACACACATGTACTGTTTTTCTTTATATAGATATAATAAATATCTTTATATTAGAAGCTACTTAGATGATAAAAAGCTCAATAAAGCAAAAAAAATATTTGCAGACACACATACATACATCTACTGTTTTATTTATATAGATCACAAGTAAAAAAAAGAATTACTTGGTCTAAAAACTTCTTGCAAGGAAAGAGATCTGTAACACATTAAATACAATATTTTTTTTTTTATCCTGTAAAGTGCAAAGGGACATTACTCTACTCACGAAATCTTTGCTACAAGAGTTACTTCCCTTTTAATATGGAAATGATATCGATTTTATTAATTGCGGTTCCACAGAAACTCTTTGGTGATAAATCCACCTGACAATATGTCTTCAACGACACATCAATACATCTCGAGTAAAACTAACATTATTCAGATTTTATTTTAATTATATTTTGTTTTTATTTTATTTTGTTTTTATTATATTTTAATTATATTTCATTTTAATTATATATTATGTTTTTTTGTTTTTATTTTATTTTATTTCGTTTTTATTTTATTTTATTTTTATTTTATTTTGTTTGTGTTTTATTTTATTTCAATTCTATTTTGTTTTTATTATATTTTAATATAATTATGTTTTTTTGTTTTTATTTTATGTTTTTTGTATTCGATTTTATTTTAATTATATATTTTTTTTTGTATTCTATTTTATTTTAATTATATTTTATTTTTTTTTTATTATATTTCATTTTAATTATATATTATGTTTTTTTTTGTTTTTATTATATTTTATTTCATTTTTATTATATTTTGTTTTTATTTTAATTCTATTTTGTTTTTATTATATTTTAATTTAATTATGTTTTTTGTTTTTATTTTATTTTGTTTTTATTTTATTTTTATTGTATTCTATTTTATTTTAATTATATTTTATTTTTTTGTTTTTATCATATTTTATTTATATTTTCTTTTCTTTTTATTATATTTTGTGTATATTTTCTTTTCTTTTTATTATATTTTGTTTTTATTTTATTTTTATTGTATTCTATTTTATTTTAATTATATTTTATTTTTTTTATCATATTTTATTTATATTTTCTTTCCTTTTTATTATATTTTGTTTATATTTTATTTTTATTTTATTTTAATTATATGTTTTTTTGTTTTATATTTTGTTATTTTATTTTTATTTTATTTTTATTTTATTTTGTTTTCATTTTATCTTTCAGATGTTTCTCGGCCTTTTGTGAATCCTCAATTGTCGAACCCTTCAACCGGAAATAACTCAGCAAAATTTCAGGTTGGTTTATTTAATACTAGCAGGGTTACTCAGCATTGCCCGGGAACGTGGATAACAAAGTAGCAGAATTGAAAATAACTTCTCTTGCATCTTTTACAACTTTGAAAAATCTGCCTCTCCCTCCCTTTCCTCTCTCCCTTTATTTCTCTTTCTCTCTTTCCTTCTTTTTCTCTTTCCTTCTCTCTCCTTATTTTTCTTTCCTTTTTTCTCTCTCTTTCTAACTTTTTCTCTTTCTCTTTCCCTTCATCTTTCTCTTTCTCTTTCCTTCTCTCTTCTCTTCTCTCTTTATTTCTCTGTCTCTTCTCTCTTTCTCTTTTTCCTATCTTTCCCTTCATCTTTCTCTCTCTTTTTCTTTTTTCTCTCTCTTTTTCTTTTTTCCCTCTCTTTTTCTTTTTTCTCTCTCTCTTTTTCTTTTTTATTCTCTCTCTTTTTCTCATTTTGATACCATATTCTACAGCAATTTTTTTTTCCCAATAACTACAAGTTTGTGAAATTCTCTTTCTACTGACTGTTTTCCTGCACCCTACAGCCTTGATCTTTTCGAAATCAACCCATCTCCGGCCAGGTCTTTATTTATCCTTCATTCATACCTATCACTTCTTCCCATGTTTTCTTTGTCCTTCCTCTGCCAACTGACCTTGCTACCTCAACTGTTCTACATCATGTTCGCTTTAACATCTGTTTCACATGCTGGCATGGCTTTTTAGAAATTAACTTCCAAATAAACCTATCTCTGGCCAGGTCTTCATTTATTCCTCTTTCTCTCAAATTCATCCTTATCTATAAAAACCACCTGTTCACGAGAAAAAGAAAAATGAGAGTTGCGCCATGTATCATCTATCGCGGATTGAACGCAGGATGTTCCACTTACATGACAGAATCTTATGCAATTGGATTTTTTTTTTTTTTTGCATACGCAAATTTTTGTTATGAAAAAAACTAAAAAATTCTCATCCCACGGTTAATACAAAATCCTAATGTAGTTAATTCAAAGAGACATCTTGGACACAAAAATCGTTTTTTTTTTTAGTTTTTTTTTTTTGTTATAATAGCAAATATTCGAAAATTGAAAAATTGAATTTCAAGTCAAACCAACTGTGCTTAATTATCATGTCACAGTAATGAACATGTCCAAAAGTTATGAAAAACGATAAGGTAAAAAATTAATTATCAATAAAAATGACTTCTGAAAACAATTAGGAAAAATTAAATTTCGCAAAAGCAGTGAGTTCAAATCTCAACAAAAGCAAGGTAATTATTTTCTGAAAACTTAAAATCTTTGGCTAGGTTAGCAAAATTTGATTTCTGCTAAATTGTCTTAGAAAACTGTTTTTATTAATCATCATCATCATCATCATCATCATCACCATTATCATCACTATCATCAGCAGCTGCATAATCACTATCATTATCAGCAGCAGCATCGTCGTCGTCATCATCATCATCATCATCATCATCATCATCATCATCATCATCATCACTATTATCATCACTATCATCATCATCATCATCATCATCATCATCATCACTATCAACATCACCACCACTATCAACATCATAATCATCATCACCACTATCATCCTCATCATTATCATAACCACTATCATCATCATCATCATCATCGTCGTCGTCATCACTATTGTCGTTGTCGTTGGTTTAATGTCTGTTTTACATGTTTGCATGTGTTAAGCAGCTTTTCAAAATCGATTTCGAAACCAACTTATCTCCAGCCCGGTCTCCATTTATCCCTCTTTCGCTCAAGTCCATCCTCATCACGTCCATGTTTTCCTTGACCATTCCCTGTCAACTGACCCTGCTACCGCAACTGGTCTACATCTTTAGTTGACCGTGATTATGCTGTATATAAATCCGTAGTTAATGTCTTTCAATTGGAAAAAAATGTTGACTAATATCCTGGTCTGTATTAATCAAGACTTTACGTTGCAATTGAACTGGTCTACATCTTTAGTTTTCACGTGCTGGCATATGTTAGAGGAGTTCCAAACTAACCTATCTCTGGCCAGGTCTTTATTCATCTCACTCATATTTTTCACTAAAAAAAATTGTTTTTTAATTTATATTTAAATTGCTTTTTTTTTTTTTTCAGTTTATTTTGTTGTGAGCAAATTTAACTTTTTAAAAAAAATTTTATCGATTATCTTTTTTTTTTTTTTTTTTTCAGAAAACAGGTGCTATTAGCGATTCTGTCGAGCCGATCACCCCAAGACATGATGCAACGGCTCCGAATGCTCTCGTTATGCCAAGACCTAGTCAAGATCATCAGGTGAGAATAAAACTTAGGTTGGTTGGTTGTTTTTGTTTTACGGCATATCAACCCTTTTCGGGTTATTTAATGCCGAATCCAAAGATTTTGAAGAAAAATTTTTTTAATAGAATATATTTCTTGTTTTCACGTCGGTTTCTATTTAACTCATAGTTGGAACCCTAACAGGTACTACCACTCCGGGTCAGAGTGGACCTGGGAGCAATGGTAATTAAAGGGTGGCTCCACACTCCCCAAAGCCCACAAGCTGGGGCCTCACCACTGGATATAGTTTAAGGTCATATCCAGGACCCCCATTGAGGGACTTTTACCCTCTGCAGGGGGGGCAGTCGGCGTATTCTAATGCCCCACCGACAGAGCCCAATAAAACTTAGGAGGCCTTCAAATCATGCTACTGAAAGTGGAAAATAAAATTAAGGATACCTCCAGAGCACTACTAAAACTGTCTCTTTCTTTGTAGGGAAATGGTAAGAGTTAAGAAACGGTAAATTAAATCCATAATTGGACATGGTGGCGTTGCATTATTTCATGCAACGTGTCTTGGGCAAGAGTAGCCTGGTGACACCCATCCCTCTCCAGGCTCTGAGCACATAACAGCATCTATCATTACCAAATGGTCACCCATTTTAGCATTGGCTAGGTTCAATGTTACTTAGCTTCAATGATCTGATGGGTACCAGCATGTCAACGTCATCATGCTGTATATAAATCCGTAGTTAATGTCTTTCAATTGGAAAAAAATGTTGACTGATATCCTGGCATGTATTAATCAGAGTTTTACGTTGCAAGTGAAACAGTCGTATTTGTGAGTGATTTTTTTTTTTTTCCAATGAACAAAACTTCTTTTCTAGAACTGTCCACCGGTGGAACACTGTTCTTCTGGCCTGCTTCCCGGTTGAATACAACATGGTAACCTTCAAATCCAATGTAAACAAGTTCTTGTTTAGTCGTCCCTAACAATAATCAAATTTTAACCAATTTACAGCATTAGCGATTACTACACTACCACTTTGCATTCATTAGCATTTATCCTTGAATGGTTTTTGTGCCTTGATAAGTTGTTATTCCTTGTAAAAAAAAAAAAAACAAAAAAAAACTTGTCATTTGATCTGCTTAAATTGTCTCATATCCAGATGCATTTGCGCTGCCTTCAAAATTGAACTTCTTAGACACGACACACAATTTGTTGTTGTGTCAGCATTTGCTGTGTGTCGGTTAAGCCGGCTCCTCAAACTGAATTCTTTGCATCGTTTATCGATGCCGCCCAGGCATGGCGGTTTGAAGCTGCGGTCGGTATCAGGTCCAGCCATTTGCGGTTCCAGCGACGCACTCCATAGAGGCGAGAACACAGGATCAGATCGGCATCTTGCTTCATTGTGTTGAGCTGGGTTTTTAGCTGATCACTGCGTCGTTTCTTCAAACTCTGGAGTGGGGTTGGGTTGATGATGTCATGGATGAAATCATCTGGTTGCTAGCACAGAGTGTGACTGAGGGTCTGTTTAAGGGATGGTATCCAGTAGTGTGAACAGATGGTGGCATTTGGGACAAACTGGTGCCAGCAAACTCAAAGGATGTAGCGTATTCATTGGTGATCAAAAACTTCCAGTCTACACAAGTCACAAACTCGTACTGGCCAGGTTTTTCATCCGAATAGGAGAATAGTCCACACTACACAATGCTTCAATCAAACTATAATATCATTCTAATTTGTGTCTTGTTTTTAGTGGTACCACAACAAAGGTCAGTTACCAGTTGTCGACGTTGTAGTTGACCCTTACATCACACGTCACATGCGACCTCATCAACGAGATGGAGTTATCTTCCTTTATGAATGCGTGTTGGGTATGCGAGATTTCAACGGTTGTGGAGCAATATTAGCGTAAGTTTTTTTATTTGTTTTTTTTTTTGTTTTTTGTTTTTTCATGGCTTCAAAGAATATACAAATTTAAATGAAATTTGTATCTCATTCCATTAATTCCAGTGCACATATAAGAAATTCTTGTTTAACTTGACAAAAAAGAAAAATTTTGAAAAATTATTGTATTCTTTTTGTAATAACTGAAAAAGTGGCCAACACTTGAACAAAAAAGTTGGCCAACACTTGAACAAAAAAAGTTAGCCAACATTCGAACAAAAAAGTCGGCCAACACTTGAACAAAAAAAGTTGGCCAACATTTGAACAAAAAAGTTGGCCAACATTTGAACAAAAAAGTTGGCCAACATTTGAACAAAAAAGATGGCCAACTCTTGAACAAAAAAAGTTAGCCAACATTTGAACAAAAAAGATGGCCAACACTTGAACAAAAAAAAGTTAGCCAACATTTGAACAAAAAAAGTTAGCCAATATTTGAACAAAAATGACAGCCAATATTTGAACAAAAAAGTCAGCCAACATTTGAACAAAAAAGTTGGCCAACATTTGAACAAAAAAGTGGCCAATATTTGAACAAAAAAAAAGTCCTTTCAGCACCTTTTAAAGTCTTATGCAAACTGCCTGGAAAATTTAGGTCCTTATTCTGCATATCCTGCCCCCCCTCCAAAAAAAAAACAACAGATATAAAATCATTCCTGTAATAATCTGGTCTCTGTTGATTTTGTAGTGGGAGTTTAGTTCTGTGCAGTTTTTCTTTGCGAAGGGGTTAGTTTATTGCTAATCGCCTTAGGCGCCCTTAACCGGGGAATGCTAACAGGGCTGCTCAGGCACTTTTTGCATGATGGAATGCCTCTTGGGGACACTGAATTCTCAATCCTACTTCCCGACCCTGGTGTCTAAGTTCTTGTAGTGAGAGAGAACTAAAACTTTTCTTTTGTAATTTTTTTTTTTCTTTTTTTCTAGCGATGATATGGGACTAGGAAAAACACTGCAATGCATTGCATTATTATGGTAAGTTGATCGACGCCTTTCCTATTTTGGGGTGCTTGTCCAGAATTCACCCCATATGAAAAAATAAATTTTTTTTTAAAATCAGTATGATGTACATACCTGTGACAGAGAGAAAATATCATATTCACAAAATTAAGTAAATTGATTAAATAGTTTTGTTGGTACTAGTTCATATTGTCAACAAGACATATCTCAAGTGTTCGCTCGTTTCGAATTATTATTGAGTTGTCTCCCTTGTTTCTTGAGATTTTTTTTTTAATGGTGGGTGAGACAACTACTCCTTGGATGCTCATAAAATTTCTCACTACTGATGCAATTCTCTACCTGTATAAGAGCCAAGTACATCAAAATAGACTTCGTAAGCATATCTACTGGAGTAGTGGAATGATCCAACCCTGTTTCCAGCGACCTTGGCAGCGACAGAAACATTCCCAAGTTTGACAAAATACACCTAAAGAAGATCAGAGATTACATCGATTAATATTAATTTATTTATTTATTGCGGACTATTATCCTCATCTTTCGTACATGTTGTTTTCACAACGTTTCGACCAACTATTCCTCTGGCCTTCGTCAGGTGGTAACCGCGACGAGATAGAAACTCTGAATCTCCTGACTGCATTCTCAGCAATTACTACCTTTCCATAGTTTTTGTCATCTCACCACATTTTGGCCAAGTAAGCCTCTGGCCGGCTTTTGGTCAAAATGTGGTTAGACGACAACAACTATGGAAGGCAGTAATTGCTGAGAATGCAGTTAGGAGATTCAGAGTTTCTATCTCGTCACAGTTACAACCTGACGAAGGCCAGAGGAATAGTTGGCCAGAGGAATAGTTGGCCGAAACATTGTGAACCAACAACTAATAAAGATGAGGATAATAGTCCACAATAAATAAATTAATAATACTCATCAATCAATATGTTGTGAAAATGACACTCAAGATGAGAACAGTAGACAGGTGTTTCTTGTGAAAGTTTAGCGAGGTGGGGGCCATAGATTGGAGCTTAGTCAAGCACCTGTCATGAAACAAACTTCTTGGCCTTTGGGTTAGAAGCAGAGTGTAGTAGCTGTTCTGTTGGAGAAGGAATCCTTTTTGACTGTAGTAATTTTTAAATTTTTGTTTATTGTGGGGAGCTCAATATCCCTCATATATCCCCCATCAAAGAATACCTAATGTTTAACTTTGACCTTGTGGGGAGGCAAGTAAATATGTTCTTGTAAAATGGTGCAATGAATAACAAATGAAAATTGGCTAGTCAGAATCAAGTTTGATTTGTCAGCTTAAATGCTATTTGGGTGTAACTTTGAAATCTGACAAAATAACTTTATATACTAAATGCTTAAATAGTGTTTTCTCTCTCTTTCCCGCAGGACACTCTATAAACAAGGTCCGTATGGTGGGAAACCTTTATTCCACAAAATACTCATTGTTACACCAAGCAGTTTGGTCAAGGTAAGTTGCGATGAATTTGTTTACCAGCAAGGCCATCCAGCATTGCCCAGGTATGATATGAAAAACAAAAAAAAATATAAACTACTTCTACAGAGTAGAACGATAAATCTGTCACCCTAAAGAAAATAACACTACAGCTTTATTTTAAAATTTTTATTGAAAAAAATCAATTCAGGTAACTTGATTATGTAGTAGATTTGATATCTTTTCAATGTAGCCGCTTTCAGCCTCAATCACCACCTTAATAAGGGTCCAGAACTGGGAGCATGCCTTTTCCACAAGCGTTGGCAGGAGCTTGACGAGTACTTGGTCGATGGTGGCAATCAGGCTGGCTTTGTTGTTGTGGGAGATCATGTTGGTGATGTTCTTCGCATATAACCAAAAGAAGTAGCCTTTTTACAAGGTAGTCACCACTTATCAAGGCCCGGAAGCAACTCGGGGATAAGGGTTATTGCGTGTACAGTACGTTTGTATCAAAGATTTGATAGTGTCTTACTTAAGGGAGCAATTCATTAGGAATTTGTTTATGTTGGACTTGAAGACATCCAGGTTGTAGTCAGGTGGGAAACAGGCAAACGGAACAGAGTTCTACAGGCATGCACTTCTAAGAAAGAAGCTTTGTTCATGGAATCTATGTTTTGGCTTTAGCACAGATAAAGAGTGGGGAACATTTTTGACAGTGGTTTCAGCTAGACGGGTGTTTTTCGTGAAAGATTGGTGAGGAGGAACCAGAGATTAGAGCTCAGACGAGCACTTGCCATGGAAGTAACGATAGAACAAAGACAGGCTCGCAACGTTTCTCCTGTGGGGGAGAGGTTGCAGGTGAGAGAAAAGAGCATCCCCCACGAAGCCTATTCTATAGGGTTCAGGTTGAGGGAGGCCAATGAGAGAAGGGTACAAAGTCGTAGCACTCGTGAAGCCAAGCCTGGGTCTCTTTGGATTTGTGGGCTGGTGCCGAGTCCTGCTGCCACACCCAGGGTCTGCCAACGGTCACCTGATTGCACCAGGGGATCACCACACTCTTCAGCACATGCAGGTACACTTTGATGTTGACTTTCAAGCCGACTTCAAAGATGTGAGGTGGTATGATGTGGCCCTCACTTAAAACCACACCAAAGACCATAACCGTGGCCGGAAACTTTGTTTAGCTGTACTCTCAAGCAAAGAACTGTCCAGATTTACATTTTCAGTGTGCTGGAAATGGTCCTGTTGTCACGACTTAGATTGGTAGAAAGCATGAGTTGTACAGTGGTGCATCTCCGCTCTCGCTCATTGAACATTGAACAGATCTCACTTGCTGAACATTTCAGACATAATAAAAGGTTCCTATTGCTCTTGGGATTTATACACAACTGGCCAACAAGCAGATGGTCTGCAACTAAAAAGCGGAAACCGGTTTTCATCAAACGGAAATGGAATCATGTCGTCTTTTCTAGGGTGATAATTTTAACGTTCCACTCTGTACTTACTTGGCAATGCCTGGGAGTCCTTTTTTTTTATGCTACAAAGGGAAATAATTACTCTGTATGTTATCTTTTTTTACTGAGCAGTTTATTAAAATGATTTCTGTGGTGATTGAAGGAGTGTTTCCTGCACCTGATCTTCCAGGGATCGTGGCTGTCTGTGGTCGTTAAAAATATTTCTTTATGATGTTCATGACGCCATAATATGAAACTGAGTATCAAGGAGGGATCAGCGGTTGATGACAATAATGATTGAGTAGAGAGACTAGGGTTTTTTGTTTTTGTTTTTTTACAAAGAAGTCACCACTTATCAAGGCCCAGAGGCCACTCGAGGATAAGGGTTAAAGAGTGTACAGTGGTCAATGGGACAATATCATAGCAATCGTTAGTAGTGTAAATTTGGTAAATTGGATTACTTCAGGAGAACGGCTCATCTAGAACTTGTTTACATTGGACTTGAAGATGACCATATTGTGATCAGCTGGAAAGCAGGAAAACGGAAGACAGTTCCACAGGCATGCAGTTTTAAGAAAAAAAACTCTGTTCATGGAATCCACGTTTAGGTTTAGGCACAGATAAAGAGTAGGGGAAACTATTGATAGTGTTTTCAGCTAGACGAGTGTTTCTCGTGAATGTTTGGCGAGGAAGGACCATAGATTGGAGCTCAGATGAGCACTTGCCATGAAAATAATTATAAAGCAGAGACAGGCTCACAATATCTCTTCTGTAAGAAAAGAGATTGCAGGGAAGAGAAAAGAGCATCCTCTACAAGGTTACTAAGTCTATTTTGAACTCTGTTAAGGCAGGATAAGGTCTTTCTAGCAACTCCTGCCCAGATGTGGCAACAGTACTCCATCCTTGGACATACCTGGCTCTTATATAGGTAGAAAATTGCATCTACAGGATCGATAGTGATTTACCAGCAACTTTGGCAACGGATTTGATCAGGAGTAAAGGTCAAAACATCTCTTTTGTGAATAAGAGGGCTATAAGGATGTGATTATTCCTTGTGAGGTAATTGATTTTTTTACTGTCACGGAAAGAGAGCTATGATTGGTATCTCCGCAAAGGTGGCAATGTTATTTCATTTGCTTTAGTGCTTGTTTACATTAGTGTTTTTTTTAACCAACATATTGCAGACGAAAACATTATTACGTACTTACTTGTCATGAAGAAATTCGTATAAATTCCCAAAATTATGAAAAATGATGATGTGCTAAAAGTTATTTTAAATAAAAAAAAAAAAAAAATCAGCCACAATTATTTTCCTGGATATCATGTTTAAAGATGGCGATACATATTTAAATATAAAGTGTTTTTTTTTTTTTTCAAAATGGTGGTACATATTTATTTAGTCAAAATGGTCAATTTCAGTCAGCCCCCCCCCCTGCACGACTGGATCTTGTGAACTTTCCGCCATTTGAAACACACAATAAAACTCTATAAATCACTGAACTCAATAATTTTTATTTTTACTTGTAATTATTTTTCTACTGGATCATGTTCTGGTGATTTTTGAAATTTATACTAGTTTTGACATGATACATAAGTATGTAATGTTTTCACCTGAAATGTGTTGGTTTAAAAGATCACAAATGGAAGCAACCACCAATGATATTTTTTTTTTTCTTTAATTAATCTGGTTCTTTCACAGTTTGTTTTATGAAATTTTTTTTTTTTTTTTTTTGATGGCAGCATGTTGCTTTGTTGAATGTATGTATGAACGATACCTCCATTCAGTCTCGAAAGACAAAGGATACCCTCTGAATCCAGCGGCATGGAGAAGCTTTAAAAACACTTGCAGGTTGTTTAAACTAACGTCAACGTTTTCTAGGTCAAACATGACGTCATTGTAGTAGTAGCAGGAGCAGAGAAAATGAAGGAATGATTTTTTCGGCACTCATCCCTGTACAAAACTGATGATTTTAGGGTGAAGGAATTAATGTTTTTGGCCAATTTTTCGATATTTGTCGGGCGAAGGTTGGAACTTTAAAATGATACCTATCTGGCGAAAATCCGTGACCCGTGTTGAAAGTTTTTGCGAAAAACACACACATACATACATGATGATTGATGATTGCAACGTCTTGTCAGACGAGTGCCATTCCCTCAGACATTTAAAATCCATGAGCCCAAATGCCCATCTATACAAATATGATGTTACAGAGTCTTAGCTTTGTACGACAGCTAAGTCTCTCTCTCGGTTTAAAATGTTGAGATCCGGCAACAAGCAAGAGCAAGATAGCCAGCAACAAATTAAACTGCAGACCAACTTAATGCGGGTAATGGTCTTCCGCTTTATGGTTTTTTAAATCAGAGATTTTCTTCTCCTAGAAAGGTTGCCTTCACCACGGCTTACGGGAGCCCTCTCCACCCCAATACACATATACACACACACACACAAATATACACGGTGCTAGTTGGCCGTTGACCCAGAAAAGAGTTCATACATACATACATACACACATTTTCGATTTTATATATATAGATTAAGTTTCTTGTTCATTGTCAAAAGAGAGAGAGAGAGAGAGAAAGGGTAGTTGGTGTGTGGCTCGCTGACAGAGAGATGTCAAGATGTCAATCATGCTCACCACTGTCAGCCTGGTCTGTCTGTTTTCTGTTGTTTATTTATCGCTTATATAGTAAAAAATCGACACGAGTTGATAGCAAAAATTACGAATTATACTCATTTTTAGTTCGTGTGAGGGGAATCTATCACCATACTTTACCTTAAACACGTCTGTTGGACTTTTATTAAGTACAATACTTAATAGTTTTTTTTTTTTTTTTTTTTTTTTAATGGAGAGTAGAAAACGCATTGTGGATGCGTTATCGGCAGCTCCTGTTACTCTCGCTTCTTCTTATTTGTCCCTCAGTCCTCATTTTTTAAATGAGTGATTTTTCGGACAAAGGGAGAAGAAAAAGCTGTTTTCTAGGTTGGCAGTATTTTTGCGAACAGTTGGCTGATATGGCGGAAATTTTCTGTTTCTATGTCTATCCTTGTAGCCATGTCACTAGTAAGGGTGCTGGAGGTAAACGTTTTGTCTGGGCTGACGTTATCCGCCTGATAGTCAGGGACCCGAACCTTGGATTAACCACTAAGGAGGCTGTCCTATCAGCAGGTGCAAAGTACTGGGGCTGCTGTATTGCCATTTGGTGAATGGATTCTGGACCATGCAGTAGCTTCTGGTGGGGCCTCTCGATGCCATACTAGTGGGTAATTGTTACGGCTTTACCTTATCATTAGCTACAAATAAAAAAAAAAAAATTCTTCGTTTCTTTTTCTCTCTTAATTTCCCCTCTCTGTCCTGCTCTAAGTAAATCTGTCGACCTAGTCCACAAATTCCAAAATTTCATCACGACAAGTTTCAAGAAAAAATACACGATTAAACCCGGTTCTCCAACTTCCAACGTAGACCCCTACTACCATGTCTCCTTCTCCAACATCAGGGGTCTTCGTTCTAACCTTCCAGAGGTTGAAACCCAATTACAGGAGACTAAACCAGACCTTTTATTTTTAAGTGAAACTGGCATTGGACAGGCTATTTCCCTAGATGAGTTTGCAATTTCAGGATACTCTAACTTAACTTCTAAATCTGACCCCCAAGATCGCCATGGGCATGGAATATGTGCCTATATTAAAGATAGCTTTCCATGTGGGAGGGACATCTCCAGGGAAGATCCTAACTTACCCTATATGTGCTTCCGGGTTGCTTTAGCTCACACTACTGCATTTATATTTACTCTCTATCGCCCCCACAACAGCGGAGTTACTATCTTTCAAAGCATATCTGAGAAAATTGACCAAGTCCTTTCTACTTATCCTTCAGCTAACATTCACGTATGTGGAGACTTCAATGTTCACAACGTCGAATGGTTGACCCACTCAAACAAGACTGATGATGAGGGGAGGTTCTGTCATGATTTCTCCATTGCCTATGACCTCACTCAGATTGTTCAGGAACCTACCTGTGTGCCCGATAATGACGGCCAGTATGCGAGCCTACTAGACCTTTTTCTCACAACTTGCCCTGAACTATGTTCAGTTTCTGTTCTGTCGCCTCTTGGATCTTCCGACCACTCTGTTGTATCAATTAAGATAAAAATGAAATGTAATAAGTCCCCAGACGTACCTCTTCATCGTACAGTATATCGATACACTAAGGCTGACTGGGATAGCTTCCGGACATTTATATCTGATCTACCTCTGCATTCCATGTTTAAAAAGGATGTGTCCTCTATAGTATTAGACCTAACTGAATGGTTAATTGTAGGTATTGACCGTTTCATACCCTCTAAAAAGGTTCAGCAAAAACCTAACAGCCAGCCATGGTTCTCTCCAGAATGTGCTGCTGCCATTGCGCACAGAAATCACTTTTTCCACTGCTTCAAACGTAATAGATGTATGGAAACTAAAGCCGTTTTCAGGACTGCCAGCAACCATTGTAAGAAAGTAATAAGGAACGCAAGAGTGTTGTATGCTCAATCTGTTAAGTCCAAAGTAGCTGAGCAGCGGCTTGGTTCCCACCAGTTTTGGCAAATAGCAAACAGAATCCTGAACAGAAGCGTGTGCTCCATCCCAACTATTATCAATGGACCTGAGGTAATCTCGTCAGCATCAGACAAAGCCAAACTCTTTGTCAAGAACTTTGCAGCTAATTCTATCCTTTGCGACCAAGACCGCCAACCCCCAATATTTCCTCCTGTATCAGAAAACACGCTATGTGATATACGTATATCTGTACGCGATGTTGCGAAGCTAATCAAAAACCTTGATTCGAGTAAAGCAACTGGCCCTGATGGTATTCCAATTATAGTACTCAAAAAACTTCAACCTGAATTAGCGCCCATACTTACAAAACTGTTTAAACGTTGTCTTAAGGAGAATAGTTTCCCATCTCCCTGGAAAATCTCATCAGTATGCCCTGTATTTAAGAATTCAGGTGATCGCTCATCCCCCTCTCAGTACAGGCCAATAAGTCTCCTGTGCGTCATGAGTAAGTTGCTAGAATCTGTGTTAAATACAGAAGTAATCAAACATCTCAACAAAAATAACCTTCTTAGTGACACTCAATATGGTTTCCGTTCTGCTAGATCTACAGCAGATGTCCTTACAGTTATATCGCATAGGATTAGCAAATCTCTCGACGGTGGCAATCTTTCTAGGGCAATTGCTCTTGACATATCTAAAGCCTTTGATAGGGTATGGCATAAAGGTTTACTTCATAAGATCGCTAGCTATGGTATAGCTGGAAAAGTCTTCTCAATTATTAAATCATTTCTTTCTGATAGGTTCATAAGAGTAGTAGTTGAGGGGCAAAAATCAGAAGCTCACAGTATTAATGCCGGTGTCCCTCAGGGATCCATCCTGGGCCCAACTCTTTTCCTGATCTACATTAATGATCTTCCAAATCATATCCTTACATCATTTGTAGACATTTATGCTGACGACACTACCATTTATGGTACCACATCTAAGACAGTAAACGACCAAGTTCTCTCCAATTCTCTCTCTTCTGATCTTGAGCACGTAGTACAATGGGGAAAGGAGTGGCTGGTTACTTTTAATGCATCTAACACCAAGCTTCTCTCTTTACATCATCAACATTCTAATTCACATTTGTCATCAATTGAAATGAATGGCTCTCGTCTTCAGGAGGCCTCAAGTTTTGACAAGCTTCTGGGCTTGACCATTACTCCTGATCTTAAATGGAACACGTATATCAAATCTGTTGCCAAGGCCGCTGGAAAAATGGTGGGATCTTTCTATCGATCCAGTAGATATCTCACTGCTGATGCTATTCTCTATCTATATAAGAGCCAGGTACGTCCAAGGATGGAATACTGTTGCCACATCTGGGCAGGAGCTGCTAGAAAGGACTTGTCCTGCCTTGATAGAGTTCAAAATAGACTTCGTAGCCTCGTAGGAGATGTCCTTTTCTCCTCCTTGCAACCTCTATCTCACAGAAGAGATGTTGCGAGTTTGTCTCTGATGTATCGTTATTTTCATGGAAAGTGTTCAACTGAGCTTCAATCTATGGTCCCCCCTCGCCAAACTTTCACAAGAAACACTCGTCTAGCTGTAAACACTATCAATAATTTCCCCCACTCTTTATCTGTGCCTAAACCTAAACGTAGATTCCATGAACAAAGCTTCTTTCTTAGAACTGCACGCCTGTGGAATTGTCTTCCGTTTTCCTGCTTTCCGGCTGACTACAATATGGTTGTGTTCAAGTCTAAAGTAAATAAGTTCTTAATGAGCCGTTCCATATAAGTTATTAAATTTACCAAATTTTCATTACTAATGATTACTATATTGACCAATTTCTACTGTACACTCTTTAACCCTTATCCTTGAGTGGCCTCTTGGCCTTGATAATGTGGTGATGCCTTTGTAAAAAAAACAAAAAAAAAACAAAAAAAACTGTAAACATCAAGATATTACATTATTCTTTTCTACTTTGCTTTGTGCAATTCATAACTTCTGACCTTGGAATGTAAACATCAGAAAGAATTTATGAAATAAATACACAAATTTAGACCTAAAGGTATTTGTAGATATTTGTCGTTTACTATAAATATATACGATATTTCAAAATGTAATGTTTCATAATTAAATAAGTACAATCTGTTATGATGTTAATTTAGCTAGGACAGATGGAAAAACTTTTGTATTTATTCATTTTTTCATTATTCATAGAGAGGGGTTGCTGTTCTAAACGGACAATCCCTTTAATTTTGTTTAATTAGATAAGCTTTGCATATTTACTAAAAGAACTGATTTTAATTGTATTTGTTATTTGTGGAAAATTTTAAAAAATGACTAAAACTTGATCAATCAAAGAAAAAAAAGATGTCATCTGATTGGAAAAATGTTGAAAAAAAAACAGTTCTTTGTTTTCGTGATAATTACAATTTCAGTCATTTTTATTGGACACAAGAATGTAGATCAATTCTATTCTGGAATGTACACATGTGCACACCTCTGCTTTCAAATGTATATTGTCGCGTCTCTATATCCAACAGAAAATCCTATTTAAAAAGTAACATGGTTTGTACTTACATAAGCACTGATTTTTTATATTTGAAAAAAAAACTGTAAAAAAATATCACCTTAAAAAAACGTTGTTTATAGTCCATATTCTGCATAAGTACCTTTCTTTAAATGATTTTTTTTTTTGTTTTATTGCAGAATTGGTTTCAGGAATTTAAGAAATGGTTAGGCTTAGAAAGAATATCAGTATTTGCCGTGGAAGCCGACAAAAGAATCGACGTAAGTATATTTTTCCCACAAAACCTTGAATCTGGTTTGATTTACAAAATGTTAAAAACTAATGTCTCAATGTTGCTTGGAAAAATTGGAGAAACCAAGATCCCCCCCCTCCTCCCCACAAAGTAAATGGATTAAGAATATTCTTTTCTTTAAAAAAAGGTTAAACATTTATCCATGATACAAAAACTAAGTTTGTAAATTTGTTCAACTACATAAATCCAAACAGTTATCCCTCGACATATATACACTGGAAAAGCTTCTTTTTTTTTTTACCAAAATCCTTTTTTTTCTTTTACCGAGACCCATTTTTTTTTTTTACTGAGATTCATTTTTTTTTTACTGAGATCCAAATTTTTTTTACTGAGATCCTTTTTTTTTTTAGTAAGATCCATTTTTTTTTTACCGAGATCCATTAAATCCAAACAGTTATCCCTCAACATATATACACTGGAAAAGCTTCTTTTTCTTACAAAAATCCCTTTTTTCTTTTACCGAGATCCATTTTTTTTTTTTTACTGAGATCCATTTTTTTTACTGAGATCCAAATTTTTTTTACTGAGATCCATTTTTTTTACAGTGATCCATTTTTTGTTTTTACCGAGATCCATTTTTTTTTTTGCTGAGATCCATTTTTTTTTTACCAAGACCCTTTTCTTTTTTTTACCCAGATCCTTTTCTTTTTTTTTACCGAGATCCTTTTTTTTTTTTTTTTACTGAGATCAGTTTTTTTTACAAAGATCCATTTTTTTTTTTTTTTTACCGAGATCCCTTTATTACTAACTAGCAGGGATGCCCGGCATTGCCTGAGTGTTTGGAGGTGTGTCTGTGTGTGTGTATTGGGGGGGGGGGTTAGATCAAAACAAAATGGAAACTAAATAATAAGCAAAAACATTAAAAAAACAATGTTAAACTTGTTAAAAACAATTGGAAAAACAAAAAAAAACAGTGAAAAATGTTTTGGCCGGAAGGTAGGCTCGAACTCGAAGCCTTTTGGTTAATAGTCTGATGATTTTGCATGACATCACAAAGGTAGGAACTTGAGATCAGCCAAAATTAAACGTTTAAAAATACAGCTGGTCAAATATCGATAGTGGTGGTGGTGGTGGTAGTAGTAGTAGTGGTAGTAGTAGTGGTAGAAGTGGTAGTGGTAGTAGTAGTGGTAGTAGTAGTAGTAGTGGCAGTAGTAGTGGTAGTAGTAGTGGTAGTAGTAGTAGTAAAGAAAATGAATTCTCAGCGCAAATTTTGTAAGATAAAAATCACTGAAAGAAAAGATATTGATGACGTTGTTTCATAAATCGTAGATATTATAATCTAAGGAGTATATAAAAAATTCTAAGACATAGTAACCCCCACCCCACCCCCAGAGAACTCGCTCCAAAAAAGCCTTTGCCGGACATACAACAAAAAATGCACACACACACTAACACACAAACACACTAACACACATTTTGCCTTTTATATATATAGATATCCCCTTCTTTTTTTTTTTACCGAGGTTTTGCTTTTTCTTTTTTTTTTTTTTTTTTACGAGATGCAAAATGCTTTCTTTTTTCTATTTTTTTTACCAAGATACCTTTGTTTTACTGAGATGTTTGGGTTTTTTTTTTTCCTACAATATTTTTTATTTTTCACTCAGTAATGAGCTTTGGAAGATTGTCGGTGATAAAAAAAAAAACAATCGCCAAAAGATAAGCGTTTTATTATTTCTAGTCGCCATTTGGAAAAATCAATCGCAAATACAACTGTTTCACTTGCAATTTACAGCCCTGTTTAATTGAATTACGCCAACAATTGGATTTACCATCTGGCTTTGCCCGGATCCTGAATTTGCATGTGTGCAATACATCTGATGTATTCCCAGCATTGCTAATCACTTATCCAACATTTCTGGGGTGAATCATGGATTTCAATGATTCTGGGTATGACCTTAAGACATTTAGTGCTGAGGCCCTATTTGGGGGGGGGGCGTGACGAATGTGCTCCTTATTTACTGCTGGTCTGGGTGCCTGGCGTTGCCCGGGTGTTTGTAGGTGTCTGTTGAACAGAGCAAAAAAAAAAGTGGTAGTCGGCAGGCGGGCTCGAACATTTGATGCGAAGGTGGAAAAGAAAGTGAAAGAAAATCTGACGTCTTACCGCTACATGACATGACCGGAAGTGTAAAGCGTTCAAACTTAACGTAGTCAATCAAAAACAAAGAAATGGCGTTGCTTTTTAACTTCTCACGAAAGCAAATTAGACACAAGGTCGTTTTTAATATGGGGGGTAAAACCAGCTCCCCCAAATAGAGGGCACTCTGGCAGAATCCAAATAAGTAATTGTCTCAGTATGAAGGGTTTCCCCTACATTGACCAAGGACCAATTACAAAACAGATACTACACGCCCGGAAGTCTAGGCAGTTTAGGCTGTTACGTTCCAATAGTTTTGCTTTATTTATGCGAAAAAGACAAACAGCCGACGCGACGACATGGTGGAAATTTTGTTTAACTCAATCATAAAAAAAGATAGAGACAATATCCGTTTGCGAATCAAAAATATTACAATCTGAGAAGTACATAGGGTCTAAAAGCCTCTCGTGGACAAATTTGGTAGGGAGGTAGGCTCGAACCCGAAGCCTTGAGGTGAATAGCCTGACAACTTCCCACGACGCTACGTGGGCAGAGAAGTGAGGAAGGATGAAATTAAACGTTTAACAAAGCACATGATTAAATGAGCGTCAATGTGTGGTTTTCTATATCAAACATCACGCTATAGTAGTAGTCGTAGTAGTAGAGAAAATGAAATCACAGCGCAAATTTTGTAACGTAAGAAAAGATTCAGACGAACTCGTTTTGTAAATCAAACATATTATAATCTAGACAGTATATAAAAAGTTGTAAGATTTAGTGACCCCCCCCCGAGTGCCCCCAACCCCAAAAGCCTTTGGCAGACATACAAAAAAATGCACACACGCACACACACACACACACGTTTTTGCTTTTATATTATAGATTGGCTCAAAGTAGTAATATCTGTTCAGGTGCTATCAAATCAGGTTGTCTGAAGATATTGGCTTTTTAACCAAAAATGCACCAAATTTTCTTCTACAAAAAAATAAGACCAAGCAAAAGGGCTGATATGCCATAAAACAGATCAAACCATGAATAAATATTTGAATAAATATAAAGAACTTGAAGCATAAAATCTTTTTCCAAAATGACTGGATTCGGCATTAAATAACTAAAAAAGGGTTGATATGCCGTAAAACAGAACAACTACAAAAAGAAACGACACGATAATCTGACTTCCCAAATTCTGGATATCATAAAAAAAACCCTGATCACTGATGATAGCACTGTAGCTGGATGAGAGTGAACTGGATGAGAGCCCAGCATATGATGCAGCTGCAACTCACGTCGGATGGAGAGGAGGACAGCTCGAGATGCTATCAGAGGAACAACTCAGAAAATTGTGCTTGTGTTGCTCTCACTCTAACTTTTGCGCTGTGAAAAATCCAACTGACTTCAGTTTTTTATGTTAGATTTATATATATACTAGTGGGGGGGTACCCGGCGTTGCCCGGGTGTGTGGAGGTGTGTGTGCTTGTTAATCAAAACATAAGAATAAGCAAAGTAAATATTTAAAAAACAAAAAAAAAAACTAATGTAAGGCAAACGGACGATGTTAAATGTAAAAATGGGAAAAACAAAAACAGAAAAACGAACGTTAAAACTTCTTTAAAAAATCTGAAAAATAAAAACCCCAAAAAAAAACACTGGCTTAAATAACCCTGTTTCAATATTAAAATTTTAATAAATCGAAAAACAAAACAAAAAAAAACAAGAAATCTCATACCACAATTCGAACCCAAAACCTTTAGATAACTAAGCCGTGCTCTAACCCAATTGAGCTAACACGACGTCGACAAATTTGTGTCGCTTTTTAAAATATTTAAACCAAATCAGGTTATGACGTCTTATGACGCATGCGTAGAAGTGAACTCGTCATGAGAGGATGGTTTTTGCTCCCCCCCCCCCCCCCCCCGTAGAAAAGTGCTGATTTCAGGGTGAAGGAATTAATGTTTTTGGCCAATTTTTCGATATTTTTCGGGCGAAGGATTGAACTTTAAAATAATACCGATCTTGCGAAACTCCATGACCCTTGTCGAAACTTTTTGCGAGACATACAAATACACATACATACATACAAACAAACAAACATACATACACACATTTTTGCTTTTATATATATATAGATATAAATAGTCTATTTTGTTTTTGTTTTTAGGAATATCTGCTTCGACCAAAATGCCCCGTTCTGATAATCTCATATGAAATGTTCTTGCGAAATATCAAAGAGGTCGAAAAGGTGAACTTTGACCTGATTATTTGTGATGAGGGACATCGGTTAAAAAACACGTCCATAAAAACAACCACAGTAAGTATATAGTTTCAGCTTACACACACACACACACACACACACACACACACACACACACAGTGCCGACAAAAAGAAAGTCCACACTTTTTGCAAAAACTGCAAATTAAAGCTAGATTTAATGTAACTGTTTAAACAACCTATACCTCATTTGATTCGCCTTTTATTCCTCTATAATTTTACCTGTTCATATTTGACTTTTAATTGAAATATTCTAGTGTTCACATCAATTTAAAAAAATAACTTCAAATTGAGGAGGCAAAAAGAAAGTCCACAGCAACAAATTGGCTTAAAACCAGCTTAAATGATCGCCCCTAAATCAGTTTAAAATATCCACCAACAGGCAACAAAGCATCTCTAATCATAATTGTGGTTGTTCCAGGTTATACAACGTAATATTTAGTCCATATGCGACGACTTTTCTTAGTGATCATCAGGAGCTCATTAATCTCCACCTTTCTGGTTTATCCAATCAAGAAATCAGCCACAGATTGAAATGTGATGAGAAAACAGTACGAAAGACTGTGCAAAAGCACCAAAACACCGGCAGTGTTAGTGATGCCCCTAAATCTGGTCATACTAGAGTTACTTCTAACAGGAAAGACAATGCTATCAAGATCCGCAGCCTAAGAAACAAATTTGAAACAGCTCCCTAAATCTAACAACAGTACAATCTTGTTAAAAAGTGCTCTCTTTCTACTGTCAAGAACAGATTAAAAGAATTTAATTTGCGGAGATATGTTGTCTTTAATATTTTCAAAATTCCGGTGTCTTTAAAATGTAGAAATATTAATATTAGGTTCTTTGAAATTCTTGCATTTGATGTTTTGTTATTTTTTTCTTGTACAAATAAAACCTTAAATTATGTTTTTTTTCTTATCAAAATAAATATGTCATAAAACCTTACATTATGGTTTTTTTTTCTTATCAAAATAAATATGTCATAAAACCTTAAATTATGTTTTTTTTTTCTTATCAAAATAAATATGTCGTAACACCTTAAATTATGTTTTTTTTCTTATCAAAATAAATATATCGTTAAACCTTAAATTATAGGGTTTTTTTCTTATCAAAATAAATATATCGTTATACTTTAAATTATGTTTTTTTTTATCAAAATAAAAATGTCATAAAACCTTAAATTATATGTTTCTTCTTTTTTCAGTTGATGTCGAGTCTTCCTGTCAGGAGACGAATTGTTCTTACTGGCACGCCAATTCAAAACGACATGCAAGAGTTCTTTGCAATTGTAGAGTTCTGCAATCCAGGCATTCTTGGTAATTCTTCAACCTTATCTTTAAGATCATTAGCAACAAGTCTTGTTGTCGGGTGGGTTTCGCATATAGGACATTGCAGTTTTTTTTTTTTTTTTTTTTTACACAGTGATCACCACTTATCAAAGCCCGGAAGCCACTCAGGGATAAGGGTTATTGCAAGTACATCACGTTAGTGAGGAGATTTTATGAAGTGTTTAATTAGGGGGGGGGGCGGTTCATTAGGAATTTGTTAACATTAGACTTGAAGACATCCAAGTTGTAGTCCGGAGGGAAGCAGGCAGACGGAACAGAGTTCCACAGGCGTGCAGTTCTAAGAAAGAAGCTTTGCTCATGAAATCCGCGTTTTGATTTAGGCACAGATATAGAGTGGGGGAAATTTTTCACAGTGGATTCAGCTAGACGGGTGTTTTTCGTGAAAGATTGGCGAGGGGGGACCAGGGATTGGAGTTCATAATATTTTATCCTTAAGCATATATATTAAGAGCTTCTGTCTAGATGTGGCAGCAGTACTCCATCCTTTGTCGTCAGTTACAAACAATAAATAAAAATCTGGGTTGGCAATATATAAAAAAATTTTTTTTTTTTTTTTTTTTATGAAGGAGTCACCACTTATCAAGGCCCAGAGGCCACCCGAGGATAAGGATTAAAGAGTGTACAGTAGTCAATGGGACAATAAAGTAATTGTTAGTTATGTAAATTTGGTAAACTGGACTACTTAAGGGGAACGGCTCAACAAGAACTTGTTTACGTTGGACTTGAAGAACGACCATATTGTAAGTGAGGGAGTATAATTATGACGTTGCAGTTACAAACAATAAATAAAATCTGGGTCAGCAATTTAAAAAAAATTTTTTTTTTTTTTTTTTTTTTTTTTTTTACAAAAGCATTTATTTCCGTTACTTTCCTGTCTCGACAAAAACTTAAAAAGTCCCTTGCCATCGTCTATCTCCGGTGTGCACTTTTCTTTCCTTTTTTTACAAAGGAGTCACATTTTGATGTGTATTTGGCGATCTCATCCTCTATTAAGTAAGAGATTGAAGAATAAAATCGCATGGCCTCCTTGCATGAAGACACGAAGTATATCGATATACAATAACAACCAAAGTAAATTTATTTACATCAAATTACAAATTAAAGATTAGTTCATAAGGAAAGATGATTAATGTGTGAGTCTTTTGTGAGAGGTCGAACGTCGGTTCAGCTGTTTACCAAAATTGAGAAGTGTTTTTATCACATCTGCATTCGTTGCGATCTCCAGCGAAAAAGAGAAAGAATGATACAAACTAGGAGTGAAGGTGGTTGTATCGCCCCCTTGTGGTCAAGAATAACATTATCAGAGTTAAGGACTTATCCTGCCTTGATAGAGTTCAAAATGGACTTTGTAGCCTCGTAGGTGATGCCCTTTTCTCTTCCCTGCAACCTCTTTCTCACGGAAGAGATGTTGCGAGTTTGTCTTTGCTTTATCGTTATTTTCATGGCAAATGCTCGACTGAGCTCCAATCTATGATCCCCTCCCCTTGCCAAACTTTCACAAGAAACACTCGTCTAGCAGAAATCACTATCAATAATTTCCCCCACTCTTTAAACCCTAAACCTAAACATATATTCCATGAACAAAGTTTCTTTCTTAGAACTGCATGCCTGTGGAACTGTCTTCCGTTTTGCCAGCTGACTACAATATGGTTGTCTTCAAGTCCAATGTAAACAAGTTCTTGATTAGCCGTTCCATATAAGTTAACAAATTTACCCAATTTCCATTACTATCCAATTGACTACTGTACACACTTTAACCCTTATCTTTGAGTGGCCTCTGGGCCTTGATAAGTGGTGAAGCCTATGTAAAAAAAAAAAATATCAACAATAAAAATCTTAATATTTTACCTGAATATATAAGTAAGCGGTTTTGAAGAATAGCGGAAGTATTGTATCAGTTTTGTGCTTCCATACCTCAATTGACAGACCTGCCGCCATTTTTGATACTTAGGGTCTCGTTTTATTCACATGTTTTTTGCTAAAATATTATTATATTTTAACACCTTTAGTCCTCAACTACCGTCATTTTGTTCAAAATGAATAAACAGAACAAGAGCATGCTGGCCCTTAGTGGCTTCCAGGCCTTTATAAGTGGTGACTACTTGTAACAAATATGATAATCACTACCGAACTATGGACAAAAGACGACTGGAAAATTTCTTTGGAAACGGTTGCATAATATTTTATCCTTAAGCATATATATATATATATAACTAAATGACTACTTTAAACACAGTTCCTGATTTCAAAAAAAGAAAAACTAAAAGGTAACTATCTCTATATATTTTTAAATCAAATTTATTATGTAAATTCAAAAAAAATATATATTTTTTCTACTCATTTCTATCTCTAACCTATACTAATTTTCTTATAAATTTTAAATCCAAACCTTTTATTTCAATTTTTCAGATTCATCTGCCTTACTTTTAATGCTAGGTTTATTTTTGGTGTCTTTTCAATTCAATAGAAATCCTCCTAAATTTGCTGATGAGGAGACCGTGCTTACCAAAAAAAACTATGTATAATTGTTCTACGTGACTTCATGTATACCACAAATAAAAAGCACGGATTTCCGAAACGATCGTACAGATAATTGACTTTGTTGTTGTTCCTTCTTATGAAACTGATTTTTAATTTAATTAAAATTTGATTTTTAAATTTAAAATTTTTTTTTAAGTTTTTAAATTATAAATCACATTACTTAATATATATATTTACACCAATATATATATATATATATATATATATATATATATATATATATATATTAAGAGCTTCTGTCTAGATGTGGCAGCAGTACTCCATCCTTTGACGTCCATGGATTTTTATATAAATAGATAATTAAATTAAATAAATGGTTCTGATTCAAATTCCATGCAAAATCCCAAGTTTGACAAAAAAATTTCCAACTTTGGCAAGGTACACCTAAAGAAGGTTGGAGGTTACGTCAACCAAAATATTGTGAAAATAACGTTGGAAATGAGAGTAGATAATACAGTGGATGTGTTATCGGCAGCTCCAGTAACTCTCGCTTCTCCTATTTTGTCATTCAGTCCTCATTCAATGAGTGATTTTTCTGACAAAGGGTGAAGAAAAAGCTGCTTAAAGGTCGGTAGTACTTGGTGACCAGTAGTCTGAGATGTCGGAAATTTTTCTGTCTCTGTCTGTCCTTGTGGCCATGTCACTAGTAAGGGTGCTGGAGGTAAACATTTTGTCTGGGCTGACGTTATCCGCCTGATAGTCAGGGTCCCGAACCTTGGATTAACCACTAAGGAGGCTGTCCTATCAGCAGACGCAAAGTACTGGGACTGCTGTATTGCCATTTGGTGAGTGGATCTGGATCATGCAGTAGTCTCTGGTGGGGCCTCTCGATGCCATACTAGTGGGTAATTGTTACGGCTTTACCTTTTCGTGTGCTACAAAAAAAAAAAAAAAATTTCCTGTCTTTTTCTCTCTTACTTTCCCTCTCTGTACTGCTCTAACCAAGTATGCCGACCTATTCCACAAATTCCAAAACCTCAACATGAAATATCTCCAGAATAAAAACTCGATTAAACCTAGAACCCCATCTTCCAACGTAGACCCCTACTACCAGGTCTCCTTCTCCAACATCAGGGGTCTACATTCCAACCTTCCAGAGGTTGAAACCCGATTACAGGAGACGAAACCGGACATATTATTTCTAACCGCCCCCTTAAGTAAACACTTCATCAAATCTCCACACTAACGTAATGTACTTGCAATAATCCTTATCCCTGTGTGGCTTCCGGGCCTTGATATGTGGTGATCACTGTGTAAAAAAAAAAAAAAAAAGAACAGTAGTTGGATTTCATATTATTATTAAAAATCTTGAGCAACATTACTGAATCCTGGGCAACACTGGTTATGTACATGCACACTTACGTTTCCATACCGTTTTTTATTTTCACAGGGACGTCAACCACTTTCCACAAGGTATATGAACAGCCGATCCTCGCATCACGTCAGCCCTCTGCAACCAAAGAAGAAATATCACTTGGAAATGAACGCTCATCCGAACTTAGCCGACTCACAAAATTATTTCTTTTACGACGATCACAAGATGTCAATAACAAATATCTTCCACCAAAAGGTAAAATAATATACGAGATGCCTTAAATAAATTTCCAGACTTTTTTCGTATGAGATTTTTTATTGATAGTACACACATGAAACTCTAGTTCCCTTCACAGTAATCACCTCTGGCTGCAATGCACTTTTAATTAAAATTTTAATTTTTTTTTTATTACATTTTCACCCCAAACAAGGCACATTGCCACTTTGATGTAGGGGGCTACTATCAGGGACATAATCTACAGGAGTACTATGTAGGGAGTTGGGCAGCAAGATGTCAGTTCATGTTAAACTTGAACTTCTGCATATCAGTACAGTTGGGGAAGCAGGAACCCGGAAGGGAATTCCAAAGTCTAGCGGTTCTGGGGAAGAAACTACTGGAGTAGAAAACTCTCTTACATCTAGGGATCTCTACTGTGAAGGGGTGTGATTTAGCTGCTTGGATATTTACGTGAAGGAGGTATGAGTGCTTGCAGTTCGTCGGAGCATTCACCGTTAAAGTACTTGTAGAACAGGCAGAGGGATGCTACATTTCGTTGATGGGACAGAGGCTGAAGCTTAGATGACAGTTCAGGACCTATCAGGTTGGCGACTCTCTTTTGAACCTTGTCTAGGAGCGAGAGACTAGTAGCAGATACACCAGCCCAAATATGACCAGTACTCCATACATGGACGAATGTTGTACCAATCAAACAATTTCTGGAAGGTTCTATAGAAGTCCCATTGTGTGAGTGTGTCAATGACCCTCGTCACAGCCTTTTTCATCGCCTCAGTTATCTTATAATAACAACCTCTACAGTTTTCCTTGAGCTTAGAGAATAACCAAAAGTCACAGGGAGCAAGGTATGGACTGTAGGGAGGGTGAGGAACTGTCTTGATGCCCATCTTGGTCAAATAGTCTGTGACAAGGATGGGGTTGTGGACTGGTGCATTCAAGCATCTTCCGCATCTTCAGTTCCTCGCAAATAATTGTGTGTACAGTTCCCACACTGACATCAAAATGTGCACTTGTTGTCTCTATAGACATACAATGGTTCTTATCCATGAAATTCTTTATTTGGCCAATCAACTCTAGAGTTCTGACTTCCTTACTCCTTCCACACCTCACATTATCCCTCACAGATTCCCTGCCTTTTTTGAATCTCTTATGCCACTTGAGCTTAGGGAATAACCAAATGTCATAGGGAGCAAGGTATGAACTACAAGGAGGGTGAAGAAAGGTCTTGATGCCCATCTTGGTCAAGTCGTCTGTGACAAGTATGGAGCATCTTTGAGACCAACTTCACGCAAATCTTCCGCATCTTCAATTCCTCACGAATAATTGTGTGTACAGTTCCCACACTGACATCAAAATGTGCAATTATTGTCTCTATAGACACACGACAGTCCTTATCCATGAAATTCTTTGATCAATCAAATCTGGTGTTCCTTCCTTCCACACCTCTCATCATTCCTCACAGACTTCCTGCCTTCCTTGAATCTCTTATACAACTCAAAAACTGATGCTCGATTCATGCAAGATGGTCCAAAAGCAGTCTGAAAGTATTCCATACGTTTCTGTGGCATTTTTTTTTCCAAGTTTAAAACTGAATTTTATTGCATATCGTTCTTCTCAAGTGTCCTCACATCCAGCTTGCATTTTTGAAATTCGCCAGTTGTGACAGCCAGGCTTTAGTAGAGTGTATTCCAATTTCTGCTGTAGCTGTTCATTTGAACCTGAAATCATAAAAATTGGTCAGTCATCTCATAAGATGTATAACAATAACTCAAAATCAATGGGAGAGTCCATATATATATATATATATATATATATATATATATATATATCCGTTATGAAGATTCCATCCATCTCATCCATAGCCTTGAGCCCCTGGGGGGGAGGAGGGCATAGGCCATCTACAACTTTTCTAGATGCTTTTGTAGCGACTGAGTTCTTTTTACGGGGTGAGAGTGCTGGCCCCACGCCCAACCTTCCCAGAAAACACATACAGCGCCTAGCCTTCCCAAATGGTCACTCATCTGGTACTGGCCAGGCTCAACGTTGCTTAACTTCGGTGATCTGGCGAGAATCGGTGTATCAACGTGATTGTGCCATACTCGTTTATGAAGACGACTTGACCAAAAATATTTTGATTTGATGATAGATGAAACCGATTGTCGTTCCATAAGTAAAACTGCTGATTTTTCTTAACTCAGAAAGATGAAGAGCTATGAAGACGGAAGTGGTACCATTAAAACGAGTGGCCTTTTATGCTCCAGAAAATATTTCTACATAGTCACCAGCATTCTCAGTGCACTTTTTCCAGGAATTCAATGATGCATCTCTGCTTTAGGCATACGTCCATCTTCAGACAATACTCATCTGGAACCATAGAGATTCAACGCCTTTATCCACTGTGCCACAGGCCCTAAAGTGGTGAGACGACGACAACAACTACAGAAGGCAGTAATTATTGATTGGTTGGTTTTGTTTTACGGCATATCAACCCCTTTCAGGTTATTTAATGCCAAATCCAGTTATTTTGAAGAAAATTTTTTTAATAGAATATATTTGTTTTTTCCAAGTCGGTTTCTATTTAACGCATAGTTGGGACCCTAACAGGTACTACCACTCCAGGTCAGAGTGGATCTGGGAGCAATAGCAATTAAAGGGTGGCTCCACACTCCCCAAAGCCCGCAAGCTGGAGCCTCACCATCAGATATAATTTAAGGTCATATCGAGGAGCAGTAATTATTGAGGATACAGTTAAGACTCAACATTCCTATACCGTCGCGGTTAATCACCTGAAGAAGGCCAAAGGATTAGTTGGCAGTAATTAGAAGGCAGTAATTATTGATTGGTTGGTTGGTTTTGTTTTACGGCATATCAACCCCTTTCAGGTCATTCTCAATGCACTTTTTCCAGGAATTCAATGATGCATCTCTGCTTCAGTGGTTCCAAAAGTAAAACCACCTTAAAATAGTCGCATTATCCTATAAACACTCCATCTCATTGAATTTATTTTCATTTTCTCTCAATAAAATCTCTTTTTTCTTTCAGTTGAAATTGTTGTGTTTTGTCGACCTTCAAGCCTCCAACTGACCCTTTACCATCAGATCCTGAACTCTCAGATGATCCGACGGTTCCTTGCCGGTCATTATGACGGCCCTTCCCACCTTATCAGTATTGCTGCCCTAAAGAAATTGTGCAACCACCCTGCCCTGCTGTATAAGTCGCTTATGTCAAATGAAAGTGACGAAGAGGAGGTACGTGATTTATTTCTGAAGACGAGATTTACCTCGAAAATTTAAAGAATATCACATTTTTCAGTTAATGTTGGGAAATAGTTAACGTACTTCTTAACTTCCGGTGTGGCTGCTACCAGAAGCGGTTACAAGGCAAATCAGTTCCTTCACTTTTATTTTATTTTTTTCTTCGGTATTTCTGTTGTAAAGCGATTTATAGAAATAAAATAGAAGAAAAGGACATTATTGAAAAATTGCACAATAAAAATTAACAAAATTATACATTAAAAATTAACAAAATTATACAATAAAAATTAACAAAATTATACATTAAAAATTAACAAAATTATACAATAAAAATTAACAAAATCATACAATAAAAATTAACAAAATTATACAATAAAAATTAACAAAATTATACAATAAAAATTAACAAAATTATACAATAAAAATTAACAAAATTATACAATAAAAATTAACAAAATTATACAGATAAAAATTAACAAAATTATACAATAAAAATTAACAAAATTATACAGATAAAAATTAAAATTATGCATTAAAAATTAACAAAATTATACTTAAAAATTTACAAAATTATACATTAAAAATTAACAAAATTATACAGATAAAAATTAACAAAATTATACAGATAAAAATTAACAAAATTATACAATAAAAATTAACAAAATTATACAGATAAAAATTAAAATTATACATTAAAAATTTACAAAATTATACATTAAAAATTAACAAAATTATACAATAAAAATTAACAAAATTATACAGATTAAAAATAACACAATTAGTCTTTATTTACATTTTTAATAAGAAAATTAAAAAAATGAGTTTTTATTTGAATTTATATATTAAATATATGTTTATGAAAGTATACAAATGAAATTATTGGAATCAAAATAGCAAATAATTTTTAGGCACGACGGGAAAAAAGTGAAGGAACTGATTTGCCATGTGACTGCTTCTGGTAGCATCCATGCTGAAAGTTAGGAAGTACATTAGCTGACTATAACCAGAATTTCTTTTAGATTTGGAAAGTTCTGGGTCTCCTTTCCATATTGGTTATATACCTTTGACTTTAAAAGTGTTTGATTTTCAAGGGAGATATATAACCTCCTACAGTTGTGCCCTTTTTTTTAATGTCATTTTAGAATATATATGATTATGGGAGTTTATTTCCAAAACCATTGAAAGAGTTTGTGACATACTTTCATTTGATAGACGTCTGACGTGAATGCGGACCCCACAATTTTATGACGCACCATTTTATTCATGTCTAAATACTCTGTTTAATGTTTTAGAATAATCTGGCAAATCCTTAATCTAAGTCAAGGTTTATCTCCCCTGTAGCCCTTCCATTGTATACAAACGAAAAACTATAAAAATAATTATTAACGTAAAACTGTTTTCGATTAAGTTTTTATGAGGAATAAATTTTGGGCACTTGTACAGTTTAATCAAGACATTAAAAAATGAAAATATCGAAAAAAAAGTTATATTGTACGTATCCGTTTTGGACTGAAGATCTCTGAAAAAAAAAAATTTAATTTAATTTGATCAAGTAGTTTTTTTTTTTACAGCGGAAAAACACGTTCTTATGAGAGCGCGTTGAAGTCAGCCATTTTGAAATTTGCTGAGCACGCCACGGGGAGAACAGACATTTGAGTCATCGTGTTGTTGGTTTTTGGAAAACACTTCTCGCCAGTGCAAGAACACTGGAATTTTTCAAAGAAAAAAATCTCTCATTGTGGTTGTAATTGTTGTCCATACTATTTACTCAAATTCGATACATTTTTTTTTTATAATGACAGATGGAGCTAAAGGGGTTAAAGATATCGTTTCAGTGCTGATCCAATATATGCATATATATTCAGCTAAAATTATTTTGAATTAATAGTTATATGCATATATATTCAGCTAAAATCTTTCACGAGAAACACCCGTCTGGCTGAAACTACTATCAATAATTTTCCCTACTCTTTATCTGTGCCTAAATCCAAACGTAGATTCCATGAGCAAAGCTTCTTTCTTAGAACTGCACGCCAGTGGAACTCTCTGCTGCTTGCCTGTTTCCCACCTGACTACAACTTGGACGTCGTCAAGTCTAACATAAACAAACTCCTGACAAACCACCCCCTTAAGTAAGACACTCTATCAAAACCCCTAATACTAATGATTACTACAATACTATCTCATTGATTACTGTACACGCAATAACCCTTATCCCTGAGTGGCCTTTGGGCCTTGATAAGTGGTGACCCCATGTAAAAAAAAAAAAAAAAAAAAAAAAAAAAAAAAACTCCATGTAAAGTGCCGACACTCCCTCCCTATCTTTAATTCTAGCTTTTCTTCCTAAAAATCGAACCTTTTGCTCGGTATCATAACAAATTGTTTTTTCGTTGTAAAACAAAAACTACTTGATGAAATTAAGTGAAATTTTTTTTCGAGGAACTTCATTCCATAACGGATACGTACAACATAACCTTTTTTTCGATATTTTCATTTTTTAATGCCTTGATTAAACTGTACAAGTACCAAATTTTGTCTGATATTTTGAATTTCCTTCATCACGTGATGTAAGCAACAAAACTTAATTATCTCCCTTGTCAACTTATTTTCTTTTTTTTTTTCTAAGCGTAATATTCTGATTTCGCTTCATTTTACAAATATCTTTTTTCATTAATAATTATTTTTGTACCTTATTGTTTTTCGTAATTTTGGGATATGTTACTATTTAAGACCTGATAATTTTGTATGCACTATTTGTTTTACTTGAAGTTTAATTTTTTTTTTTTTCGTTTTTATAATATAGAAGTTATCTCCCCTGTTTAACATAATTAGAAGTTATCTCCCCTGTTTAACATAATTAGAAGTTATCTCCCCTGTTTAACATAATTAGAAGTTATCTCCCCTGTTTAACATAATTAGAAGTTATCTCCCCTGTTTAACATAATTAGAAGTTATCTCCCCTGTTTAACATACTGAATTGGTTGCGCATATCTTCCACATTAAAACATACGATAAATTCTATTTTTTACTTGAAATTATTTTTCTACTGGATCTTTTTTTTCTGAAATTTTTGTAAACCTTTGTCACTTTAGGTTTGGCGATGGGCGCAATGGCAAAGACATAAGATTTTTTTTTTTTTTTTTTTTTTTTCACGTTCTTTTCCTCCTTCACGGTATGAATTAGAGCCGGCCTACTTACTATCACCTTTCTTTTGTTTGCTCAACCCACACCTCCAAACACCCGAGCAACGCCGGGCACCCAGGCTAGTCTATTATATAAATCTCACTTGTCTGTTTAAATGTATGTTTGTATGTATGCCTAAAACTTTCGACAAAGGCGACGGATTTTCACGAGATCAGTATCATTTTGAAGCTCGACTCTTCAGACGACAATTATCGAAAAATTGGCCAAAAACATTAATTCCTTCACCCTCAACTGGGCACTTTTCTACAGGGAGGGGTTGCAATGGCAAAGACATCACTTTTTTTTTTTCTTTTTTCACATTCTTTTCCTCCTTCACGGTATGAATTAGAGCCGGCCTACTTACTATCACCTTTCTTTTGTTTGCTCAACCCACACCTCCAAACACCCGAGCAACGCCGGGCACCCAGGCTAGTCTATTATATAAATCTCACTTGTCTGTTTAAATGTATGTTTGTATGTATGCCTAAAACTTTCGACAAAGGCGACGGATTTTCACGAGATCAGTATCATTTTGAAGCTCGACCCTTCAGACGACAATTATCGAAAAATTGGCCAAAAACATTAATTCCTTTACCCTCAACTGGGCACTTTTCTACAGGGAGGGGTCGCTTTTTTTGCCAATATTTTCGAATGTCATTCTTTTTCTTTGATTGACTAGCCTTAATTTAAACCTTCGTCACTTCCTGTTTAGTGATGGACACAACAGCAAGATGTCACATTTTTTTTTCACATTCTTTTGTTCATTCGTGGTACAGGTTCGAGCCTACCTGCCTACTACCACTTTTTTTTTTTTTTTTGCTCAACATGCACCTCCAAACACTCAGGCAACGCCAGACAACTACGTTAGTTTATACTAAATTCAACATGACACCCAAGTACGTAATAATGTTTTCACCTGAAATGCGTTGGTTTAAAAGATCAAAAATTTACACAAGCACCTAAGTAAACTCTTCGCATGCTTACTGCTATCTGCCTCCATTTTTTTTTGGGGGGGGGGGGTACAATTTTGAAAATCGTTTTTTATAAATTGTTTTTTTAATTTCAGGAAGAAAGTCTTTATCATGGACAAGTGTTTTACCCACAAGGTTATAACATTTCCGACAATCTGTTACAAGACGGGGGAAAATTCAATGTGTTGGCATCCTTACTCAAACAGATCTACACAGCCACCCCGAGGGATAAAGTTGTCCTTGTGGCAAATTACACAAAGGTTTGATATTTTTATTCCAATCTTTTTTTTTTTTGTTTTTTTGGTGCTTCTCCAGAATTTAACCTAATTAAAAAAAAAGTATGATGAATTAAGATGTTTTTTTTTTGTTCCACCATGTTTAATAAATAAGAGGGAGGCAACTCAATTTGAACTACCGAGATCAAAATTAGCCTTGTAATGTCTATGATTTTACTGTTATAATTGCTAAAAATCATCAAAAAAAATTATTTTCTTAGTTAAAAAAAGTACTTGATTAATTTAGGTGATTTTTGGGATATAACATTTTCATTCTGAACCCACGTTTTTTATTTTTTATTTTTCACATATTTTGATGCTACTACAAGAGGCCAAAAAATCTGACATATCTTCTTTGTTTGATATTTTTATTCTGATCATTTTTTTTTTTTTTTGTTTTTTGGGTGCTTCTCCAGAAGTTAACCTAATTAAAAAAAAAAAAAAAAGTATGACGAATTAAGATGTTTTTTTTTTTTTGTTCCACCATCTATATGTATAAAAGTGAAAAAATGTGTGTGTGTATGTATGTTCGGTTTTTGTGTATGTCCGCTAAATGTTTTTTTCTGGGGGAGGTTTTCGGGGGGGGGCGCTCAGTCTTAAAAACTTTTTTATATGCTGTCTAAATTATAATATCTACAAGTTAACAACGGGGGTCGCCTGTCTATTTAATTTGCCCGACTTTGAAAAGTTAAATATTCCACATTTTCGGATCGCCGCGTGTTGCTTTCATTTTTCGGTATAAAAAAAGCGAAACTCGATTCGAATCCCTGGCCCATGGCCAGTGGTCTCCAGAAAGCGATACAACGTTTGGTCAATGTCGGCTTATCGTCATAAACAAACAAACCGGGTTATTGACCTCATTAAAAACTGTCCCGCAGAAAATGTTAACTGCTGAATAGCTATTGCTTACGTCGTCGTAACGCTCGCAAAAAATGTTAACTCTACGACTTCCACTTGACATCATTAAGTGTGGGCACCTGTCAATTCTCTTCTTACTTAAATAAATTTGAACGTCTTTCAGCTTGCTGGCCGAGCGGTTAACGTGTCATGTTTTTTTCACATTTTATTTTCCAACTTCGATCCTACCTACTTACTCCCCCCCCCCCCGTGTTTCTTTTTGATTTAAGAGCACACACACACACACACACCTCGAAACACCCGGGCAACGGCGGGTATGCCTGCTAGTGTTTAATAAATAAGAGGGAGGCAACTCAATTCGGACTACCGAGATCAAAATTAGCCTTGTAATGTCTATGATTTTATTGTTATAATCGCTAAAAATCATCAAAAAAATTATTTTCTTAATTAAAAAAAAAAGTACTTGATTAATTTAGGTGATTTTTGGGATATAACATTTTCGTTCTGTGATGGGTATCTACATTATAAAGATTTTTCTGTATTTTTTTAATTAGGTTTAATTCTGGATAAGAACCCACGTTTTGTTTTTTTAGTTTTTTTTTAATCTTTTTCACATATTTTGATGATACTACAAGAGGCCAAAAGATCTGACATATCTTCTTCCTGATGAGGCTGTCTGAAGATACTGGCTTCCTGACTTAAAATCTCCCTCAAGACCTACTATTCACTCTGTACTTAAATGCACCAAACATTGATGTTATTGTTTCGTTTCCTTTTCGAAAACTCAATCATGTTCTGCAAAGTCAAAAACAATTTTTCCTTTACAAAACAACCAAACCAAACACCATGAATAAATATTTGAAGATATAACCCCCCCCCCCAAAAAAAAAAAACACACACACACACATCTTCAAACACCCGGACAACGCTAGTAAAATATAAAAAAAATAAGTTTTTATTTTATTTATAAGAAACGCTTATGAAATTATAAAAATAAATTTTTTTTTTTATTTTAAAAATAAGTTTTAACATCGTCAGTGACCACGGCTCTCCAAATTGTAGAGCCATGGTTATCTCGGGAAGACAAGTTGCTTTCCGTCTTGATTCGGGAGGTGTATCCTCTCCCACCCGTGAGTTAAACGCGTCCCCATATACCAACCTGAAAATTTCTACAACTCAGCGCCTAGCCTTTCCAAATGGTTAGCCATCCAGTTACGGGTCAGACTCATCATTGCTTAACTGCGGTGATCTGGCGAGAACCAGTGTGTCAACGTAATTGTGCCGTATTGGGTGAATAAGAATTTTAAAAACAAGATTGAGTTTGTTGGCTGTTTGGATTTTTTTATTTCCCCACGCGAAATCTATGTAGTCAGATAAAATACAGAATTATTGGAAATTTTTTTTTTTTTACATAGGCATCACCACTTATCAAGGCCAAGAGGCCACTCGAGGATAAGGGTTTAAAAGTGTACTTATGTTATACTATTTTTACATATTATTATAGTAAATCCTCCTGAATCAAATTCAGACAAAAAAATCAGTTAATTTGTTCCAAAACCTTTTAAAGAAATATTTATGTTTTATCCATCGAGACAAAAATGGTGTTGAATAGTGTTGTTCTTGGAAAATTTTAAATCTTGAAATAATATCAATCTCCTTTTCATATGATAAAATTTAGGCAACTATCTTTCTGGTAAAAACAGTTGCTCAAAAATAATGGATTTTAATAGATTTTAATTCGTTCCTAAAAAAAAAAAAGCAACAATTTAAGTTTTCTTTCATTTTTTTGTCGTGCCTGATGCATATAATAATGAATCTTATATGAATAATGTAGGGTATAATCACGTTGACACACCAGTTCCCACTGGATCACTGAAGTTAAGCAACGTTGAACCTGGTCAGTACTAAATGGGTGACCATTTGGGACTTTCAGGTGCTATATGTGCTCTCCGCTTATCTCTGCATTGTTTCCAGTCGTCCTGGTATTCTCCTTGCCACTGGCGGCCCTGTCGGTGGGGCATTAGAATATGCCGACTGCCCCCCTGCAATGGGGGTCCTGGATATGACCTTAAACTATATCCAGTGGTGAGGCCCCAGCTTGTAGGTTTTGGGGAGTGTGGAGCCACCCTTTAATTGCCATTGCTCCCAGGTCCACTCTGACCCGGAGTGGTAGTACCTGTTAGGGTCCCAACTATGGGTTAAATAGAAACCGACGTGAAAACAACAAATATATTCTATTAAAAAAATTTTTCTTCAAAATCTTTGGATTCGGCATTAAATAACCCGAAAAGGGTTGATATGCCGTAAAACAAAAACAACCAACCAACCTTGCCATTGGACTCAAACAGTGCCGATTCAGGAGAGGTGTGGTTGGAGATTGCGCTACCCTTGCCTCACAATTACACACGCTACTGCCCCTAAGTGGTATCCTTTGTCTTTCAAGACTGAAGGGAAGCATGGGGATATGAATAAAGTTGCTTTTTTTTTTTGTTCAAAATTCTCATGCCAATTCCCAGTTTCGGCCAAATGATCACTTGCCTGACCCCTATATATAATACATCCTGTTTATGACTTGTTAATTTCTCAAGCTGATTAATTTTCAAGCAAATAAACAGAAGTTGATGTAACAATCAGTAACCGACAGAAAGATCCAATCTCTTACTAAACACAATTCAAAACCACGATCAATTATAGAATCAATGAAAAACTCTTTTAAATATTTTTTATTCTTTTGTTTGTTTTTTTTTCTTGTAGACGTTAGATTTACTTGCTGAGTTTTGTAGTAATGAAGGTTATAACTGCTGCCGAATGGATGGACAGACGCCCACCAATACTAGAATGAACATTGTACGACAATTTAATATGCCCGGATCAAATCACTGTAAGAAAAATTTGCTTTTCTTTATCTGCTTTTTTTTTCCATCTTTTTTCTTCATCTTTTTTCTTCCATAAGGTTTTTTTTTTCTTTTACATCTCCTTTTTTCATCTTTTTTTTTCCTTAATCATCTGTTTTCTACATTATTATTTTTTTCTTTACTTTTTTCTTCAATTTTTTTATCTGTTTTTTTTTTTTCTCTATTTTTTTCTCCATTTATTTAAATTTTTTTCTTCATTTTTTCCTTCATTTTTTTTTTCTTCATTTTTTTTTTAGATGAGGATTGATTATTCGTATTATTTGGACTACTGTTCTTATCTTTATTTTTATTTTCATAATATTTTCTGATTTTGACAAAAAAAAAAATGTATTTTATGAGTTTGAGAATGTTCTTAGATAAGATGCCTCCGATAAGATTCCGATTTTGCTAAAAGTTAACACTCATCATCACATGTGCATTTAAGAAGTTTTATCATCACACAGACAGAACGGCCCGACATATAAAATCAACAGTAAGTTCCTTGATAAGGCAATGACACTTTCAAAACGAATATTTCTGTTTAGGGCAAAATACTTGATTTTTTGCATTTCAAACTTTAATCAAAGCCATCATGTAAAACTAATTTCATAAAATCAACAGTATTGGGTTCCCAACTAGAGCAGGAAATCAATTGATTTGATTGAAAAATGGGCGATTTCACAAACTCAAAAAAATAAAATTTTTGTTACTTTTTTAAATTGTAATTTTATTTGGAGAGTGAATTATTATGTTGCAATACTTGACCACACAATAACAATTACTATTGTCCCATTGACTATTGTACCCTTATCCTCAAGTGGCCTCTGGGCCTTGATAAGTGGTGACTCCTATGTATATATAAAAACAAAGATTCCGGAGTTCGATAAGATATAGTTACAATGACTGAATCATGAAAATAACACTCAAATAGTTTAAAGAATTCAAATTAGAAGCTTTTTTTTTTTTTTAAAGAATTCAAATTAGAGCCTTTTTTTTTTTTAAGAATTCAAATTAGAGCCTTTTTTTTTTAAGAATTCAAATTAGAGCCTTTTTTTTTAAGAATTCAAATTAGAGCCTTTTTTTTTTTTAAGAATTCAAATTAGTGCCCTTTTTTTTTTTTAAAGAATTCAAATTAGAGCCTTTTTTTAAAGAATTTAAATTAGAGCTTTTTTTAATTCAAATTAGAACTTTTTTTTTAAAGAATTTAAATTAGAATCTTTTTTTTTTAAGAATTCAAATTAGAATCTTTTTTTTTTAAATAATTAAAATTAGAATCTTTTTTCTTTTTTTTTTTCAAATTAGAATCTTTTTTTTTTCAAAGAATTCAAATTAGAATCTTTTTTTTTTCTTCCTTATCTATTTTCTTAATTTTTTTCATTTTTCTTCATCTTTTTACTTAATTTTTATTGTCTTCAGCTTTCTTCATATTTTTCTCATCTTATCATCTTTTCCTCATCTTTTTTCCATTTTTTCTTCTTGATCTTTGTCTTCATTGTTTTTTGTTTATCGTTTCCCTTTTTTTTCATCTTTGTTCCTTTTCTTTTTTCATCTTTTTTCCTTTTCTTTTTTTCATTATTTTTCTTTTCTTTTTTTCATCTTTTTTCCTTTTTTCATCTTTTTTCCTTTTTTTTTTCATTTTTCTCCTTTTTTCATCTTTTTCCTTTTTTTCATCTTTTTCCTTTTTTTCATCTTTCTCCTTTTTTCATCTTTTTCCTTTTTTTCATCTTTCTCCTTTTTTTTCATCTTTCTCCTTTTTTCATCTTTCTCCTTTTTTCATCTTTCTCCTTTTTTCATCTTTTTCCTTTTTTTCATCTTTCTCCTTTTTTTTCATCTTTCTCCTTTTTTCATCTTTTTCTTAAAATTATTATTATTCATTATCTTTTTTTTTTTTTTCTTTTCAGTTATATTTTTGCTGAGTTCAAAAGCTGGCGGTGTTGGTCTTAATCTGGTTGGAGCCTCGCGTTTAATCCTATACGATATTGATTGGAATCCAGCAAATGATTTGCAGGTAAATATATTTTCACCAACACCACCATCATCATCATCATCATCATCAGTTGAACGTCTGTTTTACATACGGGCATGTGTTGGACAGCTTTAAGAAATGGACTTTCAAACTAACTTATTTCTAACCAAGTTTTTATTGAAATGCTCTTTTTTTTCAAATCCATATTAAATTCTTCCATGTTTCTTTGGCCTACCCTCATCACTGTTCAGCTCTTCATCATCCCTCAAACTCCCTGCCTTTGTTCAGCATCTATCAACTTGTGATACCACGTGCTGCCTCTCTCGCTCGGCCGCAGATGTTGACCTCCCCCCCCCCCAATATTGTTTCCATAGTTTTCATCTCGTTTATATGCTTTGTTAGCGAAAGTGAGTAATAAAGGAAACCAGAATACTTCCCCACCCCCCACACCCACACCCACACACCCACCTACAAAACAGTAAAGTTTAAAAAATAGAAAACAAAAACTGCATAAATCTGTATAGACAGTTGTATTGGTGAATAATGAAAAAATGTTAGGTTTGTTTGCTTTCCTAACTAACACAGCCATTAGAAATTTGAAACGCAAATAGCACCAAGCCTATTTTTTTTTTTTTTTTTTGTAATAAATCCGGGTCCATTCCGTTCTTTGTTTTTTTTTTGTTTTTTTTTGTTTTGTTTTGACATTATGAATGTATATTTTTTTTTTAGATGAGGATTTATAATTATTTTTTGTATTATTTGTTGGATTATTATTCTCATCTTGGTTGTTTATATTTGTTTTTTTATTGAGATGACAAGTTTAGAAAGTATCTACAAAATGAACACGTGAAAGAAATATTTTTATACTTTAATGTTTTTAAATAATTTGTTTTTACAAAGTGCCTTAAATAAGTGTTAAGATTTTATCCGTATGGGCACTTATATTGATAATACACACATGAAACTCTCGTCAACTTCGAAGTGATCTCCTCCAGCTGCAATACACTTGGTTTATCATTCCAACAACTTCTGGAAGGCCCCATGGAAGTCCTCTTCTGTCAGCATGTCAATGACCCTCGTCACAGCCTCTTTCATCTCCTCAATTGTCTCATAACGACAGCCTCTAAGGTTTTCCTTGAACTTAAGGAATAACCAAAAGTCACAAGGAGCAAGGTTTGGATTATAGGGAGGATGAGGAACTGTCTTGATGCCCATCTTGGTCAAATAATCTTTGACAAGGATGAAGTTGTGGACTAGTGCATTTGCACAAATCTTTTGCATCTTCAGTTCTTCATGAATATTGCGTGTACAGTTCCCACACTGACATCAAACTATGCACTTATTGTCTAAATAGACACACGACGATCCTTATCCATGAAAATTTATTTGGTCATAAAATTCTTTATTTGGCCAATCAACTCTGCTGTTCTGACTTCCTTACTTCTACCAGAACTCTCATCATCCCTCAAACTCCCTGCCTTTTTTGACTCTCTTATGCCACTCAAAAACTGAAACTTAATTCATGCAAGATAGTTCAAAAGCAGTCTGAAGCATTCCAGGCAGGAAGTCTGTGAGGGATGAGTAAGGAAATCAGAACACCAGAGTTGATTGGCCAAATAAAGAATTTCATGGATAGAGACTGTCAACTGTCTATAGAGGCAATACATGAGAACTATGCACACAATTATTTGTGAGGAACTGAAGATGTGGAAGATCTGCGCAAAGTTTTCCCAGGGGTGCTCAGAGAAGATCGGAAAGAAAAATGTCATCATGGGCGTCCAAACAGTTCCTCGCCCTCCCTATAATCTAGACCTTGCTCCCTGTGACATTTGGTTATTACCTAAGCTCAAGGAAAACCTTAGAGGCTGTCGTTTTGAGACACTTGAGGAGATGAAAGAGGCTAAAGCTTTCTAGAAGTTGTTGGAACTATACAAGTGCATTGCAGCTGGAGAAGATTACTTCAAAGGGGACTATAGTTTCAGGTGTGTACTTTGACCCATACAAAAAAAAGTCTGGAAACTTATTGAAGGCACCTTGTAAGTAGGTAATAATGTTTTCACCTGAAATGCATTAGTTCAAAAGATAACCAATCTACACAAGCAGCAAATGTTATTTAAAGATTTATTGATGAATTGCTTTTGTATTACAGGCGATGGCTCGTATTTGGAGAGACGGACAGAAAAAGAAAGTCCATCTTTACCGATTATTGACAACGGTGAGTACAGAATTTTCGTTTAAGCATAAATGAAATTTGAAAGGCGTTGTATTTGAAGGCTATATCAATGTGGTTCGTGGGAGACACTGTTCACATATAAAAGAATAATGAGAATATTAAAAGAAATTTTCAATAATTTTCTATTATATTACGTTTATTTGCAAACATAATGTTTCGTACAAGATGGTATGTGGTGATGTTCCTAATTTTCAAGAGTAGTAGCTCTTCTTCAGGAGAGAAAATAAAAAGAAATATGTACAACTGTTTGACATTGATCCATAGCCCTTGACCCCCTGGAGGGGCATAGGTCGTCTACAACTTTTTGTAGATGTTTTTGTAGCGAGGAGTTCTTTATACAGGGTGAGAGTACTGGCCCGACGCCCAACCTTCCCAGAAGTTACATACAGCGCCTAGCCTTCCCAAATGGTCACCCATCTGGTACTGGCCAGGTTCAACGTTGCTTAACTTCGGTGATCTGGCGAGAACCAGTGTGTCAACGTGATTGTGCCATACAACTGTTTGACATGGCTTAATTTTAATGCATATAAATGATTCATTTTTTGCGTGTTACACTTAAAGTGTGTGCTTTGGAGTGTTAATGACTGCCGTATTAGTGCGGTGTTAATATCCGTCACATATTGTCATTATTCTTTATTCATTATGCTAACTCGTTTCCATGGTGTTTCCCACAAACTCCATTGTTATAGCCTTCAAACACAACTCCATTCACGCTATGCACAGTGTGTCAAGCAAACTAATTACAACATTAATTTCCCTCCTGAAGAAGAGAATCTACTCTCGAAAATTAGGGACATCAACACCTACCATTATGTTGGTAAATAAACGAAATATAATTGAAAATTATTAAAAATTTCTTTTAATATTGTTATTATTCTTTTATATGCTAACTCATGTCTATGATGTTTCTCACGAACAGCGTTGATATAGCCTTCATCTTGAGTGATATTTGCAGAACTGCACAACATTTCGATTGATGTAAATTCCAACCTTTTTTTTTATATATATATATATATATATATATATATATATATATATGTATATAAAGGAGTCACCACTTATCAAGGCCCGGAGACCATTTGAGGATAATGAGTGTACAGTAGTCAATGGTCAATGAAAAAAAAAAACCTGATAAACTATTATGAAGTGAAAAATAAAAATAGTGACGTCATTTTGATCTGTTGTGATTTTTTTTTTTTTTAGAATGTAATTCGAAATATCAGAATGTGAATGATGGAATATTAATCCAATCTGATATGACATTGGATTTTTTTATATTTAATTAAATGAATTGTTAATATTTCTGTTATTTATTTTTACTGAATCGAGCAATAAAAAGGTTTTATTGAAGCATATTATTTGAATTGTTCGGACTACTGTTCCTGTCTTGAGTGTTATGTTTGTAACATTTTGGTTGATGTAACCTCCAACTTTCTTCAGGTGAATCTTGTCAAATTTGGGGATGTTTCTGTTGAACGGAACCCTGGTGTGCGGAGATGGTGGACACTGCCCAGAAGAAACGGCCCCACTACATGGGTTCAACAAAAATGGTTACTCGTCGAGCGATTCCTTTGAAATTGCTTGAAAAACACAAACTATTACAAACAAATATATTTATCAGAGGAGTCAAGCCTGAAATAACAGACAAGCAAATTAGGGATGTTTTCAGTTGATTTTCAGAAATTCCAACGGATTTTAAACAGGAAAAACGGGTTGCACGAGAGGTTTCTGCTTCATTACCTATGACAATTACGATTCTGTCGACCAGTGTGTTTTGAGGGAAAAAATTTATTTGTTTTTTTCTTCTTCTTTCTTGCCATGTTGTAAAGTTTGAGAAAGAAAAGTCAGTTTGTAAAGATCCGCGCGTTTTCTCTCAGCGGTTGTATTTTGAAATGTTGTTAATCTCGCATAGCCAACACACCGTTCTGATATTTCAAAATACAACCGCTGAGAGAAAACGCGCGGATCTTTACTGACTGACTTTTCTTTCTCAAACTTTACAACATGGCAAGAAAGAAAAAGAAAGAAAGAAAGAAAAAAGTGAACAAAATACTGAGGATGGAGTTTGATTCCGAAATATATTTAAATTATAAATTTCAAACAAGTAAAATATTTGTTTATTTTCGTAAAATTGCGTTGTGATTTGGTTTTCAAGCGCGCCTGGTGCGTACTTTATTAGCTTTTTTTGATATTCATAAAAAAAAACTCTGATTCGGTGAGTTTTTCTTTATAAATCGTTGTTGTTTTTTTTCTCACATTCACCCCAAACAAGGCATATTGCCACTTGGATGTAAGGGGCTACTATTTGGGACCATGCCTAGGAAAGATTAACAAGATGTTGGTTTACGTTACATTTAAACTTCTGCATATCAGTATAGCCAGGGAAGCAGGTAGCAGGAAGGGAATTCAAAAGTCTAGCTGTTTGAGGGAAGAAACTATTCAAATAGAAAATTTTCTGGCATTTAGGGACAACAACAGTGAAGGGGGGGGATTTTATTTCTAAGTGGGTGTGTTTTATGTGTATGTTCCATGATTTATTTTATTTTACTTTTTATTTACAGGGGAGCATCGAAGAGAAAATCTACCAGCGGCAAATTAACAAACAAAGTTTGAGCGGTTCTGTCATAGAAGCACGAGACAAAGGAAAAGTCAAATTCTCGCTTGAAGAACTTCGGGTCAGTAGTTAAATTTTTTTTTTTTTGTTCTAATAGGTTGCTTATCAAGATCTGGTAGACACTTGAGAGGAGATTGTTGATTGGACAATGATTGCCACTCGAGGAGGCTTGGAAGCAAATAGGTGTGATTGGCAGGAGCTTATTTAAGTATTTGTTTGTATTAAACTTGAAGACGGTCCTGGATATGACCTTAAACTATATCCGATGGTGAGGCCCCAGCTTGCGGGCTTTGAGTAGTGTGGAGCTACCCTTTTTTTTTTTTTTTTTTACACAGTGATCACCACTTATCAAGGCCCGGAAGCCACTCAGGGATAAGGGTTATTACAAGTACATTACGTTAGTGTGGAGATTTGATGAAGTGTTTACTTAAGGGGGTGGTTCATGAGGAATTTGTTAACGTTGGACTTGAAGACATCCAAGTTGTAGTCAGGTGGGAAGCAGGCAGACAGAACAGAGTTCCACAGGCGTGCACTTCTGAGAAAGAAGCTTTGTTCATGGAATCCACGTTTTGATTTAGGCACAGATAAAGAGTGGGGGAAATTTTTCACAGTGGATTCAGCTAGACGGGTGTTTTTCGTGAAAGATTGGTGAGGGGGGGACCAGAGATTGGAGTTCAGACGAGCACCTGCCATGGAAATAACGATAAAACAAGGATAGGCTCGCAACGTCTCTTCTGTGGGAGAGAGGTTGCAGGGTAGAGAAAAGGGCATCCCCCACTAAGCCACGAAGTCTATTTTGTACTCTGTCAAGGCAGGATAGGCTGTTTTTAGCACCCTTTAATTGCCATTGCTCCCAGGTCCACTCTGACCTGGAGTGGTAGTACCTGTTAGGGTCCCAACTATGGGTTAAATAGAAACTGACTTGAAAAAAAATATATTCTATTAAAAACTTTTTCTTCAAAATCACTGGATTCGGCATTAAATAACCTGAAAAGGGTTGATATGCCGTAAAACAAAAAACAACCAACCAACTAAACTTGAAGATGATAAGGTGTAGTTCCACAGATGATGTTTTTGTGGGAGAGAAACTTTGTTCATGGAAGTTCCATTTATTTTTTTGTTTTTTTGAAAGAAAGAAATGTATATAGATAGATAGAAAGGAAAGTTATTTGTTGTAGCTAAAGCTTGGAGAGTTCCTGCTGTGAATGTTTTACAGGAAGAGACGAGGGATTGGAGTTCAGTCGAGCCCCCTACCAAGAACATAACGATACAGATGACAGAGGCTAGCAGCATCTCTTTCACAAAAAGTAAAAATGCCAAATCTGTTAATTTCACTCCCCATCAACTTCAAAATATTCCGCTCATCGTCACTTATTTCGATCCGACATTCTTACGACCGCAGGTGAAAAGGAAATTTACGCAATTGTCATTATTATAGGCTCAATCAGTTGTGATGTCTCTCTTCTCCTTTTTTTTTTTTTTTTTTTTTTTTTTTTTACATAGGCAAAACCACTTATAAAAGGCCAGAGACTACACGAGGATAAGGGTTAAAGAGTGTACAGTAGTCAATTGGACAATATAGTAATCGTTAGTATTGGAAATGCGGTAAATTTGTTAATTTAAGTGGAACAGCTCATCAAGAACTTATTTACGTTAGACTTGAAGACAACCATATTGTAGTCAACTGGAAAGCAGAAAGACGGAAGACAATTCCACAGGCGTGCAGTTCTAAGAAAGAAGCTTTGTTCATGGAATCTACGTTTAGGTTTAGGCACAGATAAAGAGTGGGGGGAATTATTGGTAGTGTTTTCAGCTAGTTGAGTGTTTCTCGTGAAAGTTTGGCGAAGGGAGACCATAGATTGAAGCTCAGCGGAGCACTTGCCATGAAAACAACGATAAAGCAGAGGCAAACTCGCCACATCTTTGTTGTCACCGTAGAATCGTTCTTTAACGCTTCGTGGACTGGGTTTTCAATTTTAATTAATGAAAATAGGGCATTCCATTATAGAAATTCATTTTAATAAAGAGATTGGAGAATTTGGGGACAGTTAATGCATGGTAGACCGTGTTCTACATTATGTCTTGAAGGGTTGAAGCGTGCAGAAGGATAGGCAAACCAGAATTCTGCGGAAACGTCTGATCACTAAATGCACATGTCCTGATTTTAAACTTGGTGCAAAACTTGGGAGGGAATTAATTTTACTCGTACATTAACTACGTCTGGTTCATAAATTCAATTGCTCAGATATTTATGTTAACCATTTTTTTGTTTTTATTACTCTTATTTCACCTCAAATAAGGCACAGTGCCACTTGGACGTAAGAGGCTACTATTTGGGACCATATCTACATGGACACTGTGTAGGGAGTTGAGCAGCAATTAATTGCATTTAAACTTTTACACGTGAGTACAGTCAGGGAAGCAGGAAACCGGGAGGGAATTCCAAAGTCTATTAGAGTAGAAGGCCTTCCAGAATCTAGAGATCTCCACAGTGGAGGGGTGGGATTTTGCTGCTTGTCAGATTAGTCGGGAGTGTTTATGTGGAAAAGGCACAAGTGCTACAAGTTTGTCAGAACACAGGGATCCAGCATTTCGGCGATAGGACAGAGATGGGAGTTTGGCTGACAATGCGGCACATATTAGATTGGTGACTCTTTTTTTTTTTCTTTTTGGACCGTGTCTAGAGACTAGTGGTCGATGCCTCGGCCCAGATGTGGTAACAGTACTTCCTGCGTGAATGAATGTTGGCTTTGTAGAGATATAGGATACTCTCAGGCGTGAGTAATTTTCTAGCATAGCAAAGAGAGCCCACCTTCTTTGCAGCAACCTTTTAGTTAATGAAAATGTTATGGCATTTCGTTACAGAAATTAAATTTAATAGTGAAATCGGAGATCTTGACGACAATGCATGGTAGATGGTATTCTGGAGTATGTCGAGAAGGAATGGTGGAGGAGTGCAGAAAGATAATCAAATCAGGATAAATACAAATCTTGATTTTAAACTTTGTAAGGTAACAGCGTTACGTTGTGTGTATGAATACGTTCTATAACGACGTACATGTTGAATCGTGAGGTTTATCTTTTATCTGTATATTCGTGTATGTGTAAATGCGTGTATGTATATATACGTCATATCATTTAGTTGATCATCTAGTGTGTATATTTTAACATTTATGCAACAGTTCTAACAGGAAACGATTGACGTGGACGTATCAAAACAGTTGTAGACAAACTGTTCTTTTATAACATATGTAAATAACACAACACATACTTGAATTATTTACGAACATTTATTTTCATGATCGGGCCGGCATCTTTAGAGATTACACGTTCTTTACATCTTGGCTGCCTGAAATGACGCCGCTCGCTGTGTCATGGAGAGACCAACTCCTCTCTTGAGTCGTCCGTTCCCTCTGATGTCCAGCTAACGACTGACTAGAATCTCCCCAAATCTATATCTCATCATGTGTCTAATTTCGTGTCTCAAACCAACAGCTGATGTAACCTCAATCTAGTTATTTGTTTATGCAAACCAAAAATCATGTTTACATCTATTTTCTATTTTCACATTCCTTTTGCGATATTATTATATGCCAATCATTTTTTTCCCAATTTAATTCTTTATTTTTCTAATCATAATAATTGATCCAGTGACCCACCGTCGCTCAAATCAATCAATTAATAATAATAATAATAATAATAATAATAATAATAATGTTTTGACTCTTGGCCCTGCTTGCCACAGTTAACACAGATACTACGCTATGATCACAGCCAAAAGGGTCACGACATTACAGATATAAAAATGGTTCAAAACTGTTCTCCTTGAGGAATTAATTTTACCTGTCCTGGGACAGGTATTCTTCTTGTATATTAATAAAATCAAGACTTTGTGCATGTGTGTGTGTATTTCTCGTTTTAATGATAATTTCATATTGAATTACGAATGGCAATAGTAATAACTCCTATTTTTATTCTGCCCGAATGGATCAGAGGAGCTTGCAAATTGCATTATTATGATAACTGAACTTATGCACAGGACCTGAAAGTTTCACCTCTTTGTTGCAGATGTTGACAATATGAGGCTCTAAGAAAGCAACCTCTGTCATAAATGTGCATCAGAAGCAGAGATGCGTCATTAAATTCCTGGCAAAAATGCATTGAGAATGGTGATGACTATGTAGCAAAAATAAATTCTGAAGCACAAAAGGTTGCTCGTTTTTATGATACCACTCATGTCTTCGTAGCTCTTCAACATTTTGAATTAAAAAAAATCAGAGGCTTTGCTTTTAGAACAACCTTTGTATGACAAAGTACGCTCAGATGTCCATGCACAACTATCGTTCAGTGTTGGCAAAAGTGCATTAAGAATGGTGGTGACTATGTAGAAAAATAAATTCTGAAGTACAAAAGGTTGTTTGTTTTAATGGTACCACTCCGTCTTTGTAACTCTTCAACTTTTTGAGTTAAAAAAAAATAGATTTTTTTTGGAATGACCTTCGTATTTGTTTACTATTAATCAAATATTTATCCGTACCTGCAAGTAACTACCTCAAAACAGCAATTCCTGCCATGAAGTGACTATAACCACCTAAAAAGAGCACTAATTCCAGTTATCACCAATGACCAACAGTGCCCGCCAATGGATGACAGTGCATGACAATTGAAAACAGTTGCAGAGGAAACCAGTGCCTGCCAATAAATGCAACGATTATTAAATAGTTTTACTATATTTTTTTTTTTTTCTTGTAGAATGCAAAAATTAAAAAGTTTATAATTTACTTTGTGATTGCAGGACCTGTTTTCCCTGAATGATCGGACCAATTGTGACACTCACGAACTGCTAAAATGCCCCTGTAAAAATGGCCAAGGTGAGAATAATGATGATGGTCATGCCAAGTTACCTGCGCCTGCTCGTCAATGCCAGTTGGGAACACCTCAAGCCGAACTCGACGGACAGGTAAGTTGCGATGTTAATGTTAGAATGGATATCATTGGTTGCTGAATCAGAGAAGTCTGAGTCACATGACGATGTTAACTCTACACATGTCTGAACGCCTCTTTCTTAGAACTGCCTGCATATGGAACAATGTTCTGCTGGCTTACTTCTTGATCAACTACAGTATCGTTGTCTTCAAGTCCAATGTAAACAAGTTCGGAAAAATCTGACGATGTTCACTCTACACAGGTCTGAACACTTCTGCCCATTCCCCCCAGCAGCCTGCTTTTATGGTGCCCGTGCGCACCTCAAAATCATGTGTGAGACATGATTTTTCAAGAACTGTTCAAGACTGTGGGCATTAAAAGACCGCGGTCGCCATCTTGGATCTTTTCGTTTTTCCTTCTCAGCCCTCACAACAGACAGACAAAACTCTGTGGACTGTCCGGCCGTTCTTGCTTTCTTGAATCTTATATATATTCTACAATCGCCACCAATAGCAATGGCCAATGACTCTTTATCTGAAAAGACATCTTTTAAACTCCTTGGCCTAACGTTCATAGGAAACATGAGTTGGAACAATTACATTGAAAGCATTGCCAGGACCGCTGCGAAGAAGGTACGCTCTCGCTACCGTGCTAGAAAACTACTAACACCCAAAAGTATCCTGTACCTCTATAAGGCCCCATTCGCCCATGTATGGAGTATTGTTGTCATATTTGAGCTGGTGCATCTGCTACTAGTCTCTCTCTCCTAGACAAGGTTTAAAAGAGAATTGCCAATCTGATAGGTTCTGAACTGTGATCTAAGTTTCAGCCTCTGTCCCATCGACGAAATGTTGCATCCCTCTGCCTGTTCTGCAAGTATTTTAATGGTGAATGGTCCGACAAACTACAAGCACTTGTGCCCCCACGACGTAAACACCCTTGATAAGCCTGACAAGCAGCAAAATCCCACTCCCACACGTTGCGAACCTATCCTTGTTTTATCATTACTTTCATGGCAAGTGCTCGTCTGAACTCCAATCTCTGGTCCCTCCTCGCCAATCTTTCATGAAAAACACCTGTTTAGCTGAATCCACTGTGAAAAATTTCCCCCACTCTTTATCTGTGCCTAAATCAAAACGTGGATTCCATGAACAAAGCTTCTTTCTTAGAACTGCACGCCTGTGGAACTCTGTTCCGTCTGCCTGCTTCCCACCTGACTACAACTTGGATGTCTTCAAGTCCAACGTTAACAAATTCCTAATGAACCGCCCCCCCCCTTAAGTAAACACTTCATCAAATCTCCACACTAACGTAATGTACTTGCAATAACCCTTATCCCTGAGTGGCTTCCGGGCCTTGATAAGTGGTGACCACTGTGTAAAAAAAAAAAAAAAAAAAAAGCGCACTTGATGTATATTTTATTTTATAACAAGTTTTGATGCTTCGTAGAAAGTGACATCAGAAAAGGAAGTAAGTTTTTGATTATACATAAAAAGTAGAGTCAGATTGAACTGTAAGTAAGTTTTCGATGATAACATATTGGAAGATGTCATGCACATTAAATAGACGACACGTGAACAAGCTAAAGAGACTCATTTTGTACAACCACTCATATATATATACACTCGTTATATATATACACTCGTTATATATATATATACACTCATATATATATACACTTGTTATATATATACACTCATTATATATATACACTCGCTATATATATATACACTCGTTATATATATATACACTCGTTATATATATATATACACTCGTTATATATATATACTCATATATATATACACTCGTTATATATATATACTCATATATATATATACACTCGTTATATATATACACTCATATATATATATACACTCGTTATATATATACACTCGCTATATATATACACTCGCTATATATAAACACTCGTTATATATATACACTCGTTATATATATACTCATATATATATACACTCGTTATATATATATACTCATATTTATATACACACTCGTTATATATATATACACTCGTTATATATATACACTCGTTATATATATATACTAATATATATATACACTCGTTATATATATACACTCTATTACAACTTTATTTTAAATTTGTTTTGTTTCCAGAATAAGAAGAATCTTACAATGGATGAATTGCTTGATTGGAAGCACATTGCACCTGATGAACTTGCGGCACATCCGGTTTGTATATACCAAGTTTTTTGTTTTTATATATATATCTAATTAATAAAATAAAGTCAATTTTTCTTTTCTTTTTAATTTTTTTTTTTTTTTTTTTTTAAATTTAGTCACCATCATACTATAAACACAGGCGCTAATATTGACTGCCACTGACTGATCCATTTTTCTAGGAATTATTAATCATTTTCATTCAATTTCACAATTTCTTACATAAATTCTGACTTAGCTGACTCTCATAAACAGTCATATTTAGAAGGAGTTAGGGCAGGAAGGAAAACTGTCTTGCTTTAGATTGAATAATGTTCCCTTAACCTAAGATTATAAAGCTACATATTACATTTATTTTTTTATTTTATACATACATATAATAAATTAAAGTCGTTTTTGCCCGTCTAGATTAAGGCACCATATGACGATAAACCTAGGCGATATATATATAATTTGAGTATGTTCACATTTTCTGCCAATAACTGATGCATCGTTCTAGAAATTATCAGCCAATGTCATTCAATTTCATAATTTCCTACATTAGTTCTGACCTAGCTGACTTTCGGAAAAAAAGTAGTGTTGGGACGATTAATCAGAATCGGGAACCGGAAAAATTGGAACTTTTTGGAGAATTGGTATCAGAATCGGGGGGAAAAATTGTGCCTATTTTCCAATGCCTAAAACGATTCCTTTACTTATTGTTTTTAATTGATTTTGTTAAAAACAAAATCTTCCACTGCTCATAGAGACGATAAAATGATGAATATTTATTAATTTTGAACAACCAGGAAAACTAAAATCTTTAGATCACCCCCCCCCCCCAGTTTGTTTTTATGTTTTAGAAAATATATGCACATTTGATGTGTGCTTTTTACAGCAATTGTGGAAAAATCACAACTTTGTAGCTAAATGTTTAGACATTTATAAAGAATCAGTTATTATATCGGAATCGGAAATTTAGTGCGGAATCAGTAATTGTATCAGAATCAGGGAAAAATATTGGAATTGTCTCATCACTAAAAAAAAGTTATTAGAAAAAGTGAAAGTAACTTTTACTCACTATTTAACTTACTACCACTCAGCCATCAAATACTGGGACCTCTCTTTAATTTTGTAGTATTTTATTTCAATGATTTAATTTTGTAGTATTTTATTTCAATGATTTAATTTTGTAGTATTTTATTTCAATGATTTAATTTTGTAGTATTTTATTTCAATGATTTAATTTTGTAGTATTTTATTTCAATGATTTAATTTTGTAGTATTTTATTTCAATGATTTAATTTTGTAGTATTTTATTTCAATGATTTAATTTTGTAGTATTTTATTTCAATGATTTAATTTTGTAATATTTTATTTCAATGATTTAATTTTGTAGTATTTATTTCAATGATTTAATTTTGTAGTATTTTATTTCAATGATTTAATTTTGTAATTAATTTTTTTTCAATGATTTAATTTTGTAATTAAATTTTATTTCAATGATTTAATTTTGTAGTATTTTATTTCAATGATTTAATTTTATAATTAATTTTTTTTTTTATTTACTTACCTGCATTTTACTTTTTGTTCCAGGAATGGCATCTTCCCTCATCACCAGGTGAGAACAACAATGTGACGTTCGTCTTCTGGAGTGAAACCAAAGCTTTGCCGATCGCAGAAGAAACTTCTAATTAAACGTATGAATGTAGCCGACATTTTCATTCTTGTTTTTCTTCATGAGTTTTTAATCTGTTTTAATTTTCCCATGAAAATATTTTTTGATATTTGTATATACCACAAGTCTGCTAATAAATATGGCTTACTGACATTATTTTGTAATTTTTGGATTGTTTTTTTTTTCATATTGATGAAAAATTGCTTTATTGTTTTTTGGTTCTCCGACAAAAGGAGGATGGACCTGTACATTCACCCTTGTCCGTTCATCTGTCCACATTTTTCTCAATAACTACGCCTTGAAATTTTTTGAAATTTTGCACAAACATTAAACATGATATGAGTAAAAAAGTAACTAAAGGGATTTTCCAGGAAAACTCCAGTTGGCCCATCCCACCTAGGAGTGCCTTTTGGGTTAAAATGGCTAAAATTGACACTTTTGTGCTTATTAAAAAAAATCGATGCTTTGGATTTTTATAAAACTTTCTGAAAAGTTGTAACTAACTGATTTCTATATAATTTTGTTTGTCTATACTTCGCAATAACTCTTGGGTGTGTCTCAGGGCTCTTTTAGGGCTAATAAAAACACTCCATTTTTGGGACTATTTTATCATATTTGTCCTAAATTTTCTGTGTATGTCTATTTAGCAGTTTTGCAAGGTGCTGAACTCAAATTTAAATATGTTAAGGCCTTGGGGACTTTTGGGGCTAAAAATGTGGGGGTGGCGGCAATGATGGACTTAGTCATTTCTTTTTTTTTTGCATGGTGCAGAGCTCAGATAAGGCCTAAAACTGCACCATTTGTTCATTTTCACCAGGATTTGACATCCACTGCGGACTTTCGGAGCTAAATGGGGTGGGGGGGGATGCTGAACTTAGTCATTTTTTTATACCTTGTTCACCGTGCACTCACAGGGGACCATGCAGGATTCACTGTTTTTTTTTTATGTAATTTTTTTGTTTTTTATATGTTTTTATTTTATTTTGACTTTATTCTCCTCCAAGCAAAGGATAAAATAAAAACTGTTGGACATTCATCGCTAAAACTAGGTGGACAAGTCAGGTATTGACTGAAGTTTATTTCATATTATTTGGATTCATCAAACTACTATTCTCATCTTGAGTGCGATTTTCACGTTTCGGTTGATGTAACCTCCGGCCTTCTTCAGGTGTATCTTGTCGAACTCGGGAATATTTTTGTCAAACTCAAGAATTTGGATGAATTTTGAACAGAACCTTTTATTTACTTCACGGGGGTAGCATGTTCTTGTTCTGTCAGTGTGAGAATTGAACGTTCCATTCAGGAGAGTATGCACTTCCGATGAAACTCTACAAGAGCTGTCTCAACCTTATGGTCAGTTACTTACACCCAATTCTGAACAACTACCTCAGGACTGGAGCAATACAATACTCTGCTTCTTCTACAAAAAAGGCGACCATTACGATTGCCACAGTTATAGAAGCATGAGTTTGATTGATGCCGTCTTTAAAATCTTCTCAAGTACCTTTCTGCGTCGTTTCCAGAATATCCGAGACTGCTGAACCCAACCAAACTAAACAGGATTTTATAGAAACAAAGAATGTACAGATCAAATTTTCTCCCTCAAGCAAATTTTAGAACAGTGGTGGGTCCATCAGTAATCTTCCGTCATCTGCTTCATTGATTTCACCGCAGCCTAATAATTTCCCCCACTCTTTATCTGTGTCTAAACCTAAACATAGATTCCATGAACAAAGTTTCTTTCTTAGAACCGCACACCTGTGGAACTCTCTTCCGTTTGCCTGCTTTCCGGCTGACTACAATATGGTCGTCTTCAAGTCCAACATAAACAAATTCTTGATGAACCACCCCCTTAAGTAATCCAATTTACCAAATTCCCATTACTAACGATTACATTATTATCCCATTGACTACTGGACGCTCTATAACTCTTATCCTCCGGTGGCCTCCGGGCCTTGATAAGTGGTGACTCCTATGTTAAAAAAATAAAATAAATAATGTTAACAGATTATTTTTTCCACATATAATTTTTTACTTTCAATAATTTTTCCCACTCTTTATCTGTGCCTAAATCTAAACATAGATTCCATGAACAAAGTTTCTTTCTTAGAACTGCATGCCTGTGGAACTCTCTTCCGTTTGCCTGCTTTCCAGCTGACTACAATATGGTCATCTTAAAGTCACATTAGTTTTTTAAGAATGTAACTTGATGGATGAAATGGCTTTCTGATATTTATGTTTCCATTAAGATATTTTTATTTTAAACTTAAATTCAAGTCATTATGATCGAACAATTAGATTAGTTTTTAAGAATGTAACTTGATGGATGAAATTGCTTTCTGATATTTATGTTTCCATTAAGATATTTTTATTTGAAACTTAAATTCAAGTCATTATAATCGAACAATTAGATTAGTTTTTAAGAATGTAACTTGATGGATGAAATGGCTTTCTGATATTTATGTTTCCATTAAGATATTTTTATTTGAAACTTAAATTCAAGTCATTATAATCGAACAATTAGATTAGTTTTTAAGAATGTAACTTGATGGATGAAATGGCTTTCTGATATTTATGTTTCCATTAAGATATTTTTATTTTAAACTTACATTCAAGTCATTATAATCGAACAATTAGATTAGTTTTTAAGAATGTAACTTGATGGATGAAATGGCTTTCTGATATTTATGTTTCCATTAAGATATTTTTATTTTAAACTTAAATTCAAGTCATTATGATCGAACAATTAGTTACATTAGTTTTCAAGAATGTAACTTGATGGATGAAATGGCTTTCTGATATTTATGTTTCCATTAAGATATTTTTATTTGAAACTTAAATTCAAGTCATTATAATCGAACAATTAGATTAGTTTTTAAGAATGTAACTTGATGGATGAAATGGCTTTCTGATATTTATGTTTCCATTAAGATATTTTTATTTGAAACTTAAATTCAAGTCATTATGATCGAACAATTAGTTACATTAGTTTTTAAGAATGTAACTTGATGGATGAAATGGCTTTCTGATATTTATGTTTCCATTAAGATATTTTTATTTGAAACTTAAATTCAAGTCATTATAATCGAACAATTAGATTAGTTTTTAAGAATGTAACTTGATGGATGAAATGGCTTTCTGATATTTATGTTTCCATTAAGATATTTTTATTTTAAACTTACATTCAAGTCATTATAATCGAACAATTAGATTAGTTTTTAAGAATGTAACTTGATGGATGAAATGGCTTTCTGATATTTATGTTTCCATTAAGATATTTTTATTTGAAACTTAAATTCAAGTCATTATGATCGAACAATTAGTTACATTAGTTTTTAAGAATGTAACTTGATGGATGAAATGGCTTTCTGATATTTATGTTTCCATTAAGATATTTTTATTTGAAACTTAAATTCAAGTCATTATAATCGAACAATTAGATTAGTTTTCAAGAATGTAACTTGATGGATGAAATGGCTTTCTGATATTTATGTTTCCATTAAGATATTTTTATTTGAAACTTAAATTCAAGTCATTATGATCGAACAATTAGTTACATTAGTTTTCAAGAATGTAACTTGATGGATGAAATTGCTTTCTGATATTTATGTTTCCATTAAGATATTTTTATTTGAAACTTAAATTCAAGTCATTATGATCGACCAATTAGATTAAATAATTTTCAAGAATAAAACTTGATAAATAAAAAGTAATTCTGAAAGCTATGTTTTCACTAAGACGTTTTCATTTTAAACTTAAATTGAAGTGATTATAATTACACAGTTATATGTTTTCATGTAGACGGATGTGGTTCTTGGTTGATTAAGTGTGTCTTACTGTGTCGGATATATACTTGAAGATCAAAAGAATTAAAAGAATATTCTCTTGTCATGGCTCTACTTATCAAGTAGGCTGAGAATATCACACATACACACACACACACACACACACACACACACACACTGCGTTTAATTAAAATATCACTGCTAACACCTTTTTTGTGATAAGGAATTTAAGAGAGTGCACTTTCGAAGATCAGCTCAGTAAAGAGAGGAGAAACACCTCCTATTGATGGTAGAAGGAAGAGGTAAAAAACAGTTTAAGAAGAAAAAGAATGGCGGACCTAAAAGCCACTCATCTTTTTTTTCATTGTAGCTTTTTGCTGATAACTTAATTTTTGCTGATAAATTAATTTGCACATTTTTTTCTTTCCTTTAATGTGCTTATCAGAAAGTTCATGCGTTAATTGTGCAGTTTACTATTTGAAAACATTTTTTTGAAGAAGAAGAAAAAGGAAGGCGGACCTAAAAGCCACTCATCTTTTTTTTTTCATTGTAGCTTTTTGCTGATAAATTAATTTGCACATTTTTTTCTTTCCTTTAATGTGCTTATCAGAAAGTTCATGTGTTAATTGTGCAGTTTACTATTTGAAAACATTTTTTTGAAGAAGAAGAAAAAGGAAGGCGGACCTAAAAGCCACTCATCTTTTTTTTTCATTGTAGCTTTTTGCTGATAAATTAATTTTTGCTGATGAATTAATTTTTGCTAATAAATTAATTTGCACACTTTTTCTTTCCTTTAATGTGCTTATCAGAAAGTTCATGCGTTAATTGTGCAGTTTACTATTTGAAAACATTTTTTTGAAGAAGAAGAAAAAGGAAGGCGGACCTAAAAGCCACTCATCTTTTTTTTTTCATTGTAGCTTTTTGCTGATAAATTAATTTGCACATTTTTTTCTTTCCTTTAATGTGCTTATCAGAAAGTTCATGCGTTAATTGTGCAGTTTACTATTTGAAAACATTTTTTTGAAGAAGAAGAAAAAGGAAGGCGGACCTAAAAGCCACTCATCTTTTTTTTTTCATTGTAGCTTTTTGCTGATAAATTAATTTTTGCTGATAAATTAATTTGCACATTTTTTTCTTTCCTTTAATGTGCTTATCAGAAAGTTCATGCGATAATTGTGCAGTTTACTATTTGAAAACATTTTTTTTGAAGAAGAAGAAAAAGGAAGGCGGACCTAAAAGCCACTCATCTTTTTTTTTCATCGTAGGTTTTTGCTGATGAATTAATTTTTGCTGATAAATTAATTTGCACATTTATTTTCTTTCCTTTAATGTGCTTATCAGAAAGTTCATGCGATACTACTTGTGCAGTTTACTATTTGAAAACATTTTTTTTTTTTTTTTCTTGAAGATGTTCACTCGGAACAGGGGAGACAATTCAATAAGTCTTTTTTTTTTTTAATTTCTTTTGCGGACTTATCCTCATCTTCATAATTGTTGTTTCACCACATTTCGACCAACTCATCCTATGGTCTGCTTCAGAGTCTATGGCACAGTGGATAGAGGTGTTGAGTCTCTACGATTCCAGGTGAGCATTGCCTGAAGATAATGATTTCCATCCTGGCCAGAGGATGAGTTGGCCAAAACGAGGTGAAACTACAACTATGGAAGGCAGTAATTACTTAGGATACAGTTACAAGACTCATAATTCCTATCCTGTTGCAGTTACCCACCTGAAGAAGGCCAGAGGATGAGTTGGTCGAAACATGGTGAAACAACTACAAAGATGGGCGATAAGTGATGAATAGGGTTAGGACAACAGCATATTCTTTTCATTGTTTTGACTCTCGACTGTATATCCATTGATATCTTTTATGCTTTCTATATAGAGTGATGGGGTTATCGCTTGACTAACTCTGTCTGTGTCGGATATATATTCGAGAGTCAAAATAATGATTAGAATATGCTGTTATCATAAGCCAATTAGTGATGAATACACAAATTATGAAGACCTCATCTCAAAGGATGAGGAAGCATAAAAATAAGATATATAATACCATTCAATATGGATCCGTAAATCGAAGACCAGATAAGATTTCAATTGGAATTATAAGACCATAAGATCCAATCTTGATTGCCATTTTGGGCCCGTGGTGCAGTGGATACAGGCGTTGAGTCTTTACAGTTCAAAGTGAGCATTGTCTGAAGATAACGGTTTCAATCCTAGCCAAAGCAGGCCAGAGGATTAGTTGGCCAAAACGTGATGAGACGACAACTATGGAAGGCAGTAATTACTAGGGATTCAGTTACAAGATTCAACATTCTCATCTCGTCATGGTTAATCACCTGAAGAAGGCCAGAGGATGAGTTGGCCGAAAAATGTGATGAAACATCATCTATGAAGATGAGGATGAGGATAATAATTTAAAAAAAAATGAATTCACAAATTATGAGGCTTCATCTCAAAAGATTTTTTAAAAGTAAAAACAATAAAATAAAATATAAAGTCTTTTTTTTTTTGTTGTTTATTTTACTAACGACTCGCCTCACATCAAGGTCCGAAAGCCACTTGAGAGCAAGTATTAATAGGATTGTGTCGGTTGAATGATGAGACAGAAAAATACTTTGCGGAATTAAAAATGGCTTTCTTGTACACATCACCATATCAAATTATCCAGCCAAATGGATGGCACAAACCGGAAGTCAGAAAGGAGAACGAGAAAAAGAGAAAGAAAAAAAAAGAGAGAGAGAAAAAAAGAGAAAGAAAAAAAAGAGAGAGAGAAAAAAGAGAAAGAAAAAAGAGAGAGAGAAAAAAAGAGAAAGAAAAAAAAGAGAAAGAAAAAAAAGAGAGAGAGAAAAAAAGAGAGAGAAAAAAGAGAGAGAGAAAAAAAGAGAGAGAAAAAAGAGAGAGAGAGAAAAAGAGAAAGAAAAAAAGAGAGAGAGAAAAAAAGAGAGAGAAAAAAGAGAAAGAAAAAAGAGAGAGAAAAAAAAGAGAAAGAAAAAAAAAGAGAGAGAGAGAAAAAAGAGAAAGAAAAAAAGAGAGAGAGAAAAAAGAGAAAGAAAAAAAGAGAGAAAGAAAAAAAGAGAGAAAAAAAGAGAGAGAAAAAAGAGAAAGAAAAAAGAGACAGAGAAAAAAAAGAGAAAGAAAAAAAGAGAAAGAAAAAAGAGAGAGAGAAAAAAAAGAGAAAGAAAAAAAAGAAAGAAAAAAGAGAGAGAGAAAAAAAAGAGAAAGAAAAAAAAGAGAGAGAGAGAAAAAAGAGAAAGAAAAAAGAGAGAAAAAAAAGAGAGAAAAAAAAGAGAGAGAGAAAAAAGAGAAAGAAAAAAAAAGAGAGAGAAAAAAAGAGAAAGAAAAAAGAGAGAGAGAAAAAAAGAGAAAGAAAAAAGAGAGAGAGAAAAAAAAGAGAAAGAAAAAAAAGAGAAAGAAAAAAGAGAGAGAGAAAAAAAAGAGAAAGAAAAAAAAAGAGAGAGAGAAAAAAGAGAGAGAGAAAGAAAGAGAAAGAAAAAAAAGAGAAAAAAAAAGAGAGAGAAAAAAAAGAGAAAGAAAAAAAAGAGAAAGAAAAAAGAGAGAGAGAAAAAAAGAGAAAGAAAAAAAAGAGAGAAAAAAAAAGAGAAAGAAAAAAAAAAGAAAGAAAAAAGAGAGAGAAAAAAAGAGAGAAAGAAAGAGAAAGAAAAAAAGAGAAAGAGAAAGAAAGAGAAAGAAAAAAGAGAGAGAGAAAAAAAGAGAAAGAAAAAAAAGAGAAAGAAAAAAGAGAGAAAAAAAGAGAAAGAAAAAAAAGAGAGAGAGAAAAAAAAGAGAAAGAGAAAGAAAAAAAGAGCCAATCTTGAATATAACTGCATGTTTATGTACTTTTGATTTATTCTTTCTTTTTTTTATTCTCTCTCTTTCTTTCTTTTTTCTTTCTCTCATTTTTTTATTCTGTCTCTTTTTTTTCTTATTCTCTCTCTCTTTCCTTATTCTCGCTCTCTCTTTCTTTCTTTCTCTTTTTTCTTTCTCTCTCGTTTTTTTCATTCTCTTTTTTTTCTTCTCTTTTTTCTTTCTCTCTCTCTCTCGTTTTTTTCATTGTCTTTTTTCTTCTCTTTCTTTTTTCTTATTCTGTCTTTCTTTTTTCTTTCTCTCTCTTTCTTTCTTATCCTCTCTTTCTCTTTTTTCCTATTCTCTCTCTTTTTTTTCTTTCTTATTCTCTTTCTCTCTTTTCTTCTTATCCTCTCTTTCTCTGACTCTTTCTTTCTCTCTCCTTTTTCTGGTAATCTCGGTTGCTGGTTCATCATAGATCTCCACCATGGCTCGTCCAATTGTCTTCAGCAAGCTTTTTGATTGTGGAGGTTTTTATGTATTCGATATGGATGTCTTTTTTCTGCTTGTTCAGTTAAAAGTATGAAACTACCCAAGATACATCTATATAAGAGTCAAATACGTCCAAGGATAGAATACTGTTGCCACATATGGGCAGGAGCTGCTAGAAAAGACTTGTCCTGCCTTAATAGGGTTCAAAATAGACTTCGTGGCCTGGTGGGAGATGTCCTTTTCTCTTCGCTGCAACCTCCGTCTCACAGAAGAGATGTTGCGAGTTTGTCTCTGCTTTATCGTTATTTTCATGGGAAGTGTTCGGCTGAGCTTCAATTTATGGTCCCCCTCCTCGCCAAACTTTCACAAGAACCACTCAACTAGCTGAAAACACTATCAATAATTCTCCCCACTCTTTATCTGTGCCTAAACCTAAACATAGATTCCATGATCAAAGCTTCTTTCTTAGAACTGCACGCCTGTGGAATTGTCTTCCGTTTTCCTGCTTTCCAGCTGTCTATAATATGGTTGTCTTCAAGTCCAACGTTTCTGATGAGCCGTTCCACTTAAGTTAACAAATTTACCAAATTTCCATTACTATCGACTACTATATTGTCCTTTTGACTACTGTATACTCTTTAACCGTTATCCTTGAGTGGCCTATCGGCCTTGATAAGTGGTGACGCCTATGTAAAAAAAAAAAAAAGATACATCTACAAACCTTACAACATTGGATTCAGTATTGTGGCACCATGATGAGCGCCCTTTTGTGGGAGCTGGATTTCCCCACATTAGGGAGTCTTATGCCTAGCTTTTATAGTTATCATGAGGAGACGAGAAGAAGGTATTGCAGCATTAAAACATGGCCTTGCTCAACTAAAGTTGACAGCTTGATGAGAAAAAGTGACAGCTGCCAAGTCATGGGCCAATGCTGACACTGGCTTCACTAAAGGTAAAGTCAGAAAATGTCTCTTTCCTTTTGATGTGCATACTTGTTTTGTATCCTTTTCTTTTTGTCCCACTCTTCCTTGTCGCCACAAGAGAGATTTATGAGCAGTTGCAGTCATTTGAGGCCAAGCCCTGCCAACTTTCAAGCTATCAATTATGTTCTTTTGGAAGCTGAAATGTAAAAATAAATTATATACTTTTTTTATGCAAAAATATAGTTTGTTTGTTCCTTTTATACTAGCATTCAATTTTAGCTGATAGTCCCACTCCAAAAAATTAGTTCTATGGAGAGAATTAATGAGGTAAAAAAAAAAATTCATCAAAAACACATCAACCCTATGTTTGAAATTAACTCCTTCATTTTAAAGATGTACCTATTGTTTATAACTAGAAAGTTGTTTGTGCCATGCCAGGACATACCAGCCCTTCCAGAAACATTCCCACAATGCAGACACAAATGGCAAACAATATTTGTAATACTATGGAGCCCCCCTTCCTTCAAGTGTTAGGAGGTAAGTTGGAAAAGAAAAAGAAATGTAACTAAAGAAAAGGAACTAGGTTTATTTGGTGCACAAAACTGTGGAAATGTAGTTGGTAGAAAGACAATGGATATGAATTTCAGCTGACGGTCCCAGCTCAAATAATTAGTTCTCTGGAGAGAATTAATGAGGCTGAAAATTCATTCAAAGACCTGTCAAGCCTACAAACAAGAATAACTCCTGTATTAAAGGAGATGTGCCGATCATTTACGATTGGGGAGCTAGTTGTGCTGTGCCAGGATCTAACAGGCCTTTCAGTAATGTCCCCATGGCATGAAAATACCAAATTATACTCTCACAAATGATCGTGTTGCAGTACAATCCTAACTTCGTTATATATTTTTTTATTGAGTCATTGTGAGGCCACCTGCTATACTGCTTGACAACATCGCTAATCGCAACATTTTCTCTTTTATATTTTCTTCTGGCCGTGGCATCGTCTCTCACATTAGTGACTGCCGAGGGGGCATTCACAGGTTCACAACTACAAAAAAGAAATAAAAATAAAAAAAAAACTCCAACACATTTTTCAAATATCAGTTGCACTGTGTGTGTGTGACACCATCAATCCTCTACATGCTAACGTCCACAGATGATGATCTACCTTTATGTCTGCTATTTTGTATGTCATACCTTGATTAACAATCCTATTTCAGCTTTCTTTTGTGTACCTTGGTGAACAACTTCCTCTCCATTGTTCTGCTGATAAACCTATTTTCATGTGTGTATATATATATATATATATAAACTTTAATTAATGCTTTGAAAAAAAATCTTTCTTCCTCAACTTTTTGTACACAGCCGACCCCAATAAAACAAACTCTGACACATATCAGTTGCCCTCTCAGTGTGACACCATCAATTCTCTACATGCTAACGTACAGTTTGCCAAGGCAGACATCAGGTCATCTCTATCTGCTCTAAGTTACACTTGCAACCCTCCTCGCAAAATTGACTCCACACGTAAAACTACCCATAACTTCACTTTAAATATATCTTTGTGAAAAGTGAGGGTGCTTCAGTGATTAAGGACACAGACTGACGACCTGAGTGTCCCAAGTTTGAATCTAGTTCGTTCTATAAAAAAATCACCTTTATTTAGGATGTTGGCAACCTTCACATAGTCCTTCCCGTAATCATCCGATGTTTTTCTAGAAAGAATTCTGAGTAGAAAAAAAAAATACCAGGGAAACCAATGCCAAAAATAAAATCTCTTGATTCATACGATGATGATGATGATGATGACAATCTTTTTTCTGTCCGGTCTTTTGTACGTCACACCTTGATTAACAATCCTATTTCAGCTTTCTTTTGTGTACCTTGGTGAACAACTTCCTCTCCATTGTTCTACTGATATACCTATTTTCTCTTTTTTTTTATTGCCGCCTTTCTGAAACTTTTGACATTCACAAAAATAATGAGACTCATAGTTGTTGCATTATAAAAATTAAAAGCACACACACACACATATATATATATATGTGTGTGTGTGTATAAACTTTAACGGTTTGAAAAAAAATCTTTCTTCCTCAATCGCTCATTTTCGATTTTTAATTTGGATCTGTCAACATTACAAATCCAACTTATGAAAACATTGAATTTTACGACCATTTAACCTTTTGAAACGACCTAACCACTGCATATCCTTTTATTCGCCTTTTTATTTTTTTCATTTACGATTTCATAAACTCTTTACAATAACTTTTTTTTTTTTTTTCATTTATGATTAGTTTTCAATTTCAATTGATGCCAGTACCAACAAATTCAGGTCCTGGATTTGACCTTAAACTATATTCAGTGGTGAGGCCCCAGCTTGTGCTCTTTGGGGTGTGTGGAGCCACCCTTTAATTACCATTGCTCCCAGGTCCACTCTGACCTGGAGTGGTAGTACCTGTTAGGGTCCGAACTATGGGTTAAATAGAAACCGACTTGAAAACAACAAATATATTCTATTAAAAAAAATTTTCTTCAAAATCTTTGGATTCGGCATTAAATAACCTGAAAAGGGTTGATATGCCGTAAAACAAAAACAACCAACCAACCAACAAATGTATAGCTTTTCTATAATTTTCATTTGCTCTGATGAAAAGAATGCATTCTCTGAAACTTCTGCTACAGGGCTTGTGAGGAAGAATCTGAAGTCCTACCTAACTAATATACCTGGTGAACCAAGTGCAATAGAGATCAAGATAATTGCACTTAAAGGAAACACGAGGATACTAAAAAGAGCTCTCGGTTGGTTTCAATAAAAAGCAGGGCAATGTTGGCAGCTGGTTTGGCTGCCCCATACTCAGCATTACAATCTTCAAAAAAAAAAAAACGGAAAAGGCTGAATAAAAAATGATTCAGCATCAAAATTAAAACAGGGCAACAACAAAAAAAAGACAAATAAATAAACAAATAAAAAATAAAAAACAAATAAATAAACAAATAACAAATAAATAAACAAATAAATGAATAAACAAATAAATAAATAAATAAATAAACAAATAAACAAATAAATAAATAAATAAATAAATAAACAAATAAAAAATAAAAAACAAATAAATAAATAAACAAATAAATAAATAAATAAACAAATAAATAAATAAACAAATAAATAAACAAATAAATAAATAAACAAATAAATAAATAAACAAATAAATAAACAAATAAACAAATAAATAAATAAACAAATAAATAAATAAATAAATAAACAAATAAATAAATAAATAAACAAATAAATAAATAAATAAACAAATAAATAAATAAACAAATAAATAAATAAATAAATAAACAAATAAATAAATAAACAAATAAACAAATAAATAAATAAACAAATAAATAAACAAATAAATAAATAAATAAACAAATAAATAAATAAACAAATAAATAAACAAATAAATAAATAAATAAACAAATAAATAAATAAACAAATAAATAAATAAACAAATAAATAAAAAAATAAAAAACAAAAAAATAAAAAACAAATAAATAAATAAACAAATAAATAAACAAATAAATAAACAAATAAATAAACAAATAAATAAACAAACAAATAAATAAATAAACAAATAAATAAATAAATAAATAAACAAAAAAATAAAAAATAAATAAATAAATAAATAAATAAACAAATAAATAAATAAATAAACAAATAAATAAATAAATAAATAAACAAACAAATAAATAAACAAATAAGTAAACAAATAAATAAATAAATAAACAAATAAATAAACAAACAAATAAATAAATAAATAAACAAATAAATAAACAAACAAATAAATAAACAAATAAATAAACAAATAAATAAATAAATAAACAAATAAATAAACAAACAAATAAATAAACAAATAAGTAAACAAATAAATAAATAAATAAACAAATAAATAAATAAACAAATAAATAAATAAACAAATAAATAAATAAACAAATAAATAAATAAATAAACAAATAAATAAATAAACAAATAAATAAATAAAACAATATTTAAAGCAAGAAAAAAAACTCTTACCGTATTTTTATTTTTTATGAAAAAATATTCTTTAGAAAAAAAAAAAATTTTTATAATTTGTTTTGTGAAAAACTTTAAATTAAAACCAATTTTTTATGGATAAAATTAAATTCAAATTTCTTTTTTTTTTTTTTTTAATTTAAATTGCTTTTCATTTTCTTATTTTTTGGTAATTGATACTAATAGCCTCTGATTTCTGCCCATCAACCCCTACCCTACTATCAGCGAGAAATGATTTAATAATCGAGAAGACATTTCCAGCTATACTGTAGCTGGAGATTTTGTGGAGTAGACCTTAATGCCATATCAAAGGCCTTTGATATGTCAAGAGCAATTGCCCTAGAAAGGAAGCCTCCATCGAGAGATTTCCTAATCCTATGAGATATAACTGTAAGCACATCTGCTGTAGATCTAGCAGAACAGAAACCATATTACATGTCACTAAGAAGGTTATTTTTGTTGAGGTGGTTAACTACTTCTCTATTTAACACAGATTCCAGCAACTTACTCATGACGCACAGGAGACTTATTGTGAGGGAGATGACCGATCACCTTTAAATATGGGACATACTGATGAGATTTTCAAGGGTGTTGGGAAGCAATTTTCCTTAAGACAATGCTTAAATAGCTTTGTAGGTATGAGAGCTAGTTCTGGTTGAAGCTTTTTCAGCACGATAATACAGATGTCGTCAGGACCAGTTGTTTTACTGGAATTGAGGTTTATGATTAGCTTGGCAGCATCATGCACAGATGTGGCGTAGCGTGTTTTCTGACGCAGGAGGAAATATGAGGGTTGGTAGCACTGATCACATAGGGTAGTTTTTGGCGAAGAGAAATAAACTTACAAAATCTTTCAGCGCTTCTACACTATTGGGACGAAATTTCGGAAATCGTAATATTGAATTTCACATGAAAACAATGTTATCTACGTATTCCTCATATATTAATGATGATTATATAAAAAAAAATTACGAAAATCGATGAAGTAGACAATTATTTATCAAAGAAAATAAAAACTAGAATTTGAAGACAACAATCGTATTTGCTTATGAAAGACACAGGAGAGTTCAAAAGGGAGGTAATTTTACGTTTCACTTTAAACAAGATGGCTGCAATTTTTCACTTGCGAACACAAAGTTTTTTCTTTTTTTTTTAAATAATTCAGTAATATTCAGGTGATTTCGACTGCATAATTTGGAAGCTGCCATTGTAATTTATTAGAATTGACAAAAAAAAAAAAAAAAAAAAAATCGGTAGAAACCATTGTTTTTTTATCTGAAAACTCCATTTATCGACTACAAAATCTCGTCCCAATTCTGTAGAAGCACCTTTTTCTTTTTTCGGCTATTTTGCAACCTAAAATACACATCTGCCAAAATTACTTTAATAAATAAATTACAAGTAATTTATTTAATAAATAAGTTTTTACTTGATGAGTTTTCCTAATTTTTCGATATATTACTATTTTCGACATGACAATTAAGTATTGTTTTTTGCTTAAAACGACATATTTTAAAAATCGATTTGCTGACTATCTTAACAAGCACCTTTTTTTTTTCTTAAAAAGTAAACTCTGTTTAAACGCTGTGATTTAGCAATTTTGCTAAAGAAAACTTGGTACTTATACAGTTTAATCAAGACATTAAAAAATGAAAATATTGGAAAAAGTTATATTGTACATATCCGTTATGGAATGAAGTTCTCCGAAAAAAAATATCACTTAATTTAATCAAGTGTTTTTTTTTGGTTTTTTTTACAGCGAAAAAACAATTTATTATGATACCGAGCAAAAGGTAGCCATGTTTTGATTTTAAAGAAGAAAAAGCTATTACTTAAGATGGGGAGGGGGGTGTCGGCACTTTAGGCACAGTTATCTCTCCATGGCGTGTTCTAAAAATCCAAACAAGGCTACCTTGATTGAGCGGTCTGTCATAAAAACGTGTTTTTCTGCTGTTAAAAAAAAAAAACTACTCGATCAAATTAAATGAAAAAAAATTTTTTTTTTGGAGAACTTCAGTCCAAAATGAATACGTACAATATAATTTTTTTTTTTTTCGATATTTTTATTTTTTAATGTCTTGATTAAACTTAACAAGTACCAAAAGAAATTTTAAACCAAAAAAGTCAATTTAATAACAATAGTTCGTATTAATCATCTTTTATTGTTGTTGAAATGAACATTGGTTAGTCTGTTATTACACGTTTCCTGCTTACACGTTCTTAAATCTATGTCCATCCATCAATGGCTATATATTTTGGTTCTTATTTAGAATTCAACCAAAAAAAAAGAAGACAAATCTTTATGATGTATGAACCTGTCACAGAACAAAGATGTCATATTCCAAAAATTATGTAAATTGATCAATTCTTTTTTAATTAAAAAAATCAAATTTTATTTGGAAGCAAAATGGAAACCAGGAGTCGCCGTGTTTCGATTTTTAGGAAGAAAAGCTATTTAACATAGGGGGAGGGGGTGTCGGTGCTTTAGACTGAGTTATATCCCCTTGGCGTGTTCTAAAAATCCAAACATGGCTACCTTCAGCGCTCCGACGCTCCGTCGTAAAAATGTGTTTCTCCGCTTAAAAAAAAAAAAAATCTACTTAATCAAATTAAGTGAAAATTTTTTTTTTTTTTTTTGAGAATTTTAGGCCATAACGGATACGTGCAATATAACTATTTTTTTTTTTTTTTATATTTTCATTTTTTTATGTCTTTATTAAACTGTATAAGCACCGAAAACTCAATTTCCAACTGATATGTATTTAAAAAAAATATAAGTAAATGTTACCTTACGCTCAGTTGCGTATCTAGGGTATGGCAGGCATGGCCCGTGCCATGGGCGCCACGCCACTCTGACATGGGCGCAAAAATTGCTTGACAAAAATTAAAGCAAGAATAACCATATAATTACTTTATTAAAAGATTCATTTCATGGTTTATCTTTCGTTAAAATTGTGCCTGTATTATAATATTATGTAGGTTAGGTATATCTAAGGTATAAATTATTAAGAAGGGGCGCACATTGAAACTTTGCCATGGGAAGGTTGCTTATAACAGATCTAATAAGCAAACCAGTTGCAAATTTAACCGTTTGCATAGTATGAACCCCTGGACTTTGAGACTATTTTGCGCCATTTCACCGCCTTCCGTAGTGTTTTTCTTACATGACACGTTCGTGTGCGAACGGGCATAGTGAAATGACTTATCACATCGTGGAGGAATCTTTAAACGGCCATTTGAAATAAGTTTTTTTTTAACGTAGTTTTTAATGAATTTTAATTGATGTAAAAAAAAAAATTTTTTTTTTTTTAACGTAGTTTTTAATTAATTTTAATTGATATAAAAAAAAAAAAAATTTTTTTTAAATCGTTTCCATGAGAGCGGTTTACAAAAACATAAGCACCAAACATTTTTTGTTTTTCGTTCTTTTTGGGAGGGGAATTCAATTATAGAACTTGTGTAGTTTAGTAGGTGATATTTTTTTTTTTTGGTGGGGTGGGGGGCGGGGGTCAATTATAGAACTTGTGTAGCTTAACAGGTGCTTCTGCAGTTTAATTAACCATTTTTCCGTAAGTACCGCGCCAACATTTTACTGTTTCCTGTTTACATTAGGGAGGTGGCGAGGGGGGGGGTCTTGGTGCGCCCCAGCCGCCCCACGCCAATTTCTTATTTCAAATGACCGCTTAAAGTCACTTCACTACGACCGTTCGCACGGCATTATGTAAGAAAAACACAACTGAAGGCGGGGAAATGGCGCAAAATAGTCTCAAGTTTCAGGGGTTCATACTATGCAAACAGTAAATTTGTGACGGGTTTATTAGATTCGTTGTCATCGACCTCGAATACCCCTTAAAAACAAATTAGAGTTGTCGGGGTTCCGTTGCAGCGTAAGATAACATTTACCAAAAAAAAAAAAAAAAAAATTTTTTTTTTAAATTAAAAAACAAAAAGGCAGTCTTCACAATTACATTTCTTCTTTCTTTCTTATTTTAAAATTTTTTTTTTTTAAAAAGATTTTTATCGTTTGCCTTGGGAGGTTTGTAAAACCCGACGTACACAAAACGGTGCCGGATTTTACTCGATGTGAAACCTCGACGTCGTACACTTAACAACTCAGAATTCGAAAATCAAACAAGAACAAAACCAACAACTGGGCGACTTAAATGAGCTTGCCCCCCACCCCACCGCAAAATCAATTCTTTTTCACGTTTTTTTTTAAAAATTTTAAAATTTTTTTCTGCAGATTATCGTCAATGACAAACTTAACTTTCATATTAGCAGGATTTTTTTTTTTAAGTTCGTTCTGTTAAAGTAAAGACACCTTATTAAGGTGTCACGTGTTCGCTGTGGTGTAAAAATTTATAAGGAAAAACGAAAAGAAATTGTAATAAGGAGAGTTGTGTTGGTTGGCCGCAAAGTGGGGTATCAATTTAATAGAACGTTATAATTGAAAAATGATCCCCCACGTTATAAATCATTAAATAAATAATTTTTCCCTGCTAATATGAAAGTTAATTTTGTTATTGGCAATAATCCGTAGGAAAAAATATAAGAAAACGTGAAAAAGAATTAATTTTACGGCAGGGGGAAATCTCGTTCAGGTCCGACGGGGGAAAGCGAAAGCGGTACTAGTGCACAGTGCAGTAGTGGCACTACAGATCAGTGCAGTACTGCCGTGCAGTGGCACTACGGATCAGTAAGTGCACTGCACTGCAGTGCACTTATGATCCGTACTGAAATAATAACGTTTATTATTTAGAACGCCATTCATAACATGGGGAGCGGTTGTGCCTATTCTGTACTTTCACCATATGTTTAATAAAAACATATAATAAAACTTTAATTAAACTTGAAAATACTATTTAAAAAAATTGCGCGGATCAATAAGTGCAGTGAGTGCACTAACACCGAGAAAGCTCGTTCAGGTTCGCCAATAACTGACGAATCGTTTGAAAAAAAACAAAACAAAAAAAAAACACTTAATTTTCAACCGATCTGTATATTTGTTAATCGCTGCATTTTTGTTTAATTTCCGTGTTTTGAGTTTGCGTAGATGAGGGAGACGAAGAAGGGGAAGGGCTAACACATTGAATGGCAGAAAGTTGGTCGACAGGATACACATCCGCTATTTGCGATAAAATCGAGACGAAAGGGTCTGTTCGGAATTTCTGTCTCCACATCGATTCAACCGTGTATCTTGGACCTCCGATTTCCTGCGGATTTCGCTGGAAATGTTTTTCGCAAACTTCCCGAAGGAAGTTCTTCCATTCGGCAATCGTCGACTTGGACCCTATGCCGCAATCGTGCTGTAGGGTTTTCCATGAGGCCATGTCGTGCGACCACAAATAAATCAACTTGATTATCTGCGCTAACTCTAATCTCGTTCGCGCAAAAATTGTCCCGCTCCTTATTGATATCCACATTCGACATTTTGTGTTCGTGCATCGCCAACAATATTGGTCGGTGATTTTGATTCTTTTCGTCAATTTGCACGGATACGCGCACGACACGCAAGTCCGTTTTTTAGCGAAAAGTTTCCTTTCCTGGCAAAATTCGATCAATCCTTCGGGGGGAACGAATCGCCTCTCCTAAAGCGAGGAAATTCATTTTCGCATATTAAAATTATGTATTTCCATTAAAAAAAAAATTACATAGTATATACATGACTTTTTCTTTTTTCTCTTTTTTTTTTACATAGGCATTACCGCTTATCAAGGCCAAGAGACCACTCGAGGATAAGGGTTAAAGAGTGTGCAGTAGAAATTGGACAATATAGTAATCGTTAGTAATGGAAATTCGGTAAATTTGTTAACTTATATGGAACGCCTCATCAAAAACTTGTTTACGTTAGACTTGAAGACAACCATATTGTAGTCAGCTGGAAAGCAGGAAAACGGAAGACAATTCCATAGGCGTGCAGTTCTAAGAAAGAAACTTTGTACATGGAATCTACGTTTAGATTTAGGTACAGATAAAGAGTGGGGGAAATTAGTGATACTGATTTCTGCTAGACGGTTGTTTCTTGTAAAAGTTTGGAGAGGGGAGGGGGAACCATAGATTGGAGCTCAGCCGAGCACTTGCCATGAAAATAATGATAAAGCAGAGACAAACTCGCAACATTTCTTCTGTGAGAAAGAGGTTGCAGACTACAAACGAATTGATTTAAAACTTCAGTTAAGTCGTGTTTAAACCGATTCCATGGACGTTCCATTAACCGCCTTAAACTCCGTGTGTTGTTTTTCTCGCTTCTGATTGGATAAGCGCTTCTTCGCTTTATTCCGGCTGTTTACGTAAACGACGGAAAAAAAAAAAAAAAAAACGAATAAAAAGTTTTTTCTTTTTCTTTCTACAAAGGAGTCACCTCTTAGCAAGGCTCGGAGCTCACTCGAGGATAAGGGTTAATTAATGTACGGTAGTCAGTGGGACAAGATCGTAGTAGTCGTTAGTTGTGGAAATTTGGTAAATTGGATTACTTAGGGGGAACGGCTCATAAAAAATTTGTTCACGTTGGACTTGAAGATGACCAGATTGTAGTCAGTTGGAAAGCAGGCAAACGGAACAGAGTTCCACAGGTGTGCAGTTAAGAAAGAAGCTTTGTTCATGGAATCTACATTTAGGTTTAGGCACAGATAAAGAGCGGGGAAAATTATTGATAGTGTTTTCAACTAGATGAGTGTTTTTCGTGAAAGTTTGGCGATGGGGGGGGGCATAGATTGGAGCTCAAGCGAGTTGCATATGGTTTTATCTTTTTTTTTTTACAAGGTGGTCACCATTTATCAAGGCCCGGAAGCCACTCAAGGATAAGGGGTATTGTAAGTACAGTAGTACGTTAGTATGGATATTTAATAAAGTGTCTACTTAAGGGGGCGGTTCCTCAGGAATTTGTTTATGTTAGACTTGAAGACATCCAAGTTGTAGTCAGGAGGGAAGCAGGCAGACGGAACAGAGTTCCACAGGCGTGCATTTCTAAGAAAGAAACTTTGTTCTGGTTCAAAAGCAGCAGCATAATACCACGCCTTTGGGCTAAGATTACAGTGTAGTATCTGTTCTGATGCTACACTTTAAGTTAATTTGTCCTTCTTAATCAATGTAGGGAAACCCTTTTTTTTTTGTTTTGCCTACTTGAAGACTGGCCCTTTTTGGGGAGCTGGTTTTTCCCCCACATTAAAAACAACCTTGTGTCACATTTTGCTTTTGTGGTGAAGGAAATAAAAAGCAATACCATATTTACATTTTTGCTTTAAAATAAATAAATAAAAATGGTACTTCCCACTTCCGTGGTTTATGACCGTGCCATTTTTTGTTTTTAGAAAGAATTTTCAAGTTAAATCCAATTTTACAAATTTATTCAATTGTTAGGTGAAAGTGTCGCGGCTTGGCCGCTAATCAACAACAACAACAACGACGGCATTACAAACGACCAGCAATTAATAGACTCTACCAAAATCAGCAGTAGCAAGTAAACAACAACAACAACAACGACGGCATTACAAACGACCAGCAATTAATAGACTCTACCAAAATCAGCAGTAGCAAGTAAACAACAACAACGACAGCATTACAAACGAACAGCAATTAATAGACTCTACCGAAATCAGCAGTAGCAACAGCGCGACAGACGACAACCAATTGAGGGCCTTTCGCCAAAATCATCAGCAGCAGCAATGTCGGCGGCTGTCACGTGATTTCAGGGCCCCGTTGTAGAAAAGAAATTTAAAAAAAACATCTTTTCTACAACAATAACAAAAACAACAAACTTTAATTTCCTGGAAAAAACTTTGAAATACAAACAACGAAATCCTTCAGCATCGACTGCTCGTAAAGAACACATCCGGGAATTAATATTAACTGTTGTTTATAAATAGAAACAATTTCCTGCCCGTCCCCGGTATCTAGCAGCCCTCTGAATATTTCGGCGATATTTTCGCCGCTCGTCGGCTTGGTTCTCATATGCACACACACCATCGGTTCCTAGGATCTGTGCTAGAGGCCGCCGGATTTAATCCGGACTTCCGCAAGTGGATCTTTGTCCTGTATGATAGGCCGACGGTAGCGGTGCAGATCAACGGTAAGCTGTCGGAGTCATTCGCTGTCTCTCGGTCGGTGCGTCAGGGCTGTCCGCTGTCGCCTCTGTTGTACGTCCTGGCGTTGGAACCCCTCCTTCGCAAGTTAAGGGACGAGGCGGCTACACCAGTCCTGCGCGGAATAGCCCTCCCTGGAGGCACACGAGCCAGGGTTTCCGCGTTCGCTGATGACGTCACCGTGTTCGTGTCTTGCCACACGGACGTTCAAGCGGTGGTCGAGGCGCTCGCTCGATACGAAGAAGTTACAGGGGCCATGTTCAACCGCAGCAAGTCTGTCGGCCTGCGGTTGGGGGCCTGGACCGGGGTAAACTCGCTTCCAGGTATTTTCAGCTGGACCGATGGACCGGTCCGTATTCTCGGTATCTGGTTTGGACCGGGACTTCAGCTGGAAAAGAATTGGTCGGAAGTATATGGCAAGGTCAAATCGTCGGTGAAGACTTGGATTGGAAGGAAATTGTCCTTGAAGGGTCGGGCGGAGGCGTGCGCTACATACGTCTTCCCGCTCATCCTTTACCGATTGTCTGTACTTCCTCTCCCTGCAAAACGACTAACCCGCTTACAAGGGTGCCTCGATTCACTATTGTGGAAGGAGGGTAAGCATTATGTCTGCAGAGAGGTCTGTGTCCAGAAGCCGAGCGAGGGAGGCCTGGGTCAGCCCAGTCTCTTGTGTCATAGAAATGCCGAGAGATTGGCTTTCTTGGGTCGTTCGCTTGAAGAAGACGCTCCTTGGGTCCCTGTGGTTGAGAACGCGTTTCCCAATCTCAAATCCAACTCCTCGGTAGAAGGTCGTCGTAGGCCGAGGGGGGAGTCTAAGTTCTTCTCCGAATGCCGGACCGCTCTTAGAGCTTTGCCGGGGACCAGTGTCCTCGATCAGCCAAGAAAGAAACTATATCGGGAGCTAGTGGAGGGGACCGCGAAGGATCCACTTTGTAGGCGGATGGGATGGTCGATGGGGGTTGTCCGCTCTCATTGGAGTTGGGCGCCGGGACGGGAGATTCTGAACAACTCGGAATTTTCCCTCACCTGGCGACTGGTCCGTAACGCGCTGCCCCTTCTCGACGTACTCCGCCGGTATAAAGAAAATACAAGTGGCTTCTGTCCGCGCTGTGACGAACGCGAGCCCGAAACGATCGGGCACGCGTTTTTTAGTTGCAGCCGGATCCAGCCCTTATTGGAGTACGTCGAGGGGGTAACGGCTCGCATCGATGCCGAATGTCCGCTCGATCTCGACGAAGGGTTTTTTGTGTACAACATGGAGCCGCCGTTCCCCAGGGAGGAAAGAATGGTTTTCCTGGCGATCCTGGCAGTAGCGCGCATGGTGATTTGGATCACGCGCCTCAAGTTGGTCCACGAAGGGACATCTGTTCCAGATCGTGATCTGATCGTTTACTTTAAACATCAGCTTAAGGTGAAGATCAGATGCGATTGGAGGAGGTTGCCTAGAACGGATTTCGACAAGAGGTGGGTGCACAGCACTAGCTTGTGCATCCGTCGAGGAGTCAAGTTTCAATACGTGTTCCCTCCTTAAGCATGGCACGGGCGGTGCTGGGGCCTTCGGAACCCACCCCGCTTAGGTTCTAGCTAAGAAAAACTTAAGAAGACTCTTGACTGGTGGTATAAATGAGATCCTGCTCCTGATTTTATTTTTTGGTACTAGAGAACCTCTGAGTCTGCCCATCCCCTTTGTGCCACATCCTTGTTTTTTCAACATCCCCGGTCACTCCCCTACTCAGAGGTCACCTTCCAACCCTCCTCCACCCGTTGCTTTGTCTTCTCCCACTGCCATTAAGATATTTTCCCCAATCCCCAATTAGGGATGCCCTGCTTGTTTTCGGTTCCCCGGAAAACAGTGGGGGGTCTAGTCACCTAGATTAGGACAGGGGGGTCTCACTAACAACTCTGTAGGACTTATTGTTTGTTTTTCATACGAACACTTTTTAGTTTTTTCCCCACTCCACGAACAATCTTTCTCTTAATTCAAAAACTTTTTATTTCTAATGAAATTGAACTTTATTTTTTCACACATGCACACACACACCATATAAAAAAAAAAAAAAAAAAAAAAAAAAAAAAAAAAATGCATACACAAACACACAGACAACTGTTCATCAATTGTAAATATAGTTTTCATTCTTAAACGCTGGGGATTTATTAGTTAGTTTAAGATCCATAGAGTGAATGAGGTATTTTGGTAAATGTTGCCAGTCAAGAGTAAGACTCCAAAGTCTACATTCATTACCTTTTTAATCACTTTAGTCACAAAGACCCTGAACCCTTCCCCTCCCAAACTTTGAGTAGGGCCTTGTGCCTAATTTTGTTGTTTAAGGAATTTTTTGTTAATTGGATTTTCAAGATTTTTTTATTAAGCAATAAAATACATAATCTCATATGCACACACACACCATATAAAAAAAAAAAAAAAAAAAAATGCATACACAAACACACAGACAACTGTTCATCAATTGTAAATATAGTTTTCATTCTTAAACGCTGGGGATTTATTAGTTAGTTTAAGATCCATAGAGTGAATGAGGTATTTTGGTAAATGTTGCCAGTCAAGAGTAAGACTCCAAAGTCTACATTCATTACCTTTTTAATCACTTTAGTCACAAAGACCCTGAACCCTTCCCCTCCCAAACTTTGAGTAGGGCCTTGTGCCTAATTTTGTTGTTTAAGGAATTTTTTGTTAATTGGATTTTCAAGATTTTTTTTATTAAGCAATAAAATACATAATCTCATGCAAAGCTCTGTCAAAGTGTAGTATCTCTACTAAACTTGACCCACCACCGGGCTCTCGGGCTAGGTTAAGGTGTTTTTTATTACTAACCTTGGTTAGTTAGGACCGACCCCCTCCTTTGGGGAGTCAGGACCTAGAGGACCGACTCCACATTTGTGGCAGCTTGGACCCGGAAACCGATCCCCTCTTTTGGGAGACTGGAATCTCGGGACCAACACCACTATCGCTGGTAGTTGAGACCTTCTCTTTTCATTTGTTGTTGCATGTTGTTTTTTCTTCGTTTCGGTCTCACTTCTCGAGACTGGGATGGTCTAATTTCTCACCACTTAATTGCCTGAGCAGCACTCTGACCTGCCAGGCCCAAACTTTTGTCTATCTTCGCTGCTCTCCCAGTGGATCGAGCAGACAGGGCTTTCTTTCTCGCTTCCGTTGGGGTAGTTAGTGGGTAGGGGGACGTGGGGTAGGGCGGGTGCTTCGTTTCTGCTCCCCTCTGTGGGCAGGGATGCCTATCCCCTCTCTCTCTTAATTGCGACGCGGCACTCTGACCCGCTAGCACCCACTGCGTCTTTCTTCTCTGCTCTCCCCCCTCGCGGGGGGATCTGAGCTGCTAACCCGACATCCCCGTGAGGGGAGGTCAAAAACACTATTCTCTTCTGAGTCCGCTTCACCCCCTCCACTCCCCTGGGTTTTCTTTTCTCCCAGCTACACTTTGGGCAGCGGCCAGTGCTACCGCCACGATGCCAGGCAGGAGGGGCACGTCACCCCAAATGCGCAACATCTCCCCCGCAGACGACTCCCCATGTGAGGGAACCAATGCATCTCCCGGCAGGAAGGCGCCAGAAGACAAGGTAGGGCCCCAGCGCGCGGCGACCTTGAGAACAGATCAAGGGGTAGGGCCGCAGCCCGCGGCGACCCCTGGAAAACCACCTGCAACTGCTGCTCCCCATGAGGGCAGCCCGTCGAATTGCGCAGATGCCGGAAGAACGGCAGGGGGAAAAGCAATGGAAGCTGCACCTACAGCATCCCTAGTTCCCCAACAGGCGGACGGGTCTGCGAGACCATTGTCTCTGGCTCCCCAACAGGGCAACTCCCTCTCACCTGAAGAGACAGAGGTAAACAACGCCGCCGGAAAAACAGAGGAGCTACTCGATGCAACCCTAGCCTCTCTAAAAGCGCTGTTCGAGGAGGAAACCATCATCCCACCCAGCAGCACTCCCCAAGAGGGTAATGACGGGAAGAGGAATACCCAGGTGGGGGTAAACGCATTGACCAGTTCCAACAAACGTAAACTGGTAGCAGCACCACCCCCCACCTCTGCGACTGCAAAAGCCGCTGCTGGGAACACATCCCCAGGAGGGGAGGCACCTACAACTCCGAAAGCCATCCAGCAGAACAAGAAACCTAAGGGGAACGACCCGGAAAGCAGAGTAAGCCAGCACGCGAGGACCAATGCGGACTGGCCAACTCTGACTGGTAAAGGTCAAACCCCAGGCGCTGCAGGCACAACAACGGGCACGGAGCGGCCAGCTGCCTCACCTACAACTCCTGTCCCCGGACCAGCAAACACCCAACCGGAGGGAGGATCAGCATGGGGCCCCAAAGCACAACCCAACAAGAAGAAGCCGGAGGACTACAAGAGGCTCTTTGACTCCAAGTACAAAGACTATACGGAGGGGAACACAATCAAACCCCTCCCGGGTCAGGTCGAAGGCTTGGAGAAAAGAGTCCTCTCCTTCATCACATCAGACACCAAGACGAGGGGTCTGACGGGGGTCAACAAAGACACCATGTTGAAACTCCTGCTGGAGCAGAACATCCCAGCCAGTTACGTCTGCAGACGGAGCTACGCACAGTGGGATGTGCTGCTCCCCACGCCAGAAGCCGCCGACAAATTGTCCAGGACTGTACACCAGAGCAGGAATATCAAGCTGCAGCCGGTGTACCTGAACAGGAGAAGGACAAACGTCTCCGCCTTGAACGTCCCCTGTTACATGGATGCAGACCAACTGGGAGCCATCCTCAGCCAGTACGGGGACGTCGAGGAGGTAACTCCAGTCCGCGGTCAAAAGAATATAATGACCGGGGACTACAAGATCCAGATGGTCCTGGACAAGGCCGGCTTCTTTGGAATCCCGGCGACGCTGAAGTTCGGGGACTGGACCCTCTCCCTAATAGTGGAAGGGAGAAAGCCCCACTGCTGGCAATGCCAACAACAGGGGCACATGGCTAAAGACTGCCCCAAGAAGACCAGGAACCCGCCCAGGGCAACCGGAAAGGCAGGAGTAGCAGCACCAGTCAAAGCCTCCGCTCCTGCCCCGACCACAAGCCTCCCAGAAGCACTTGCGGGCTGGGTTACGGTCACCAAAAAAGGGAAGACCCCCCAACAGTCATCCCCACAGACGGTGACCAGAGACCAACCCGAAAAACAAGAGGCCATGGAGACACAGGCACCCCCCTCCTCAAACAAGAGGAAATTACAAGAGTCTGAGGAGGAGGTAGTGTCTGAGGAAGAGGAGGCAACGGCAGCTCCGTCCAAACTGAGCGCCACAGAGATCAGGAGGGCCAGAAGGAGGAAGAGCAGGAAGACACGAGCCGACCCCCCAACTCCTACTGATAAAGACACCTCAGCAGTCCCGCAAGTTAAGCAACCTGCCACCCCACTACCTCAGCAGCCCGAGCAACTACCCCCCTCCCCAGATCTCCCCAAAGCCCCAAGAGACCTTTCACCACCCCCATCCTGTGATAAACCACCCCAGGAAGAAACTGTGTCAACTACCCCCACTCCACCCCCCTCCCCTCACCCCCAACCTAAAAGCCCCCCTTCCCCAACAAGGCCAGTTCGCACGGAAAGAACTAAAAAATTACCATTCCTGCCAGGGGGCAGAATATGCGAGCTGGACCCGCACCACACAACGCCGGACCTCAAAGGACAGCAAAAGGTCCATTATAACAAGCTGAAGGGTCTCGCTTACGTTGATGGCGACAGCGTAGCGGACCCAACAAAATTCAAGAACGCGCCGATGTTGACCACCTTTGTGAGGATCAACAAGGACACTAGGACTCAAGCCCTCTGGGCCATGATAAAAGCAGCGAAGGATGCGATCCCGGGCCAGCGGCTGGTGGACAGGGACCATCCTTCACTGAAAAACTTTTTCTTTAAGTGTGAGGGCAGAGTCCCTGTGTACATACACCCCTCATTCTACAGGGCACTCAAACTAACCTTCCCCCTGGACGTGGGAGGTGTGGCCAAGGACGGAGTACCCTCAGCAGATTTACTTACCGGCAGCCTTGGCCAGGCCTGCCACGTCCTCACTGCCAAGGATTTCAGACCCGTCTGTGACACTGAATAAGGTAAGTGAGCATGGCTTTGAACTTGGCTACATGGAATGTGAGGGGCATCAGGTGTCGAAGCAGGGCCTCGCGCGTTGTGAGAGACTTGGTGTCCCTTAAGGTAGATATCGCCGCTATCCAGGAGACCCACTTTATTTGTGACGAGGATTGTCAGGTGCTGGTGAACGATTACGATGTTTACTCAGCATATGGCAATACTAATAGTCGTGGAATCTCCTTGCTAGTGAGTCGCACCCTGTCAGCGTCGGTGAATGTTGTTCACGCAGGCGAGGACGGGCGGCTAGTTGTTGTTGATGTTGCCGTTAATAGTAGTGTGTTTCGGATTGTCGCGGTTTATGCTCCCAATTCTGCTGTAGAGAGGGCATCCTTTTTTCGACGGTTGGAGGGCTTCTTAGTGGATCCGGAACGGTTAGTGCTAATGGGTGATTGGAATGCGATCCTTGATCCCCAAATAGATAAGGTCGGGGGGACTAGTGGGTCGGTGCGGTGTGACAGCACTCTGTTCGACCTGATGGCCTCGTGCGATCTCGTCGACAGATTCCGGCTGGACCATCCGGGGCGGGAGATGTGGACGTGGAATCTTGGAACGCCTTCCCATCCGAGTACTTACTTGGATCGGATGTTAGTTAGAAGAGGTGACGTAGACTTTCTATCGTGCCCCACGTTCCACTGGTTAGGACACTCGGACCATAAACTCGTTATGGCCCGTTTGAACTTAAGTGCTAGGCCTAAACTAGCCGGATACTGGAAGTTCAACAGCACCTTGTTGGAGTTGGAGGACTACCGGTTGAAGGTTACAGAATTAATTCAGAGGGCTTTAGTGGGGGCGGTTACAGGGAGTAAGTGGTGGGTTAGTCTTAAGGCCAAGATTAGGCGCTTCTCTGTCCAATACAGCCAACGCCTCGCGTTAGATAAGGCTAAGGCAAAGAAGCGCTTAGAGGATAAGCTGACCCGGGCGGTGGAGAGGGGGGATCCCCTAGAGGCAGCACTAGCTAAACAAGACCTCAACCGCTTGGCTAGCGAGCGGTATGAAGGTCAAGTAGTTAGGGCCAGATTAATGAAAGTTTCCAACGAGGCTGTGAATGTTGACGCTGTTGAGCGTAAGGCTGCTCTAAGGCGCGGTTCGGACGGGTACATTCGTAAAGTACATAACCTGGAAGGACACGCCCTAGCTTCGACTCGGGAGATCTGCGAGGGGTTTCGGGAGCATCTATCGGAGCGCTTCACCCAACTACCCGGACTCAGGGTCGATGAGTTTGGCAGCTATTTGGCTGACTCGCCCCGCCTCACGGCGGCTCGGGCAGCTAGCTGTGATGGTCTTGTTACTGAACATGAGGTCATTACTGCGTTGAAGCAGGTCGGCTACAACAAATCCCCGGGGCTTGATGGTTTACCCTACGAGTTCTACGTGAGGCTGTCGCCCATGTTGGTCCCTATTCTGAAGGATATGTTCAACCATTGGTTTGCCCAGGGTTCCATCCCTGGACAGGTGACCAAGGGAGTGATCACATTGCTGAGGAAAGGTCAACGGCATGGTGGGAGGGAAAGCTTTGATGATTTTAGGCCCTTGACTCTGCTAAACACAGAGTTAAAGATTTTGGCAAAGATTCTTGCGAATCGCTTGCAGGTTGTCATCACTGACTTGATCGAACCGGACCAGACTTATGCTGTGAAGGGGAGATCGATTCAAGACAATTTGCACTTGATACGCTCGATCATAGAGGGGACAGAAGACGACGCCGAAGCCGCGCTGATCAGTTTGGATCAGTCCAAGGCATTCGATAGGGTCGACCATCGGTTCCTAGGATCTGTGCTAGAGGCCGCCGGATTTAATCCGGACTTCCGCAAGTGGATCTTTGTCCTGTATGATAGGCCGACGGTAGCGGTGCAGATCAACGGTAAGCTGTCGGAGTCATTCGCTGTCTCTCGGTCGGTGCGTCAGGGCTGTCCGCTGTCGCCTCTGTTGTACGTCCTGGCGTTGGAACCCCTCCTTCGCAAGTTAAGGGACGAGGCGGCTACACCAGTCCTGCGCGGAATAGCCCTCCCTGGAGGCACACGAGCCAGGGTTTCCGCGTTCGCTGATGACGTCACCGTGTTCGTGTCTTGCCACACGGACGTTCAAGCGGTGGTCGAGGCGCTCGCTCGATACGAAGAAGTTACAGGGGCCATGTTCAACCGCAGCAAGTCTGTCGGCCTGCGGTTGGGGGCCTGGACCGGGGTAAACTCGCTTCCAGGTATTTTCAGCTGGACCGATGGACCGGTCCGTATTCTCGGTATCTGGTTTGGACCGGGACTTCAGCTGGAAAAGAATTGGTCGGAAGTATATGGCAAGGTCAAATCGTCGGTGAAGACTTGGATTGGAAGGAAATTGTCCTTGAAGGGTCGGGCGGAGGCGTGCGCTACATACGTCTTCCCGCTCATCCTTTACCGATTGTCTGTACTTCCTCTCCCTGCAAAACGACTAACCCGCTTACAAGGGTGCCTCGATTCACTATTGTGGAAGGAGGGTAAGCATTATGTCTGCAGAGAGGTCTGTGTCCAGAAGCCGAGCGAGGGAGGCCTGGGTCAGCCCAGTCTCTTGTGTCATAGAAATGCCGAGAGATTGGCTTTCTTGGGTCGTTCGCTTGAAGAAGACGCTCCTTGGGTCCCTGTGGTTGAGAACGCGTTTCCCAATCTCAAATCCAACTCCTCGGTAGAAGGTCGTCGTAGGCCGAGGGGGGAGTCTAAGTTCTTCTCCGAATGCCGGACCGCTCTTAGAGCTTTGCCGGGGACCAGTGTCCTCGATCAGCCAAGAAAGAAACTATATCGGGAGCTAGTGGAGGGGACCGCGAAGGATCCACTTTGTAGGCGGATGGGATGGTCGATGGGGGTTGTCCGCTCTCATTGGAGTTGGGCGCCGGGACGGGAGATTCTGAACAACTCGGAATTTTCCCTCACCTGGCGACTGGTCCGTAACGCGCTGCCCCTTCTCGACGTACTCCGCCGGTATAAAGAAAATACAAGTGGCTTCTGTCCGCGCTGTGACGAACGCGAGCCCGAAACGATCGGGCACGCGTTTTTTAGTTGCAGCCGGATCCAGCCCTTATTGGAGTACGTCGAGGGGGTAACGGCTCGCATCGATGCCGAATGTCCGCTCGATCTCGACGAAGGGTTTTTTGTGTACAACATGGAGCCGCCGTTCCCCAGGGAGGAAAGAATGGTTTTCCTGGCGATCCTGGCAGTAGCGCGCATGGTGATTTGGATCACGCGCCTCAAGTTGGTCCACGAAGGGACATCTGTTCCAGATCGTGATCTGATCGTTTACTTTAAACATCAGCTTAAGGTGAAGATCAGATGCGATTGGAGGAGGTTGCCTAGAACGGATTTCGACAAGAGGTGGGTGCACAGCACTAGCTTGTGCATCCGTCGAGGAGTCAAGTTTCAATACGTGTTCCCTCCTTAAGCATGGCACGGGCGGTGCTGGGGCCTTCGGAACCCACCCCGCTTAGGTTCTAGCTAAGAAAAACTTAAGAAGACTCTTGACTGGTGGTATAAATGAGATCCTGCTCCTGATTTTATTTTTTGGTACTAGAGAACCTCTGAGTCTGCCCATCCCCTTTGTGCCACATCCTTGTTTTTTCAACATCCCCGGTCACTCCCCTACTCAGAGGTCACCTTCCAACCCTCCTCCACCCGTTGCTTTGTCTTCTCCCACTGCCATTAAGATATTTTCCCCAATCCCCAATTAGGGATGCCCTGCTTGTTTTCGGTTCCCCGGAAAACAGTGGGGGGTCTAGTCACCTAGATTAGGACAGGGGGGTCTCACTAACAACTCTGTAGGACTTATTGTTTGTTTTTCATACGAACACTTTTTAGTTTTTTCCCCACTCCACGAACAATCTTTCTCTTAATTCAAAAACTTTTTATTTCTAATGAAATTGAACTTTATTTTTTCACACATGCACACACACACCATATATAAAAAAAAAAAAAAAAAAAAAAAAAAAAAAAAAAAAAAAATGCATACACAAACACACAGACAACTGTTCATCAATTGTAAATATAGTTTTCATTCTTAAACGCTGGGGATTTATTAGTTAGTTTAAGATCCATAGAGTGAATGAGGTATTTTGGTAAATGTTGCCAGTCAAGAGTAAGACTCCAAAGTCTACATTCATTACCTTTTTAATCACTTTAGTCACAAAGACCCTGAACCCTTCCCCTCCCAAACTTTGAGTAGGGCCTTGTGCCTAATTTTGTTGTTTAAGGAATTTTTTGTTAATTGGATTTTCAAGATTTTTTTATTAAGCAATAAAATACATAATCTCATATGCACACACACACCATATAAAAAAAAAAAAAAAAAAAAATGCATACACAAACACACAGACAACTGTTCATCAATTGTAAATATAGTTTTCATTCTTAAACGCTGGGGATTTATTAGTTAGTTTAAGATCCATAGAGTGAATGAGGTATTTTGGTAAATGTTGCCAGTCAAGAGTAAGACTCCAAAGTCTACATTCATTACCTTTTTAATCACTTTAGTCACAAAGACCCTGAACCCTTCCCCTCCCAAACTTTGAGTAGGGCCTTGTGCCTAATTTTGTTGTTTAAGGAATTTTTTGTTAATTGGATTTTCAAGATTTTTTTTATTAAGCAATAAAATACATAATCTCATGCAAAGCTCTGTCAAAGTGTAGTATCTCTACTAAACTTGACCCACCACCGGGCTCTCGGGCTAGGTTAAGGTGTTTTTTATTACTAACCTTGGTTAGTTAGGACCGACCCCCTCCTTTGGGGAGTCAGGACCTAGAGGACCGACTCCACATTTGTGGCAGCTTGGACCCGGAAACCGATCCCCTCTTTTGGGAGACTGGAATCTCGGGACCAACACCACTATCGCTGGTAGTTGAGACCTTCTCTTTTCATTTGTTGTTGCATGTTGTTTTTTCTTCGTTTCGGTCTCACTTCTCGAGACTGGGATGGTCTAATTTCTCACCACTTAATTGCCTGAGCAGCACTCTGACCTGCCAGGCCCAAACTTTTGTCTATCTTCGCTGCTCTCCCAGTGGATCGAGCAGACAGGGCTTTCTTTCTCGCTTCCGTTGGGGTAGTTAGTGGGTAGGGGGACGTGGGGTAGGGCGGGTGCTTCGTTTCTGCTCCCCTCTGTGGGCAGGGATGCCTATCCCCTCTCTCTCTTAATTGCGACGCGGCACTCTGACCCGCTAGCACCCACTGCGTCTTTCTTCTCTGCTCTCCCCCCTCGCGGGGGGATCTGAGCTGCTAACCCGACATCCCCGTGAGGGGAGGTCAAAAACACTATTCTCTTCTGAGTCCGCTTCACCCCCTCCACTCCCCTGGGTTTTCTTTTCTCCCAGCTACACTTTGGGCAGCGGCCAGTGCTACCGCCACGATGCCAGGCAGGAGGGGCACGTCACCCCAAATGCGCAACATCTCCCCCGCAGACGACTCCCCATGTGAGGGAACCAATGCATCTCCCGGCAGGAAGGCGCCAGAAGACAAGGTAGGGCCCCAGCGCGCGGCGACCTTGAGAACAGATCAAGGGGTAGGGCCGCAGCCCGCGGCGACCCCTGGAAAACCACCTGCAACTGCTGCTCCCCATGAGGGCAGCCCGTCGAATTGCGCAGATGCCGGAAGAACGGCAGGGGGAAAAGCAATGGAAGCTGCACCTACAGCATCCCTAGTTCCCCAACAGGCGGACGGGTCTGCGAGACCATTGTCTCTGGCTCCCCAACAGGGCAACTCCCTCTCACCTGAAGAGACAGAGGTAAACAACGCCGCCGGAAAAACAGAGGAGCTACTCGATGCAACCCTAGCCTCTCTAAAAGCGCTGTTCGAGGAGGAAACCATCATCCCACCCAGCAGCACTCCCCAAGAGGGTAATGACGGGAAGAGGAATACCCAGGTGGGGGTAAACGCATTGACCAGTTCCAACAAACGTAAACTGGTAGCAGCACCACCCCCCACCTCTGCGACTGCAAAAGCCGCTGCTGGGAACACATCCCCAGGAGGGGAGGCACCTACAACTCCGAAAGCCATCCAGCAGAACAAGAAACCTAAGGGGAACGACCCGGAAAGCAGAGTAAGCCAGCACGCGAGGACCAATGCGGACTGGCCAACTCTGACTGGTAAAGGTCAAACCCCAGGCGCTGCAGGCACAACAACGGGCACGGAGCGGCCAGCTGCCTCACCTACAACTCCTGTCCCCGGACCAGCAAACACCCAACCGGAGGGAGGATCAGCATGGGGCCCCAAAGCACAACCCAACAAGAAGAAGCCGGAGGACTACAAGAGGCTCTTTGACTCCAAGTACAAAGACTATACGGAGGGGAACACAATCAAACCCCTCCCGGGTCAGGTCGAAGGCTTGGAGAAAAGAGTCCTCTCCTTCATCACATCAGACACCAAGACGAGGGGTCTGACGGGGGTCAACAAAGACACCATGTTGAAACTCCTGCTGGAGCAGAACATCCCAGCCAGTTACGTCTGCAGACGGAGCTACGCACAGTGGGATGTGCTGCTCCCCACGCCAGAAGCCGCCGACAAATTGTCCAGGACTGTACACCAGAGCAGGAATATCAAGCTGCAGCCGGTGTACCTGAACAGGAGAAGGACAAACGTCTCCGCCTTGAACGTCCCCTGTTACATGGATGCAGACCAACTGGGAGCCATCCTCAGCCAGTACGGGGACGTCGAGGAGGTAACTCCAGTCCGCGGTCAAAAGAATATAATGACCGGGGACTACAAGATCCAGATGGTCCTGGACAAGGCCGGCTTCTTTGGAATCCCGGCGACGCTGAAGTTCGGGGACTGGACCCTCTCCCTAATAGTGGAAGGGAGAAAGCCCCACTGCTGGCAATGCCAACAACAGGGGCACATGGCTAAAGACTGCCCCAAGAAGACCAGGAACCCGCCCAGGGCAACCGGAAAGGCAGGAGTAGCAGCACCAGTCAAAGCCTCCGCTCCTGCCCCGACCACAAGCCTCCCAGAAGCACTTGCGGGCTGGGTTACGGTCACCAAAAAAGGGAAGACCCCCCAACAGTCATCCCCACAGACGGTGACCAGAGACCAACCCGAAAAACAAGAGGCCATGGAGACACAGGCACCCCCCTCCTCAAACAAGAGGAAATTACAAGAGTCTGAGGAGGAGGTAGTGTCTGAGGAAGAGGAGGCAACGGCAGCTCCGTCCAAACTGAGCGCCACAGAGATCAGGAGGGCCAGAAGGAGGAAGAGCAGGAAGACACGAGCCGACCCCCCAACTCCTACTGATAAAGACACCTCAGCAGTCCCGCAAGTTAAGCAACCTGCCACCCCACTACCTCAGCAGCCCGAGCAACTACCCCCCTCCCCAGATCTCCCCAAAGCCCCAAGAGACCTTTCACCACCCCCATCCTGTGATAAACCACCCCAGGAAGAAACTGTGTCAACTACCCCCACTCCACCCCCCTCCCCTCACCCCCAACCTAAAAGCCCCCCTTCCCCAACAAGGCCAGTTCGCACGGAAAGAACTAAAAAATTACCATTCCTGCCAGGGGGCAGAATATGCGAGCTGGACCCGCACCACACAACGCCGGACCTCAAAGGACAGCAAAAGGTCCATTATAACAAGCTGAAGGGTCTCGCTTACGTTGATGGCGACAGCGTAGCGGACCCAACAAAATTCAAGAACGCGCCGATGTTGACCACCTTTGTGAGGATCAACAAGGACACTAGGACTCAAGCCCTCTGGGCCATGATAAAAGCAGCGAAGGATGCGATCCCGGGCCAGCGGCTGGTGGACAGGGACCATCCTTCACTGAAAAACTTTTTCTTTAAGTGTGAGGGCAGAGTCCCTGTGTACATACACCCCTCATTCTACAGGGCACTCAAACTAACCTTCCCCCTGGACGTGGGAGGTGTGGCCAAGGACGGAGTACCCTCAGCAGATTTACTTACCGGCAGCCTTGGCCAGGCCTGCCACGTCCTCACTGCCAAGGATTTCAGACCCGTCTGTGACACTGAATAAGGTAAGTGAGCATGGCTTTGAACTTGGCTACATGGAATGTGAGGGGCATCAGGTGTCGAAGCAGGGCCTCGCGCGTTGTGAGAGACTTGGTGTCCCTTAAGGTAGATATCGCCGCTATCCAGGAGACCCACTTTATTTGTGACGAGGATTGTCAGGTGCTGGTGAACGATTACGATGTTTACTCAGCATATGGCAATACTAATAGTCGTGGAATCTCCTTGCTAGTGAGTCGCACCCTGTCAGCGTCGGTGAATGTTGTTCACGCAGGCGAGGACGGGCGGCTAGTTGTTGTTGATGTTGCCGTTAATAGTAGTGTGTTTCGGATTGTCGCGGTTTATGCTCCCAATTCTGCTGTAGAGAGGGCATCCTTTTTTCGACGGTTGGAGGGCTTCTTAGTGGATCCGGAACGGTTAGTGCTAATGGGTGATTGGAATGCGATCCTTGATCCCCAAATAGATAAGGTCGGGGGGACTAGTGGGTCGGTGCGGTGTGACAGCACTCTGTTCGACCTGATGGCCTCGTGCGATCTCGTCGACAGATTCCGGCTGGACCATCCGGGGCGGGAGATGTGGACGTGGAATCTTGGAACGCCTTCCCATCCGAGTACTTACTTGGATCGGATGTTAGTTAGAAGAGGTGACGTAGACTTTCTATCGTGCCCCACGTTCCACTGGTTAGGACACTCGGACCATAAACTCGTTATGGCCCGTTTGAACTTAAGTGCTAGGCCTAAACTAGCCGGATACTGGAAGTTCAACAGCACCTTGTTGGAGTTGGAGGACTACCGGTTGAAGGTTACAGAATTAATTCAGAGGGCTTTAGTGGGGGCGGTTACAGGGAGTAAGTGGTGGGTTAGTCTTAAGGCCAAGATTAGGCGCTTCTCTGTCCAATACAGCCAACGCCTCGCGTTAGATAAGGCTAAGGCAAAGAAGCGCTTAGAGGATAAGCTGACCCGGGCGGTGGAGAGGGGGGATCCCCTAGAGGCAGCACTAGCTAAACAAGACCTCAACCGCTTGGCTAGCGAGCGGTATGAAGGTCAAGTAGTTAGGGCCAGATTAATGAAAGTTTCCAACGAGGCTGTGAATGTTGACGCTGTTGAGCGTAAGGCTGCTCTAAGGCGCGGTTCGGACGGGTACATTCGTAAAGTACATAACCTGGAAGGACACGCCCTAGCTTCGACTCGGGAGATCTGCGAGGGGTTTCGGGAGCATCTATCGGAGCGCTTCACCCAACTACCCGGACTCAGGGTCGATGAGTTTGGCAGCTATTTGGCTGACTCGCCCCGCCTCACGGCGGCTCGGGCAGCTAGCTGTGATGGTCTTGTTACTGAACATGAGGTCATTACTGCGTTGAAGCAGGTCGGCTACAACAAATCCCCGGGGCTTGATGGTTTACCCTACGAGTTCTACGTGAGGCTGTCGCCCATGTTGGTCCCTATTCTGAAGGATATGTTCAACCATTGGTTTGCCCAGGGTTCCATCCCTGGACAGGTGACCAAGGGAGTGATCACATTGCTGAGGAAAGGTCAACGGCATGGTGGGAGGGAAAGCTTTGATGATTTTAGGCCCTTGACTCTGCTAAACACAGAGTTAAAGATTTTGGCAAAGATTCTTGCGAATCGCTTGCAGGTTGTCATCACTGACTTGATCGAACCGGACCAGACTTATGCTGTGAAGGGGAGATCGATTCAAGACAATTTGCACTTGATACGCTCGATCATAGAGGGGACAGAAGACGACGCCGAAGCCGCGCTGATCAGTTTGGATCAGTCCAAGGCATTCGATAGGGTCGACCATCGGTTCCTAGGATCTGTGCTAGAGGCCGCCGGATTTAATCCGGACTTCCGCAAGTGGATCTTTGTCCTGTATGATAGGCCGACGGTAGCGGTGCAGATCAACGGTAAGCTGTCGGAGTCATTCGCTGTCTCTCGGTCGGTGCGTCAGGGCTGTCCGCTGTCGCCTCTGTTGTACGTCCTGGCGTTGGAACCCCTCCTTCGCAAGTTAAGGGACGAGGCGGCTACACCAGTCCTGCGCGGAATAGCCCTCCCTGGAGGCACACGAGCCAGGGTTTCCGCGTTCGCTGATGACGTCACCGTGTTCGTGTCTTGCCACACGGACGTTCAAGCGGTGGTCGAGGCGCTCGCTCGATACGAAGAAGTTACAGGGGCCATGTTCAACCGCAGCAAGTCTGTCGGCCTGCGGTTGGGGGCCTGGACCGGGGTAAACTCGCTTCCAGGTATTTTCAGCTGGACCGATGGACCGGTCCGTATTCTCGGTATCTGGTTTGGACCGGGACTTCAGCTGGAAAAGAATTGGTCGGAAGTATATGGCAAGGTCAAATCGTCGGTGAAGACTTGGATTGGAAGGAAATTGTCCTTGAAGGGTCGGGCGGAGGCGTGCGCTACATACGTCTTCCCGCTCATCCTTTACCGATTGTCTGTACTTCCTCTCCCTGCAGAACGACTAACCCGCTTACAAGGGTGCCTCGATTCACTATTGTGGAAGGAGGGTAAGCATTATGTCTGCAGAGAGGTCTGTGTCCAGAAGCCGAGCGAGGGAGGCCTGGGTCAGCCCAGTCTCTTGTGTCATAGAAATGCCGAGAGATTGGCTTTCTTGGGTCGTTCGCTTGAAGAAGACGCTCCTTGGGTCCCTGTGGTTGAGAACGCGTTTCCCAATCTCAAATCCAACTCCTCGGTAGAAGGTCGTCGTAGGCCGAGGGGGGAGTCTAAGTTCTTCTCCGAATGCCGGACCGCTCTTAGAGCTTTGCCGGGGACCAGTGTCCTCGATCAGCCAAGAAAGAAACTATATCGGGAGCTAGTGGAGGGGACCGCGAAGGATCCACTTTGTAGGCGGATGGGATGGTCGATGGGGGTTGTCCGCTCTCATTGGAGTTGGGCGCCGGGACGGGAGATTCTGAACAACTCGGAATTTTCCCTCACCTGGCGACTGGTCCGTAACGCGCTGCCCCTTCTCGACGTACTCCGCCGGTATAAAGAAAATACAAGTGGCTTCTGTCCGCGCTGTGACGAACGCGAGCCCGAAACGATCGGGCACGCGTTTTTTAGTTGCAGCCGGATCCAGCCCTTATTGGAGTACGTCGAGGGGGTAACGGCTCGCATCGATGCCGAATGTCCGCTCGATCTCGACGAAGGGTTTTTTGTGTACAACATGGAGCCGCCGTTCCCCAGGGAGGAAAGAATGGTTTTCCTGGCGATCCTGGCAGTAGCGCGCATGGTGATTTGGATCACGCGCCTCAAGTTGGTCCACGAAGGGACATCTGTTCCAGATCGTGATCTGATCGTTTACTTTAAACATCAGCTTAAGGTGAAGATCAGATGCGATTGGAGGAGGTTGCCTAGAACGGATTTCGACAAGAGGTGGGTGCACAGCACTAGCTTGTGCATCCGTCGAGGAGTCAAGTTTCAATACGTGTTCCCTCCTTAAGCATGGCACGGGCGGTGCTGGGGCCTTCGGAACCCACCCCGCTTAGGTTCTAGCTAAGAAAAACTTAAGAAGACTCTTGACTGGTGGTATAAATGAGATCCTGCTCCTGATTTTATTTTTTGGTACTAGAGAACCTCTGAGTCTGCCCATCCCCTTTGTGCCACATCCTTGTTTTTTCAACATCCCCGGTCACTCCCCTACTCAGAGGTCACCTTCCAACCCTCCTCCACCCGTTGCTTTGTCTTCTCCCACTGCCATTAAGATATTTTCCCCAATCCCCAATTAGGGATGCCCTGCTTGTTTTCGGTTCCCCGGAAAACAGTGGGGGGTCTAGTCACCTAGATTAGGACAGGGGGGTCTCACTAACAACTCTGTAGGACTTATTGTTTGTTTTTCATACGAACACTTTTTAGTTTTTTCCCCACTCCACGAACAATCTTTCTCTTAATTCAAAAACTTTTTATTTCTAATGAAATTGAACTTTATTTTTTCACACATGCACACACACACCATATAAAAAAAAAAAAAAAAAAAAAAAAAAAATGCATACACAAACACACAGACAACTGTTCATCAATTGTAAATATAGTTTTCATTCTTAAACGCTGGGGATTTATTAGTTAGTTTAAGATCCATAGAGTGAATGAGGTATTTTGGTAAATGTTGCCAGTCAAGAGTAAGACTCCAAAGTCTACATTCATTACCTTTTTAATCACTTTAGTCACAAAGACCCTGAACCCTTCCCCTCCCAAACTTTGAGTAGGGCCTTGTGCCTAATTTTGTTGTTTAAGGAATTTTTTGTTAATTGGATTTTCAAGATTTTTTTATTAAGCAATAAAATACATAATCTCATGCAAAGCTCTGTCAAAGTGTAGTATCTCTACTAAACTTGACCCACCACCGGGCTCTCGGGCTAGGTTAAGGTGTTTTTTATTACTAACCTTGGTTAGTTAGGACCGACCCCCTCCTTTGGGGAGTCAGGACCTAGAGGACCGACTCCACATTTGTGGCAGCTTGGACCCGGAAACCGATCCCCTCTTTTGGGAGACTGGAATCTCGGGACCAACACCACTATCGCTGGTAGTTGAGACCTTCTCTTTTCATTTGTTGTTGCATGTTGTTTTTTCTTCGTTTCGGTCTCACTTCTCGAGACTGGGATGGTCTAATTTCTCACCACTTAATTGCCTGAGCAGCACTCTGACCTGCCAGGCCCAAACTTTTGTCTATCTTCGCTGCTCTCCCAGTGGATCGAGCAGACAGGGCTTTCTTTCTCGCTTCCGTTGGGGTAGTTAGTGGGTAGGGTGACGTGGGGTAGGGCGGGTGCTTCGTTTCTGCTCCCCTCTGTGGGCAGGGATGCCTATCCCCTCTCTCTCTTAATTGCGACGCGGCACTCTGACCCGCTAGCACCCACTGCGTCTTTCTTCTCTGCTCTCCCCCCTCGCGGGGGGATCTGAGCTGCTAACCCGACATCCCCGTGAGGGGAGGTCAAAAACACTATTCTCTTCTGAGTCCGCTTCACCCCCTCCACTCCCCTGGGTTTTCTTTTCTCCCAGCTACACTTTGGGCAGCGGCCAGTGCTACCGCCACGATGCCAGGCAGGAGGGGCACGTCACCCCAAATGCGCAACATCTCCCCCGCAGACGACTCCCCATGTGAGGGAACCAATGCATCTCCCGGCAGGAAGGCGCCAGAAGACAAGGTAGGGCCCCAGCGCGCGGCGACCTTGAGAACAGATCAAGGGGTAGGGCCGCAGCCCGCGGCGACCCCTGGAAAACCACCTGCAACTGCTGCTCCCCATGAGGGCAGCCCGTCGAATTGCGCAGATGCCGGAAGAACGGCAGGGGGAAAAGCAATGGAAGCTGCACCTACAGCATCCCTAGTTCCCCAACAGGCGGACGGGTCTGCGAGACCATTGTCTCTGGCTCCCCAACAGGGCAACTCCCCCTCACCTGAAGAGACAGAGGTAAACAACGCCGCCGGAAAAACAGAGGAGCTACTCGATGCAACCCTAGCCTCTCTAAAAGCGCTGTTCGAGGAGGAAACCATCATCCCACCCAGCAGCACTCCCCAAGAGGGTAATGACGGGAAGAGGAATACCCAGGTGGGGGTAAACGCATTGACCAGTTCCAACAAACGTAAACTGGTAGCAGCACCACCCCCCACCTCCGAGACTGCAAAAGCCGCTGCTGGGAACACATCCCCAGGAGGGGAGGCACCTACAACTCCGAAAGCCATCCAGCAGAACAAGAAACCTAAGGGGAACGACCCGGAAAGCAGAGCAAGCCAGCACGCGAGGACCAATGCGGACTGGCCAACTCTGACTGGTAAAGGTCAAACCCCAGGCGCTGCAGGCACAACAACGGGCACGGAGCGGCCAGCTGCCTCACCTACAACTCCTGTCCCCGGACCAGCAAACACCCAACCGGAGGGAGGATCAGCATGGGGCCCCAAAGCACAACCCAACAAGAAGAAGCCGGAGGACTACAAGAGGCTCTTTGACTCCAAGTACAAAGACTACACGGAGGGGAACACAATCAAACCCCTCCCGGGTCAGGTCGAAGGCTTGGAGAAAAGAGTCCTCTCCTTCATCACATCAGACACCAAGACGAGGGGTCTGACGGGGGTCAACAAAGACACCATGTTGAAACTCCTGCTGGAGCAGAACATCCCAGCCAGTTACGTCTGCAGACGGAGCTACGCACAGTGGGATGTGCTGCTCCCCACGCCAGAAGCCGCCGACAAATTGTCCAGGACTGTACACCAGAGCAGGAATATCAAGCTGCAGCCGGTGTACCTGAACAGGAGAAGGACAAACGTCTCCGCCTTGAACGTCCCCTGTTACATGGATGCAGACCAACTGGGAGCCATCCTCAGCCAGTACGGGGACGTCGAGGAGGTAACTCCAGTCCGCGGTCAAAAGAATATAATGACCGGGGACTACAAGATCCAGATGGTCCTGGACAAGGCCGACTTCTTTGGAATCCCGGCGACGCTGAAGTTCGGGGACTGGACCCTCTCCCTAATAGTGGAAGGGAGAAAGCCCCACTGCTGGCAATGCCAACAACAGGGGCACATGGCTAAAGACTGCCCCAAGAAGACCAGGAACCCGCCCAGGGCAACCGGAAAGGTAGGAGTAGCAGCACCAGTCAAAGCCTCCGCTCCTGCCCCGACCACAAGCCTCCCAGAAGCACTTGCGGGCTGGGTTACGGTCACCAAAAAAGGGAAGACCCCCCAACAGTCATCCCCACAGACGGTGACCAGAGACCAACCCGAAAAACAAGAGGCCATGGAGACACAGGCACCCCCCTCCTCAAACAAGAGGAAATTACAAGAGTCTGAGGAGGAGGTAGTGTCTGAGGAAGAGGAGGCAACGGCAGCTCCGTCCAAACTGAGCGCCACAGAGATCAGGAGGGCCAGAAGGAGGAAGAGCAGGAAGACACGAGCCGACCCCCCAACTCCTACTGATAAAGACACCTCAGCAGTCCCGCAAGTTAAGCAACCTGCCACCCCACTACCTCAGCAGCCCGAGCAACTACCCCCCTCCCCAGATCTCCCCAAAGCCCCAAGAGACCTTTCACCACCCCCATCCTGTGATAAACCACCCCAGGAAGAAACTGTGTCAACTACCCCCACTCCACCCCCCTCCCCTCACCCCCAACCTAAAAGCCCCCCTTCCCCAACAAGGCCAGTTCGCACGGAAAGAACTAAAAAATTACCATTCCTGCCAGGGGGCAGAATATGCGAGCTGGACCCGCACCACACAACGCCGGACCTCAAAGGACAGCAAAAGGTCCATTATAACAAGCTGAAGGGTCTCGCTTACGTTGATGGCGACAGCGTAGCGGACCCAACAAAATTCAAGAACGCGCCGATGTTGACCACCTTTGTGAGGATCAACAAGGACACTAGGACTCAAGCCCTCTGGGCCATGATAAAAGCAGCGAAGGATGCGATCCCGGGCCAGCAGCTGGTGGACAGGGACCATCCTTCACTGAAAAACTTTTTCTTTAAGTGTGAGGGCAGAGTCCCTGTGTACATACACCCCTCATTCTACAGGGCACTCAAACTAACCTTCCCCCTGGACGTGGGAGGTGTGGCCAAGGACGGAGTACCCTCAGCAGATTTACTTACCGGCAGCCTCGGCCAGGCCTGCCACGTCCTCACTGCCAAGGATTTCAGACCCGTCTGTGACACTGAATAAGGTAAGTGAGCATGGCTTTGAACTTGGCTACATGGAATGTGAGGGGCATCAGGTGTCGAAGCAGGGCCTCGCGCGTTGTGAGAGACTTGGTGTCCCTTAAGGTAGATATCGCCGCTATCCAGGAGACCCACTTTATTTGTGACGAGGATTGTCAGGTGCTGGTGAACGATTACGATGTTTACTCAGCATATGGCAATACTAATAGTCGTGGAATCTCCTTGCTAGTGAGTCGCACCCTGTCAGCGTCGGTGAATGTTGTTCACGCAGGCGAGGACGGGCGGCTAGTTGTTGTTGATGTTGCCGTTAATAGTAGTGTGTTTCGGATTGTCGCGGTTTATGCTCCCAATTCTGCTGTAGAGAGGGCATCCTTTTTTCGACGGTTGGAGGGCTTCTTAGTGGATCCGGAACGGTTAGTGCTAATGGGTGATTGGAATGCGATCCTTGATCCCCAAATAGATAAGGTCGGGGGGACTAGTGGGTCGGTGCGGTGTGACAGCACTCTGTTCGACCTGATGGCCTCGTGCGATCTCGTCGACAGATTCCGGCTGGACCATCCGGGGCGGGAGATGTGGACGTGGAATCTTGGAACGCCTTCCCATCCGAGTACTTACTTGGATCGGATGTTAGTTAGAAGAGGTGACGTAGACTTTCTATCGTGCCCCACGTTCCACTGGTTAGGACACTCGGACCATAAACTCGTTATGGCCCGTTTGAACTTAAGTGCTAGGCCTAAACTAGCCGGATACTGGAAGTTCAACAGCACCTTGTTGGAGTTGGAGGACTACCGGTTGAAGGTTACAGAATTAATTCAGAGGGCTTTAGTGGGGGCGGTTACAGGGAGTAAGTGGTGGGTTAGTCTTAAGGCCAAGATTAGGCGCTTCTCTGTCCAATACAGCCAACGCCTCGCGTTAGATAAGGCTAAGGCAAAGAAGCGCTTAGAGGATAAGCTGACCCGGGCGGTGGAGAGGGGGGATCCCCTAGAGGCAGCACTAGCTAAACAAGACCTCAACCGCTTGGCTAGCGAGCGGTATGAAGGTCAAGTAGTTAGGGCCAGATTAATGAAAGTTTCCAACGAGGCTGTGAATGTTGACGCTGTTGAGCGTAAGGCTGCTCTAAGGCGCGGTTCGGACGGGTACATTCGTAAAGTACATAACCTGGAAGGACACGCCCTAGCTTCGACTCGGGAGATCTGCGAGGGGTTTCGGGAGCATCTATCGGAGCGCTTCACCCAACTACCCGGACTCAGGGTCGATGAGTTTGGCAGCTATTTGGCTGACTCGCCCCGCCTCACGGCGGCTCGGGCAGCTAGCTGTGATGGTCTTGTTACTGAACATGAGGTCATTACTGCGTTGAAGCAGGTCGGCTACAACAAATCCCCGGGGCTCGATGGTTTACCCTACGAGTTCTACGTGAGGCTGTCGCCCATGTTGGTCCCTATTCTGAAGGATATGTTCAACCATTGGTTTGCCCAGGGTTCCATCCCTGGACAGGTGACCAAGGGAGTGATCACATTGCTGAGGAAAGGTCAACGGCATGGTGGGAGGGAAAGCTTTGATGATTTTAGGCCCTTGACTCTGCTAAACACAGAGTTAAAGATTTTGGCAAAGATTCTTGCGAATCGCTTGCAGGTTGTCATCACTGACTTGATCGAACCGGACCAGACTTATGCTGTGAAGGGGAGATCGATTCAAGACAATTTGCACTTGATACGCTCGATCATAGAGGGGACAGAAGACGACGCCGAAGCCGCGCTGATCAGTTTGGATCAGTCCAAGGCATTCGATAGGGTCGACCATCGGTTCCTAGGATCTGTGCTAGAGGCCGCCGGATTTAATCCGGACTTCCGCAAGTGGATCTTTGTCCTGTATGATAGGCCGACGGTAGCGGTGCAGATCAACGGTAAGCTGTTGGAGTCATTCGCTGTCTCTCGGTCGGTGCGTCAGGGCTGTCCGCTGTCGCCTCTGTTGTACGTCCTGGCGTTGGAACCCCTCCTTCGCAAGTTAAGGGACAAGGCGGCTACACCAGTCCTGCGCGGAATAGCCCTCCCTGGAGGCACACGAGCCAGGGTTTCCGCGTTCGCTGATGACGTCACCGTGTTCGTGTCTTGCCACACGGACGTTCAAGCGGTGGTCGAGGCGCTCGCTCGATACGAAGAAGTTACAGGGGCCATGTTCAACCGCAGCAAGTCTGTCGGCCTGCGGTTGGGGGCCTGGACCGGGGTAAACTCGCTTCCAGGTATTTTCAGCTGGACCGATGGACCGGTCCGTATTCTCGGTATCTGGTTTGGACCGGGACTTCAGCTGGAAAAGAATTGGTCGGAAGTATATGGCAAGGTCAAATCGTCGGTGAAGACTTGGATTGGAAGGAAATTGTCCTTGAAGGGTCGGGCGGAGGCGTGCGCTACATACGTCTTCCCGCTCATCCTTTACCGATTGTCTGTACTTCCTCTCCCTGCAGAACGACTAACCCGCTTACAAGGGTGCCTCGATTCACTATTGTGGAAGGAGGGTAAGCATTATGTCTGCAGAGAGGTCTGTGTCCAGAAGCCGAGCGAGGGAGGCCTGGGTCAGCCCAGTCTCTTGTGTCATAGAAATGCCGAGAGATTGGCTTTCTTGGGTCGTTCGCTTGAAGAAGACGCTCCTTGGGTCCCTGTGGTTGAGAACGCGTTTCCCAATCTCAAATCCAACTCCTCGGTAGAAGGTCGTCGTAGGCCGAGGGGGGAGTCTAAGTTCTTCTCCGAATGCCGGACCGCTCTTAGAGCTTTGCCGGGGACCAGTGTCCTCGATCAGCCAAGAAAGAAACTATATCGGGAGCTAGTGGAGGGGACCGCGAAGGATCCACTTTGTAGGCGGATGGGATGGTCGATGGGGGTTGTCCGCTCTCATTGGAGTTGGGCGCCGGGACGGGAGATTCTGAACAACTCGGAATTTTCCCTCACCTGGCGACTGGTCCGTAACGCGCTGCCCCTTCTCGACGTACTCCGCCGGTATAAAGAAAATACAAGTGGCTTCTGTCCGCGCTGTGACGAACGCGAGCCCGAAACGATCGGGCACGCGTTTTTTAGTTGCAGCCGGATCCAGCCCTTATTGGAGTACGTCGAGGGGGTAACGGCTCGCATCGATGCCGAATGTCCGCTCGATCTCGACGAAGGGTTTTTTGTGTACAACATGGAGCCGCCGTTCCCCAGGGAGGAAAGAATGGTTTTCCTGGCGATCCTGGCAGTAGCGCGCATGGTGATTTGGATCACGCGCCTCAAGTTGGTCCACGAAGGGACATCTGTTCCAGATCGTGATCTGATCGTTTACTTTAAACATCAGCTTAAGGTAAAGATCAGATGCGATTGGAGGAGGTTGCCTAGAACGGATTTCGACAAGAGGTGGGTGCACAGCACTAGCTTGTGCATCCGTCGAGGAGTCAAGTTTCAATACGTGTTCCCTCCTTAAGCATGGCACGGGCGGTGCTGGGGCCTTCGGAACCCACCCCGCTTAGGTTCTAGCTAAGAAAAACTTAAGAAGACTCTTGACTGGTGGTATAAATGAGATCCTGTTCCTGATTTTATTTTTTGGTACTAGAGAACCTCTGAGTCTGCCCATCCCCTTTGTGCCACATCCTTGTTTTTTCAACATCCCCGGTCACTCCCCTACTCAGAGGTCACCTTCCAACCCTCCTCCACCCGTCGCTTTGTCTTCTCCCACTGCCATTAAGATATTTTCCCCAATCCCCAATTAGGGATGCCCTGCTTGTTTTCGGCTCCCCGGAAAACAGTGGGGGGTCTAGTCACCTAGATTAGTACAGGGGGGTCTCACTAACAACTCTGTAGGTCGTATTGTTTGTTTTTCATACGAACACTTTTAGTTCTTTCCCCACTCCACGAACAATCTTCTCCCTTGATTCAAAAACTTTTTTAATGAAATTGAACTTTCTTTTTTCACACATGCACACACACACCTTTTAAAAAAAAAAAAAAAAAAAAATGCATACACAAACATACAGACAACTTTTCTTCAACTGTAAATATTGTTTTCATTCTTAAACGCTGGGGATTTATTAGTTAGTTTAAGATCCATAGAGTGAATGAGGTATTTTGGTAAATGTTGCCAGTCAAGAGTAAGACTCCAAAGTCTACATTCATTTCCTTTTTAATTACTTTAGTCACAAAGACCCTGAACCCTTCCCCTCCCAAACGTCGAGTAGGGCCTTGTGCCTAATTTTGTTGTTTTAAAAATTGTTTGTTGATTTTACGAAGCAATAAAATATATATTCTCATGCAAAGCTCTGTCAAAGTGTAGTATCTCTACTAAACTTGACCCACCACCGGGCTCTCGGGCTAGGTTAAGGTGTTTTTTATTACTAACCTTGGTTAGTTAGGACCGACCCCCTCCTTTGGGGAGTCAGGACCTAGAGGACCGACTCCACATTTGTGGCAGCTTGGACCCGGAAACCGATCCCCTCTTTTGGGAGACTGGAATCTCGGGACCAACACCACTATCGCTGGTAGTTGAGACCTTCTCTTTTCATTTGTTGTTGCATGTTGTTTTTTCTTCGTTTCGGTCTCACTTCTCGAGACTGGGATGGTCTAATTTCTCACCACTTAATTGCCTGAGCAGCACTCTGACCTGCCAGGCCCAAACTTTTGTCTATCTTCGCTGCTCTCCCAGTGGATCGAGCAGACAGGGCTTTCTTTCTCGCTTCCGTTGGGGTAGTTAGTGGGTAGGGTGACGTGGGGTAGGGCGGGTGCTTCGTTTCTGCTCCCCTCTGTGGGCAGGGATGCCTATCCCCTCTCTCTCTTAATTGCGACGCGGCACTCTGACCCGCTAGCACCCACTGCGTCTTTCTTCTCTGCTCTCCCCCCTCGCGGGGGGATCTGAGCTGCTAACCCGACATCCCCGTGAGGGGAGGTCAAAAACACTATTCTCTTCTGAGTCCGCTTCACCCCCTCCACTCCCCTGGGTTTTCTTTTCTCCCAGCTACACTTTGGGCAGCGGCCAGTGCTACCGCCACGATGCCAGGCAGGAGGGGCACGTCACCCCAAATGCGCAACATCTCCCCCGCAGACGACTCCCCATGTGAGGGAACCAATGCATCTCCCGGCAGGAAGGCGCCAGAAGACAAGGTAGGGCCCCAGCGCGCGGCGACCTTGAGAACAGATCAAGGGGTAGGGCCGCAGCCCGCGGCGACCCCTGGAAAACCACCTGCAACTGCTGCTCCCCATGAGGGCAGCCCGTCGAATTGCGCAGATGCCGGAAGAACGGCAGGGGGAAAAGCAATGGAAGCTGCACCTACAGCATCCCTAGTTCCCCAACAGGCGGACGGGTCTGCGAGACCATTGTCTCTGGCTCCCCAACAGGGCAACTCCCTCTCACCTGAAGAGACAGAGGTAAACAACGCCGCCGGAAAAACAGAGGAGCTACTCGATGCAACCCTAGCCTCTCTAAAAGCGCTGTTCGAGGAGGAAACCATCATCCCACCCAGCAGCACTCCCCAAGAGGGTAATGACGGGAAGAGGAATACCCAGGTGGGGGTAAACGCATTGACCAGTTCCAACAAACGTAAACTGGTAGCAGCACCACCCCCCACCTCTGCGACTGCAAAAGCCGCTGCTGGGAACACATCCCCAGGAGGGGAGGCACCTACAACTCCGAAAGCCATCCAGCAGAACAAGAAACCTAAGGGGAACGACCCGGAAAGCAGAGTAAGCCAGCACGCGAGGACCAATGCGGACTGGCCAACTCTGACTGGTAAAGGTCAAACCCCAGGCGCTGCAGGCACAACAACGGGCACGGAGCGGCCAGCTGCCTCACCTACAACTCCTGTCCCCGGACCAGCAAACACCCAACCGGAGGGAGGATCAGCATGGGGCCCCAAAGCACAACCCAACAAGAAGAAGCCGGAGGACTACAAGAGGCTCTTTGACTCCAAGTACAAAGACTATACGGAGGGGAACACAATCAAACCCCTCCCGGGTCAGGTCGAAGGCTTGGAGAAAAGAGTCCTCTCCTTCATCACATCAGACACCAAGACGAGGGGTCTGACGGGGGTCAACAAAGACACCATGTTGAAACTCCTGCTGGAGCAGAACATCCCAGCCAGTTACGTCTGCAGACGGAGCTACGCACAGTGGGATGTGCTGCTCCCCACGCCAGAAGCCGCCGACAAATTGTCCAGGACTGTACACCAGAGCAGGAATATCAAGCTGCAGCCGGTGTACCTGAACAGGAGAAGGACAAACGTCTCCGCCTTGAACGTCCCCTGTTACATGGATGCAGACCAACTGGGAGCCATCCTCAGCCAGTACGGGGACGTCGAGGAGGTAACTCCAGTCCGCGGTCAAAAGAATATAATGACCGGGGACTACAAGATCCAGATGGTCCTGGACAAGGCCGGCTTCTTTGGAATCCCGGCGATGCTGAAGTTCGGGGACTGGACCCTCTCCCTAATAGTGGAAGGGAGAAAGCCCCACTGCTGGCAATGCCAACAACAGGGGCACATGGCTAAAGACTGCCCCAAGAAGACCAGGAACCCGCCCAGGGCAACCGGAAAGGCAGGAGTAGCAGCACCAGTCAAAGCCTCCGCTCCTGCCCCGACCACAAGCCTCCCAGAAGCACTTGCGGGCTGGGTTACGGTCACCAAAAAAGGGAAGACCCCCCAACAGTCATCCCCACAGACGGTGACCAGAGACCAACCCGAAAAACAAGAGGCCATGGAGACACAGGCACCCCCCTCCTCAAACAAGAGGAAATTACAAGAGTCTGAGGAGGAGGTAGTGTCTGAGGAAGAGGAGGCAACGGCAGCTCCGTCCAAACTGAGCGCCACAGAGATCAGGAGGGCCAGAAGGAGGAAGAGCAGGAAGACACGAGCCGACCCCCCAACTCCTACTGATAAAGACACCTCAGCAGTCCCGCAAGTTAAGCAACCTGCCACCCCACTACCTCAGCAGCCCGAGCAACTACCCCCCTCCCCAGATCTCCCCAAAGCCCCAAGAGACCTTTCACCACCCCCATCCTGTGATAAACCACCCCAGGAAGAAACTGTGTCAACTACCCCCACTCCACCCCCCTCCCCTCACCCCCAACCTAAAAGCCCCCCTTCCCCAACAAGGCCAGTTCGCACGGAAAGAACTAAAAAATTACCATTCCTGCCAGGGGGCAGAATATGCGAGCTGGACCCGCACCACACAACGCCGGACCTCAAAGGACAGCAAAAGGTCCATTATAACAAGCTGAAGGGTCTCGCTTACGTTGATGGCGACAGCGTAGCGGACCCAACAAAATTCAAGAACGCGCCGATGTTGACCACCTTTGTGAGGATCAACAAGGACACTAGGACTCAAGCCCTCTGGGCCATGATAAAAGCAGCGAAGGATGCGATCCCGGGCCAGCGGCTGGTGGACAGGGACCATCCTTCACTGAAAAACTTTTTCTTTAAGTGTGAGGGCAGAGTCCCTGTGTACATACACCCCTCATTCTACAGGGCACTCAAACTAACCTTCCCCCTGGACGTGGGAGGTGTGGCCAAGGACGGAGTACCCTCAGCAGATTTACTTACCGGCAGCCTCGGCCAGGCCTGCCACGTCCTCACTGCCAAGGATTTCAGACCCGTCTGTGACACTGAATAAGGTAAGTGAGCATGGCTTTGAACTTGGCTACATGGAATGTGAGGGGCATCAGGTGTCGAAGCAGGGCCTCGCGCGTTGTGAGAGACTTGGTGTCCCTTAAGGTAGATATCGCCGCTATCCAGGAGACCCACTTTATTTGTGACGAGGATTGTCAGGTGCTGGTGAACGATTACGATGTTTACTCAGCATATGGCAATACTAATAGTCGTGGAATCTCCTTGCTAGTGAGTCGCACCCTGTCAGCGTCGGTGAATGTTGTTCACGCAGGCGAGGACGGGCGGCTAGTTGTTGTTGATGTTGCCGTTAATAGTAGTGTGTTTCGGATTGTCGCGGTTTATGCTCCCAATTCTGCTGTAGAGAGGGCATCCCTTTTTCGACGGTTGGAGGGCTTCTTAGTGGATCCGGAACGGTTAGTGCTAATGGGTGATTGGAATGCGATCCTTGATCCCCAAATAGATAAGGTCGGGGGGACTAGTGGGTCGGTGCGGTGTGACAGCACTCTGTTCGACCTGATGGCCTCGTGCGATCTCGTCGACAGATTCCGGCTGGACCATCCGGGGCGGGAGATGTGGACGTGGAATCTTGGAACGCCTTCCCATCCGAGTACTTACTTGGATCGGATGTTAGTTAGAAGAGGTGACGTAGACTTTCTATCGTGCCCCACGTTCCACTGGTTAGGACACTCGGACCATAAACTCGTTATGGCCCGTTTGAACTTAAGTGCTAGGCCTAAACTAGCCGGATACTGGAAGTTCAACAGCACCTTGTTGGAGTTGGAGGACTACCGGTTGAAGGTTACAGAATTAATTCAGAGGGCTTTAGTGGGGGCGGTTACAGGGAGTAAGTGGTGGGTTAGTCTTAAGGCCAAGATTAGGCGCTTCTCTGTCCAATACAGCCAACGCCTCGCGTTAGATAAGGCTAAGGCAAAGAAGCGCTTAGAGGATAAGCTGACCCGGGCGGTGGAGAGGGGGGATCCCCTAGAGGCAGCACTAGCTAAACAAGACCTCAACCGCTTGGCTAGCGAGCGGTATGAAGGTCAAGTAGTTAGGGCCAGATTAATGAAAGTTTCCAACGAGGCTGTGAATGTTGACGCTGTTGAGCGTAAGGCTGCTCTAAGGCGCGGTTCGGACGGGTACATTCGTAAAGTACATAACCTGGAAGGACACGCCCTAGCTTCGACTCGGGAGATCTGCGAGGGGTTTCGGGAGCATCTATCGGAGCGCTTCACCCAACTACCCGGACTCAGGGTCGATGAGTTTGGCAGCTATTTGGCTGACTCGCCCCGCCTCACGGCGGCTCGGGCAGCTAGCTGTGATGGTCTTGTTACTGAACATGAGGTCATTACTGCGTTGAAGCAGGTCGGCTACAACAAATCCCCGGGGCTTGATGGTTTACCCTACGAGTTCTACGTGAGGCTGTCGCCCATGTTGGTCCCTATTCTGAAGGATATGTTCAACCATTGGTTTGCCCAGGGTTCCATCCCTGGACAGGTGACCAAGGGAGTGATCACATTGCTGAGGAAAGGTCAACGGCATGGTGGGAGGGAAAGCTTTGATGATTTTAGGCCCTTGACTCTGCTAAACACAGAGTTAAAGATTTTGGCAAAGATTCTTGCGAATCGCTTGCAGGTTGTCATCACTGACTTGATCGAACCGGACCAGACTTATGCTGTGAAGGGGAGATCGATTCAAGACAATTTGCACTTGATACGCTCGATCATAGAGGGGACAGAAGACGACGCCGAAGCCGCGCTGATCAGTTTGGATCAGTCCAAGGCATTCGATAGGGTCGACCATCGGTTCCTAGGATCTGTGCTAGAGGCCGCCGGATTTAATCCGGACTTCCGCAAGTGGATCTTTGTCCTGTATGATAGGCCGACGGTAGCGGTGCAGATCAACGGTAAGCTGTCGGAGTCATTCGCTGTCTCTCGGTCGGTGCGTCAGGGCTGTCCGCTGTCGCCTCTGTTGTACGTCCTGGCGTTGGAACCCCTCCTTCGCAAGTTAAGGGACGAGGCGGCTACACCAGTCCTGCGCGGAATAGCCCTCCCTGGAGGCACACGAGCCAGGGTTTCCGCGTTCGCTGATGACGTCACCGTGTTCGTGTCTTGCCACACGGACGTTCAAGCGGTGGTCGAGGCGCTCGCTCGATACGAAGAAGTTACAGGGGCCATGTTCAACCGCAGCAAGTCTGTCGGCCTGCGGTTGGGGGCCTGGACCGGGGTAAACTCGCTTCCAGGTATTTTCAGCTGGACCGATGGACCGGTCCGTATTCTCGGTATCTGGTTTGGACCGGGACTTCAGCTGGAAAAGAATTGGTCGGAAGTATATGGCAAGGTCAAATCGTCGGTGAAGACTTGGATTGGAAGGAAATTGTCCTTGAAGGGTCGGGCGGAGGCGTGCGCTACATACGTCTTCCCGCTCATCCTTTACCGATTGTCTGTACTTCCTCTCCCTGCAGAACGACTAACCCGCTTACAAGGGTGCCTCGATTCACTATTGTGGAAGGAGGGTAAGCATTATGTCTGCAGAGAGGTCTGTGTCCAGAAGCCGAGCGAGGGAGGCCTGGGTCAGCCCAGTCTCTTGTGTCATAGAAATGCCGAGAGATTGGCTTTCTTGGGTCGTTCGCTTGAAGAAGACGCTCCTTGGGTCCCTGTGGTTGAGAACGCGTTTCCCAATCTCAAATCCAACTCCTCGGTAGAAGGTCGTCGTAGGCCGAGGGGGGAGTCTAAGTTCTTCTCCGAATGCCGGACCGCTCTTAGAGCTTTGCCGGGGACCAGTGTCCTCGATCAGCCAAGAAAGAAACTATATCGGGAGCTAGTGGAGGGGACCGCGAAGGATCCACTTTGTAGGCGGATGGGATGGTCGATGGGGGTTGTCCGCTCTCATTGGAGTTGGGCGCCGGGACGGGAGATTCTGAACAACTCGGAATTTTCCCTCACCTGGCGACTGGTCCGTAACGCGCTGCCCCTTCTCGACGTACTCCGCCGGTATAAAGAAAATACAAGTGGCTTCTGTCCGCGCTGTGACGAACGCGAGCCCGAAACGATCGGGCACGCGTTTTTTAGTTGCAGCCGGATCCAGCCCTTATTGGAGTACGTCGAGGGGGTAACGGCTCGCATCGATGCCGAATGTCCGCTCGATCTCGACGAAGGGTTTTTTGTGTACAACATGGAGCCGCCGTTCCCCAGGGAGGAAAGAATGGTTTTCCTGGCGATCCTGGCAGTAGCGCGCATGGTGATTTGGATCACGCGCCTCAAGTTGGTCCACGAAGGGACATCTGTTCCAGATCGTGATCTGATCGTTTACTTTAAACATCAGCTTAAGGTGAAGATCAGATGCGATTGGAGGAGGTTGCCTAGAACGGATTTCGACAAGAGGTGGGTGCACAGCACTAGCTTGTGCATCCGTCGAGGAGTCAAGTTTCAATACGTGTTCCCTCCTTAAGCATGGCACGGGCGGTGCTGGGGCCTTCGGAACCCACCCCGCTTAGGTTCTAGCTAAGAAAAACTTAAGAAGACTCTTGACTGGTGGTATAAATGAGATCCTGCTCCTGATTTTATTTTTTGGTACTAGAGAACCTCTGAGTCTGCCCATCCCCTTTGTGCCACATCCTTGTTTTTTCAACATCCCCGGTCACTCCCCTACTCAGAGGTCACCTTCCAACCCTCCTCCACCCGTTGCTTTGTCTTCTCCCACTGCCATTAAGATATTTTCCCCAATCCCCAATTAGGGATGCCCTGCTTGTTTTCGGTTCCCCGGAAAACAGTGGGGGGTCTAGTCACCTAGATTAGGACAGGGGGGTCTCACTAACAACTCTGTAGGACTTATTGTTTGTTTTTCATACGAACACTTTTTAGTTTTTTCCCCACTCCACGAACAATCTTTCTCTTAATTCAAAAACTTTTTATTTCTAATGAAATTGAACTTTATTTTTTTTTTTCACACATGCACACACACACCATATAAAAAAAAAAAAAAAAAAAAAAAAAAAAAAAAAAAAAATGCATACACAAACACACAGACAACTGTTCATCAATTGTAAATATAGTTTTCATTCTTAAACGCTGGGGATTTATTAGTTAGTTTAAGATCCATAGAGTGAATGAGGTATTTTGGTAAATGTTGCCAGTCAAGAGTAAGACTCCAAAGTCTACATTCATTACCTTTTTAATCACTTTAGTCACAAAGACCCTGAACCCTTCCCCTCCCAAACTTTGAGTAGGGCCTTGTGCCTAATTTTGTTGTTTAAGGAATTTTTTGTTAATTGGATTTTCAAGATTTTTTTATTAAGCAATAAAATACATAATCTCATGCAAAGCTCCGCACTTGCTCACGGTTCCCTAACCGTTCGACGCTCGCGCAATCACTGTGACTCCAGTCTCACCACTGTAGCAGTCCAGTCCACTACCACTACAGTGGCTCCGGTCTCCACGCCGTAGAAGTCCACTACCACTACAGTGGCTCCGGTCTCCACGCCGTAGAAGTCCACATCATCACCACGACTCTGGCCTCCATGTCGTCTGTACCTTTCATACACTGACTTCTTCCTTCAGTGTCAGTCCGATCCGAGCGTCCGTCCGTACTTGATGAACACTGAACCCTCAGTGTTGCCAATTCGCCGTCCGTACCTCTCATACACTGACTTCTTCCTTCAGTGTCAGTCCGATCCGAGCGTCCGTCCGTACTTGATGAACACTGAACCCTCAGTGTTGCCAATTCGCCGTCCGTACCTCTCATACACTGACTTCTTCCTTCAGTGTCAGTCCGATCCGAGCGTCCGTCCGTACTTGATGAACACTGAACCCTCAGTGTTGCCAATTCGTCGTCCGTACCTCTCATACACTGACTTCTTCCTTCAGTGTCAGTCCGATCCGAGCGTCCGTCCGTACTTGATGAACACTGAACCCTCAGTGTTGCCAATTCGCCGTCCGTACCTCTCATACACTGACTTCTTCCTTCAGTGTCAGTCCGATCCGAGCGTCCGTCCGTACTTGATGAACGTTGGAATCTTCAGCGTTGCTAATTCGTTCGTCTGTACCTCTCATATACTGACTTCTTCCTTCAGTGTCAGTCCGATCCGAGCGCCCGTCCGTACCTAGTGGATGCTGAAAAACTCAGTGTTGCCAATTGTCCGTCCGTTCCTCTCATAGCCTGAGGCTAACGTATCACTAACATCTCAGTCGGACCCAAGTCAAACAATCACCCGCATCAGTTACCACGCCGATTCCTCCGACGTCATTTCCAGCTTACGGCGAACCGACAAGCATCCCCCTTACCGAATACACCGGCGACGGATCCCGGACCAGCATCGCCCAGTGAACAAATTTGCATTTGCCACCCTTTCGTTTGTTTAAATAAAAGGCGAATCTTCGTCTTTAAACTAAACCACCAGAGTTTGTCATTTCTTCTTTGTCCTGTTGTTTCATTCCTTGTCCTTGTGTCTGATATATATTTAGTTGCACGGTCAGTTGGCTAACCACCTTCAGGCCTCCCCGCAACAAGTGGTGACCCCGACGTGATACTACAGACACAGGCTTGGAAAAATAGACAGGCAGAGAAGATGGCAGAAAGCACAGAGCCGGAGATTAACTTTTCTGCCCCGCTGGTCCAGTTACCGCCTTACAATCCAGTGAACCCCAGGAGTTGGTTCATCCAGCTCGAAGCAATTTTTGCAGCCCGGAGGGTCGTTCGCCAGGACTCGAAATACGCCTCAGTGGTGCAGGCACTACCTCCATCTATGGTAGAAGAAGTAGAGGACATCCTCCTCAACACTCCAGAGCAACTCCCATATACCTGCCTTAAGGAAGCAATCCTCAAGCGAACCGGCCGTTCAGACGAGGATCTCATCAGAGACCTATTTTCGAATGTGACTCTCGGGGACAGAACCCCATCCCAGCTCCTGCGACTGATGAAGAGCCGACTCGGCAACAACAGCATGGCAGAGCCCATTCTCCGCGGTCTTTGGTTGGATCGGCTTCCGCAAAACATTACCCAGGTCCTGGCACTAGTACCCGTAGAGACGCCCCTGGAAATAGTGGCAGACTCGGCCGACAAAGTATACTCACAGGCACACCAACGGATACATCATGTCGAGAGTGACCCCGGGCACCGCTCACGACGATTGGAAGACGAACTTACTCGACTGCGAGCAGAGCTGAGAGAGCTCAAACTCTCCCTACGCCAGAGACAACGTAGCCCAATACCCCACACCCGGAACCGAAGCCGTACCCGCTCCCCAAGCCGAGGACAAAGGAACCTCCCAGGCACATGTTGGTACCACCAATCCTTCGGTGACCGGGCCCAAAAATGCCAACCTCCTTGCAATTACAATAAGGCCCAGGGAAACGAATAAACCGACAGACAGCGACGACTACTCCTGTCGGGACACATCCACACAGTCGTCTTTTCTATGTGTGGGACCGTAATAACAGTCTCAAATTCTTAGTGGACACCGGCGCCGCTATCACCAACAGACCCACCCTGAAACCCACCTCCTTTCAACTTCGAGCGGCAAATGGATCAACCATACAAACCTTCGGCAACAAGGAACTAACCCTCAACCTCAACCTCAGGCGGGATTTCAAATGGTCATTTACATTGGCCGATGTGAAAACACCATTACTCGGTGCCGATTTCCTGGCCTATTACAACCTGTCCGTCCACATGAGGACAAGGACCCTGTCTGACGGCGTGACCTCGATAAAAATCATAGGAACCCCTTCAAGCCTCAACACGACGGGAATCAGCGTGGCAACACAACACGATCCACGGTACGCAACCATCCTGCACCGGTACAAGGACCTAACTCAGCCCATTAAATCTACCGATGCAGGGGAACACCAGACGCAACACCACATTAAGACGACCGGACAACCAGCATTTTCCCGACCCAGAAGACTACCTCCACACAAACTAGCTTACGCCAAGAAAGCATTTGAAGAGATGTTGGCGGACAACACCATCCGCCCATCGGACAGCCCATATGCTTCACCACTGCACCTGGTACCCAAACCAAACGGCGAGTTCCGTATATGCGTGGACTATCGGAAACTAAATTCATCCACGGTCCCCGACCGGTACCCCGTTCCTCACATCCATGACTTCGCCGCCGGCCTACAGGGAGCCAGAATTTTTTCGAAAATAGACCTGACTAAGGCCTACTATCAGGTCCCAGTGGCCTCAGAGGACATCCCAAAGACAGCAGTGACAACTCCCTTTGGACTCTTTGAGTTTACCAAAATGCCTTTCGGATTACGCAACGCAGCCCAAACATTTCAGAGACTCATAGACGAAGTCTTGCGTGGACTACCTTACGTCTATGCTTACATTGACGACATCCTGGTGGCTAGCAGAGATGCTGACCTACACGAGAAACATCTGGATGAAGTGCTCCGCCGCCTAGCACATTACGGCCTCCGGATCAACCCAGACAAATGCGAATTCGGAGCACAACACATTGACTTTTTAGGCCATCACACCGACGCTCGTGGAATCACCCCTCTGCCAGAGAAAGTAGAAGCTATCCAGAATTTTCCGGTACCCACATCAATCAAGCAGCTGCGACGTTTCCTGGGAATGATAAATTTTTACCGAAGATTCATCCCAGGATGCTCAAGTCTCCTCACCCCTCTGACGAATATCATACAGAGAAAAAACAAACCCATCTCTCTGGAAGGCGACCAACTGAAGTCCTTCCACACAGCAAAAGCATCACTGGCTAACTTCACGAAATTAGCACACCTTGACCAGGACGTCCGAACGCGGATATTCCTCACGACAGACGCTTCAGACACTGGAGTCGGGGCCGTGGTAGAACAAGAAATCGATAATCAGCGAAGTCCAATCGCATTCTTCTCAGCTAAATTATCGTCGGCACAGTCGAGGTACAGCACCTTCTCAAAAGAACTCCTGGCAATATACCTTGCCATCAAGCACTTCCGGCACCTATTGGAAGGAAGACATTTCACGGTTCTTACAGATCACAAACCGTTAACAACCTCCCTGTCAAACAACTCTGACAAGTATTCGACACGCGAAATCAGGCATTTGGACTACATTTCGCAGTTCACGTCCGACATCCAATACGTGAAAGGAAGAGACAATGCTGTTGCCGACGCCCTGTCCCGCTCTGACGTCAACTCTATTGAAGACGGCCCACTCAGCCAAGAGATGATAGCGACAGCTCAGGAATCCGACACAACCCTCCCTGAGGCCTTAGAAAACACATCTCTGCAACTAAAGGAATTTCCGGCACCGTTCAGCAGTAAGACCTTGTACTGCGACACAAAGTTGAGCAATCCCAGGCCCTACGTACCACCGGCACTAAGGAAACAAATCTTCAACCACTTTCATGGATTATCACACCCCAGCAAACGGGCAACCGTTAAACTTATCGCTGACCGTTTCGTCTGGCCTAACATGAACTTCGATGTCCGGAACTGGGTAGCGACTTGCCTTGAGTGTCAGAAATGCAAAGTCCAACGACACACGAAATCTCCACCAGGCACATTCAACAACCCTGACGCACGATTTAGCCATATTCATGTCGACATCGTCGGACCCCTCCCGATGTGCCAGGACTTTCAATACCTCCTCACCATAGTCGACCGATTCTCCAGGTGGCCAGTAGCAGTACCCATCAGTGACACCTCTGCTAACACTGTAGCAAAGACAGTACTGCGAGAATGGATAGCCATTTTCGGCGTACCCGGTATCATTACCACAGACCGAGGTGCGCAGTTCCAATCCTCACTTTTCCAAGGATTTACGCAGATGCTCGGCGTTAAACATATAAAAACCACCGCCTATCACCCATGCGCCAACGGTCTCGTCGAACGATTTCATCGAACACTCAAAGTTTCTCTATCTACGAAACACCCCACTAACAACTGGGTGGATGAACTCCCCCTAATACTCCTATCTATCCGGAACTCTCTCAAAGAGGATTTGGAATGTTCACCAGCGGAAATAGTATTTGGCACACCACTCTCCTTGCCCGGTCAATTTTTCGATGATACGAAGCTTGACCTCACTGCTACAAACTCTTTCACCCAAGAACTACGCCATAAAATGGCCCAGTTAAAGTACTCACAGCCAAGGCAACCCACACCAAACACCCACGTTCCACAACAGCTCCGGGATTGCGAATTTATTTTCATCCGTAATGACGCGGTCAAGAAGCCCCTGACACCGACATACCAGGGTCCCTTTAGAGTCCAGAAACGCTCGGACAAGCACCTCACCATCGAGCGAGGAAATCGAACAGACACCGTCTCGATCGATAGAGTAAAACCTGCTCGACTAGAGAAATCCATACACGAGCCTGAACGCAGCTCAATCCATAGAGATCCCCCATCTGCACCAGAAAGCATCCGGGTACAACCTGCTCCACCAGAGCCAGCAGCGGATCATGAAGCACACACCATCCCACCAAGAAAAACCCGTGTAGGAAGGAAAGTCACCTTCCCAGAAAAATACAAATCGTACATTTACTTTAATTGATAACGATCAATTATCCAGGGAGGGGGCCTTGTCGCGGCTTGGCCGCTAATCAACAACAACAACAACGACGGCATTACAAACGACCAGCAATTAATAGACTCTACCAAAATCAGCAGTAGCAAGTAAACAACAACAACAACAACGACGGCATTACAAACGACCAGCAATTAATAGACTCTACCAAAATCAGCAGTAGCAAGTAAACAACAACAACAACAACGACAGCATTACAAACGAACAGCAATTAATAGACTCTACCGAAATCAGCAGTAGCAACAGCGCGACAGACGACAACCAATTGAGGGCCTTTCGCCAAAATCATCAGCAGCAGCAATGTCGGCGGCTGTCACGTGATTTCAGGGCCCCGTTGTAGAAAAGAAATTTAAAAAAAACATCTTTTCTACAACAATAACAAAAACAACAAACTTTAATTTCCTGGAAAAAACTTTGAAATACAAACAACGAAATCCTTCAGCATCGACTGCTCGTAAAGAACACATCCGGGAATTAATATTAACTGTTGTTTATAAATAGAAACAATTTCCTGCCCGTCCCCGGTATCTAGCAGCCCTCTGAATATTTCGGCGATATTTTCGCCGCTCGTCGGCTTGGTTCTCATGCAAAGCTCGTACTAATTTTGACGTTTTCTATTATTTTTCAGATTGTTCAGTGTCTGGAACCGACTTAAGCAGCCGGCAGGACTAGAGGTTACCCACGTACCCTTTTGTGGTGAAGGCCCTCTAGCTTCCAAATCGGCGGGTCGGGGAAGGGCACTGGGCCAACAAAGTAGATGGAGCAGGCCTCTGCTCCTGCCACCTTGGGGGACGCCCCAGGTGTAGGTGCCGTGAAGGGTTTGGGGGGTGCCGTCCCGAAAGGCACCCCCTTGTCGAGGTCGAGAAGGGTCTCGGGGGTCGCCACCCCCAGTTCGGAAGGGTCGAGTGCCGGTGCGGTTCCGGGGGTCGCCACCCCCAACTCAGAAGGGTCGTTTTCGGGTGCGTCGCGGTCGCTTTCCACCCCAATAGCGTCTGGCAGGGTTGCAGACGCCGTGCAGGGCACCCCCAGTGCAGGTGCGCCCGGTTGGGTGTCGGGCACGGGGATGACCTCCCAGGAGGACATCCCTAGATCAGTAAATTCAGGATGGCCGTGGATCATGCCTGATACGGAAACAGCAACGTCCAGGGAGGAGGAGATCGAGGCCTGGAAAAGATTTGTTGAAACCCGAGGTGCATCGTGGAAAGGAAAGAGAAGGAGGCGTCCCGCAAGGCGTTGGGGCAAGGAAACGCCAATGGTTTCGCAGTCGGCTAGGAGTAGCCCCAGAAAGTCGTCAGAAGATAGCCTGAGGAGAACGAGGTCCATGGACGTGTTTGTAGTGGATGGGTGCTCCCCGGGTGTGGGGGGATCGAGGATGGTGGAGTCGGAAAAGAAAGAGGAGTGGCCAGCTCTCTCATTTACGGATTCCCCGATACCAGCAGCACAGAAAACCCCAGCACAGAGGACCCCAGCAGCAGCGGTAACAGTGGAGGCAACAGCCAGTGAGACCAAAGAGAGTTGGGGGCCGAAGCAATCAGCACCAGCGAAGTCCCCAGAGTACTATAGAAGGCTTTTTGAGGACAAATATAAGAACCTGACAAAAGGGAACCAGATAGAGGTGGTTCCAGAGACACTGATGAAGATAAGGGAGAGATCAGTGTCCCTGCTGACTCTGAATGCCACCGGAAAGGGCCTTCTGGGAGTACCGAAAGACCGCATGATGGAGCTGCTGGGGGAACTAAGGATCCCCGCTCAGTACGCCGTTAGACGCTTTAACGCCATGTGGGAGGTCCTCTTGCCAACAAAGGACGATGCAGAGAAGCTGGCAAGAGGGGATCTCACATGGAAAAACATCAAGGTACGGCCAGAGTACCTTTCAAAGAGGAGGACGCTGGTCACAATTACAGGGGTGCCGTGCTTTCTGGAGGAGGAGCAGCTGGGGGCAATCATGTCCCAATATGGAGAAGTCGAAGGCATCGAGGCGGTAAAGGGCCCCCGGAATATAATGTCGGGAGACTATAAGATCAAAATGAGGCTGTCCCGCAAGGAATTCCACGGGATCCCGGCCCAATTCACCTGCGAAGGCTGGTCACTCGCCGTCATTGTGGAGGGCAGAAGACCCCAGTGTTGGCAATGCCAAAAAACAGGCCACGTAGCGAGGTTCTGTCCTCAAAGACAAGCCGGAATAGCCGAGACGGGCAAATCGGCGGAGAAAAACCCCCCAACAGAGTCAAGGAAGGAGGAAGCAGCCCCAGCAAAAGAAAAGTGGAGCACAGTGGCGGCCAAAAAGGGGGCAAAGAAACAAGAGCCGGCTCCACAAACTACAAGAACAGTGGCAACAGCTACAAAAAGAAAGGCGAGAGGAAGCTCCTCGGGCTCAGACAGCGAAGGGGCCGAGGACAAACAGAGGGAGAAGAGAGAGAAGAAAGACGACAAGCAAGACCAGATTACTGAGCTTCAGCCGCAAAGCCCCCAGGAAGAAGATCAGCAAACCCCTCCCCTATTCACCACTCCTAACGAGGAAACGGAGCAAATGGAAGCTCCAGTAGAAGAAGTTGTCCAAGAAGCCCAAGAGGAAGAAGCAAAGGAGAAAAGGCTGGAACAAAAGTCGGCAGCCCCGAGGGAGGGGAAAACCAGGAAGCACCCTTTCCTTCCCGGGGAACAATTATGCAACGCCGACTTAAGTAACGCGGTCTCGGATTTAAATGGGAGACAGAGGCGATACTTAACGGAACTGGAAAGTCTCCGGAAAGTGGACGGAAAAGAGGTGACAGACCCTAGGAACTTCCAGGATGCTCCGTCTATTATCACTTTCGTCCGGGTGAATAGGGGAGGAAGAGCGAAGGCGCTATGGCGCATGATAGAAGCAGCCAAGTCGGCCTTCGGGGGCCTCAAAATCGTGGACGGGGAGCACCCATCACTTGGAAAAATAACAACACAATGTGAAGGGAGGGTCCCGCTTTATGTTCACCCCTCCCTTTATAGGGCTCTGAAAATGACGTTCCCCTTGGACGTGGGGGGCCTGGCTCGAGACGGACGGCTTACGTCCGACCTGCTCACGGGCAGTCTTGGTCAGGCCTTCGACGTCCTCACTCCCGAGGACTTTAGACCCTTAGTTGAGGAATACTTCTAGTTAGGGAATCATGGCCTTGAACCTGGCTAGCTTAAATGCGAGGGGCATGAGGTTTCGAAGCAAGGCTGCTCGCGTGCTGAGGGACCTCATGGCCCTTGAGGTAGACATAGCTGCAATACAGGAGACCCACTTTGTTGGGGCTGGGGACTGCGATGTGCTGGTGAACGATTTTGATGTTTACTCAGCATATGGCAGTTTCCATAGCCGGGGGGTTTCTGTGTTAGTAAGTCGCACCCTATCTGCGACGGTTACACTTGTTCATGCGGACGCTCATGGGAGGCTGGTCGTGGTTGATGTTGCCGTTAGCAGCAGCGCATTCCGGATCATGGCAGTTTATGCGCCCAACATCCAAAGTGAGAGGGTTTCCTTTTTTCGGCGGGTGGAGGGGTTTCTCTCTTCGGGTCCGGAGCGAGTAGTTTTAATGGGGGACTGGAATGCCATCCTGGACCCCAAGTTAGATAAGGTCGGGGGGCCTAGTGGGACGGGTAGGTGTGAAAGCAGCCTGTCTGACCTGATGGCCTCGTGCGATCTGGTCGACAGGTTCCGTCTGGATCACCCCGGGAGGGAGATGTGGACGTGGCATACTAGTGCGGCCGCCAGTCCAAGTACATACTTGGACAGGATGTTAATTAGAAGGGGCGACGTAGATTTTCTATCTTGTCCCACGTTCCACTGGTTAGGTCATTCGGACCACAAACTTGTGTTGGCCCGTTTGAAGTTAGGTAATAGGCCTAGGTTGGCTGGCTACTGGAAGATGAACGCCTCCTTGTTGGAGTCGGTCGACTTCCGGGAGCAGCTGACGACACTAATTCAGAGGGAGTTAGTGGGGGCGGTTACCGGGAGTAGGTGGTGGGTTAATCTTAAGGTCACCATTAGGCATTTTTGTGTCCAATATAGCCAAAGCCTCGCTTTAACTAGGGCTCGGACCAAAAAGCACCTAGAGGATAGATTGACCCGGGCGGTGGCAGGGGGGGATTCCCTAGATCTAGCACTAATTAAGGGGGACCTCAGTCGCTTGGCTAGCGAGCGATATGAAGGTCAAGTAGTTAGGGCTAGGTTAAATAGAGTCTCCAACGAAGCCGTGAACGTTGACGCTGTTGAGCGTGGGGCCGCTTTAAGACGCGGCTCGGATGGGTACATTCGGGAGGTGAAAAACCTGGAAGGACGTTCTCTCGTGTCGACGCGGGAGATCTGCAATGGGTTTCGGCAACATTTGGAGGAGCGCTTCACCAAACTACCCAGACTCCGCGGCCAGGAGTTTGGCAGCTATTTAGCTGGCTCGCCCCGCCTTAATGCGGCCCGAGCGGCTAGTTGCGAGGGGGTGGTTACGGAGCGTGAGGTCATTACTGCGTTGAAGCAGGTTGGCCACAACAAATCTCCGGGGCTCGATGGTTTGCCCTACGAATTGTACTTGAGGCTGTCGCCCATGTTTGTGCCCCTTTTGACGGGCGTGTTTAACCACTGGTTTGCCCAGGACTCGATCCCGAGGCAGGTAACCAAAGGAGTGGTCACGCTTCTGAAGAAGGGAAACCAACATGGAGGGGGGAACTTAGAAGACTATAGGCCCATAACTCTGCTTAACGCAGATTTTAAGATTTTGGCCCGTATTCTTGCCAACCGACTGCAGGTTGTTATCGACGAGTTGGTCGAACCGGATCAGAATTACGCTGTGAAGGGTCGAACAATTCAAAACAATCTGCACTTGGTGCGCACGATAATAGAGGGTTTAGAAGACGACACAGAAGCCGCGCTGATCAATTTAGATCAGTCCAAGGCGTTCGATAGGGTGGACCATGGGTTCCTGAGGGCTGTTGTGGAGGCCGCCGGCTTTGGTCCGGACTTCCGCAAGTGGATCTCCGCCCTGTATCGTGACCCCGCGGTGGTGGTGCAAGTCAATGGTAGGTTGTCGGAGTCCTTTGGGGTCTCCCGGTCGGTGCGGCAGGGCTGTCCGCTGTCGCCTCTGCTCTATGTCCTGGCGTTGGAGCCCTTCCTTCGCAAATTAAGGGACGAGGCGGCGAGACCAGTCCTACGCGGCATTGCTCTACCTGGCCGCCGATTTGCCAGGGTGTCCGCGTACGCCGATGACGTCACCGTTTTCGCAGCCAGTCGTAACGACATCGAAGCGGTGATAGAGGCGATCGCTGAGTACGAAGTTGTCACAGGGGCCGTGATCAATCGCAGCAAGTCCGTCGGCCTGCGGTTGAGCGCCTGGACCGGGGTAAACTCGCTTCCAGGTGCGTTCGGCTGGACTGATGGCCCGGTTAAGATCCTCGGTGTGTGGTTCGGGCCGGATCTCCAGCTGGACAAGAATTGGTCGGAGGTACAGACTAAGGTCGAATCGTCTGTCGTGACTTGGATTCGGAGGAGATTGTCCTTGAAGGGTCGTGCGGAGGCATGCGCCACTTACGTGTTTCCGTTGATCCTTTACCGTTTATCTGTTCTTCCCCTGCCTGCGGACCGCTGTAAGGCTTTAGAGCGACTCCTTTTCAAACTGCTCTGGAAGGGAGGAAAGCCGTATGTCCGTAGACAGGTCTGTACGCAGAAGCTTAGCGAGGGAGGCTTGGGGATGCCTGATCTGCGCAGCCATCAACACGCAGAAAGACTGGCGTTCCTGAGTCGGACACTGATAGAGGAGGCACCCTGGGTTCCGGCCGTGCAGCGCGCTTTCCCACGGCTATTAACCAACCCCGCCGCCGAAGGTCGCCGTCGACCAGCGGGGGAAGGGCGCTTCCTGACCGAATGCCGAGCCGCCCTTAGGGCATTGCCGGGGTCCAATGACCTTGCACGGCCTAGGTGGAGGCTATATGAGGAGTTAGTGGAGGGTACCGCGAACGACCCGCTGGTGGAGCGGCTACATCTGTCGAGGGGGGAGGTTCTCTCGCTTTGGAGTTGGGCGCCCGCCAGTAGCTACATTAATAATTCAGAATTTTCGGTAACGTGGAGGCTAGTCCGGGATGCGTTGCCTCTCTTCGACCGACTTGCCAGGGATTTCCGGGATCCCGATTATTATTTTCCCCCGTGCCCACGCTGCAACGATGAGAACGAGGACGAAACGCGTGAACACGCGTTCTTTCTTTGCAGCGGGGTGCGGAGTCTCTGGAGGTATGTCGAAGGGGTAACGGCTCGCATCGACCCCGAGCGGTCGGTGCCACTTGATTTGGCGTACGTGGTTGACAATGTGGACCCGCCGTTTATCAGGGAGAAACGGGTGGTGTTTCTGGCGATACTGGCTGTAGCTAGGTTAGTGACGTGGGTTACACGTCTGAGCATTGTCTATGAGGGGCAATCTGCTTCCGATCAGGATCTGGTCCTTTATTTTAAGCATCAACTTAAAATGAAAATCAGATGTGATTGGAAAAGATTGCCCCGCATCGACTTTGATAGGAGATGGGTGCACAACACTAGTTTGTGCATCCGACGAGGAGCCAGGTTCGAGTTCGTGTTTCCACCCTAGTGGTATTGTTCCTAAGGTGCTGAGGTTTGGTTTTCTCGGAACCCAGCCCCTTATGTAAAGTAATATAAGGTCAACCTTATACGATGGGTAGGAGTAGGCTAGGTAGGTGTTTAACCACCAAGAGTGGATAGCTTATGCTTTATTAGGGCCTAGACTAGGGTAGTATGCATGTTATCCTGTTCCCGTAGTCTTTTTATTTTTTCGTTAGATTGGCACTAAGAGAGCTTCCAAAGATGCCCAGTCCACTTGTTTATTTTGTCCCCGGCCTATTTTTGCCCATTACGCACTTTTATCTTGGAAGACGCCATCCACCCCGGTTTACCCCAACCCCAAGTTATTTTTCACACATACCCTTAGGTCCTCCACTCCCCTCTAGGGAACGACCTGCTTGCTTTCACCTCTTCCCCCCGGGGGAGAGGAGCGGAAGACAGTGGGCGTTTCACACGACAGACCAGCTATTAGGTAGGGAGGGTCCCTTACTAACCTGCCCCCATAGGCATTTTGTTTATTTGCTTTCTTTTTTCTTTCTTTTTGGGTGTTTTCTAGTTTGCCCCCCCTCCCCATCATTTCACCCCCATTTTTATATATATAATAAAAAAAAAAAAAAAAAAAAAAAAAAAAAAAAAAAAAAAAAAATATACTTTATTTTGTATATAAACAAGTTTTGTTTTGTTCCTGTACATAATTGTTTTAAAATTTTTCAGCGTGAATGTCGCCCGCCATCCGTGTAAGCTGGGGAGCTGTTATTTTAAGTAGGTCCTGGTAAGAATGTAAGGCGGTTATGCAAATAGTGCGTGAGAGAAACTCTAGTATAGGTTTTTACTTAATAAAGTACTTGCTATCAAACGCAAGTCTAGCCTAGGACTAGCAAAGACCCCTATTTTTTCCCACTTCCCCCCCCCCCTTACTGGCCCTGGTGCCTAAGTTGTTACGGACCCCAAATAAGGCCTTGGCAGTAGATAATGCCAAGGTCGGGGCCGTAACGACTAAATAATGGCTTGGTTCTCATGCAAAGCTCCGCACTTGCTCACGGTTCCCTAACCGTTCGACGCTCGCGCAATCACTGTGACTCCAGTCTCACCACTGTAGCAGTCCAGTCCACTACCACTACAGTGGCTCCGGTCTCCACGCCGTAGAAGTCCACTACCACTACAGTGGCTCCGGTCTCCACGCCGTAGAAGTCCACATCATCACCACGACTCTGGCCTCCATGTCGTCTGTACCTTTCATACACTGACTTCTTCCTTCAGTGTCAGTCCGATCCGAGCGTCCGTCCGTACTTGATGAACACTGAACCCTCAGTGTTGCCAATTCGCCGTCCGTACCTCTCATACACTGACTTCTTCCTTCAGTGTCAGTCCGATCCGAGCGTCCGTCCGTACTTGATGAACACTGAACCCTCAGTGTTGCCAATTCGCCGTCCGTACCTCTCATACACTGACTTCTTCCTTCAGTGTCAGTCCGATCCGAGCGTCCGTCCGTACTTGATGAACGTTGAAATCTTCAGCGTTGCTAATTCGTTCGTCTGTACCTCTCATATACTGACTTCTTCCTTCAGTGTCAGTCCGATCCGAGCGCCCGTCCGTACCTAGTGGATGCTGAAAAACTCAGTGTTGCCAATTGTCCGTCCGTTCCTCTCATAGCCTGAGGCTAACGTAGTCGGACCCAAGTCAAACAATCACCCGCATCAGTTACCACGCCGATTCCTCCGACGTCATTTCCAGCTTACGGCGAACCGACAAGCATCCCCCTTACCGAATACACCGGCGACGGATCCCGGACCAGCATCGCCCAGTGAACAAATTTGCATTTGCCACCCTTTCGTTTGTTTAAATAAAAGGCGAATCTTCGTCTTTAAACTAAACCACCAGAGTTTGTCATTTCTTCTTTGTCCTGTTGTTTCATTCCTTGTCCTTGTGTCTGATATATATTTAGTTGCACGGTCAGTTGGCTAACCACCTTCAGGCCTCCCCGCAACAAAAGTACTCATTCGTCAAGTTTTTCGGGGATTTATTATTTTTTTGTTTGTTTTTACTTCCGTTTTCTGCTGACCGTTCTGCTTCAGGATGAATGCCCTGGAAAATCTCTTGATTAATGTTTACCTGTTTTGAAATAAGCAAACGGACATGGCTTTTTTTTATTTTTATTTATTTTTATTTTTTCAGAATAACAGAATATTTTAAAACTGGTTAACATTTATCAGAAGGGAATTTTCCAGGGCATTCATCGTGAAACAGAACGATCAGCAGAAAACGGAAGTTAAAAAAATAAAGCACGCACTCATAATCGAGATAATAGTGCTTCTTTTTGATAAAAATTCAAGTTTTCTTAATACGTTTTGTAGTCTAAAACGTACAGAATATTTAACAACCACTCTCCATGTTAAGAATCGGTTTCTAAATAATAACGTTATTATTTCAAAAAAGTATTCAAAAATGGGCACGAAACGAAATCAAGTCACCCATTTCTATTTTTGTTAAAACCATTAAATGTTGAATGAAAAAACAAACGAAACGAAACATCAGTGTACATTTAATAATTTATGAATTTAAAAAATATTAATTATCTCAAAATAAAATGTAATATATTCAAATGAATTAAAATTTATTAAATAAAAAAAAATAATTGAATAAATTATATTAATACATTTTAATAAAACTAATTATATATTTAGTATTTATAATATCAGTTTTGGTCAAATTTTGTCGTCGCCTCCATAGCTCAGTGGTTAGAGCACTGGTCTTGTAAACCAGGGGTCGTGAGTTCGATCCTCACTGGGGGCTGCAAGGTTCTTAATGCAACCTAATTGTTTTTGTTGAATTTTTTCTAAATAATACGTAAATGTATGCGTTGGATTCTTAACTGTCATCTCTTCGAAAGTTTTTATTTGGTGACGTTTAAATCATATTTTTAAAAAGTCAGTGCTTCTTGTCACGTGTCATTTGTATAAATTCAAAGAATTTCGAAATATGGTCCAGTAGAAAAATAGGTGCTTGTCAAGGAACAGTCGACAGTATTTAGTTTTAAATATATGGTTTTAAAGCAAAATCAACTTAATTTTGTCCTTGTGTCACATCGAAAATAGTGATATATCAAAAAATTACGAAATTCATCGAGTGAAAAGTATTTATAGTTAGAAGTAATTTTACGGAAAACTAAGAGGGGTGCATTATTTTCTCTAGATATGAACAACTTGAAGATTGAGAATACAGGGAACATTCCTTATCTTCCTTTTCGGCACTTTAACGGTGGACTTTTTTCAGGCCATAGGGATGAACGTCTTTTAATTTTTTTTTTTTGTTTTACTAAAAGCAGAATAGCAGTTGTTCTACCGGATGAATTTTCGTAATCTTTGAATATATTACTATTTTCTACATGATAATTAAGTACTGCTGTTTTCTTTTGCTTAAAACGACATATTTAAAAAATCGATTTGTCGATTCTATTTTAACCAACACCGAAAAATAATTACAAAGTAAAACCAGAATTTATCGAGTTTTATCGTATGTTTTAATTTGGAAGAATTGTGCGACCAATTCCGTATGACAAACTCACTTATTAAAAGGTCAGCCAATTTTGAACACAAAATCTCAGAACTTAATTTGTGGATGATTTTTTGTTAAAAAAATACTGGGTTATTTTTCGTAATTTTTGGAATATCTACTAATTTCGACATGACGCGTAAGTACCAAAAAAAAAAAAAAAAAAAAAAAAAAAAAAAATCAATGATTCCACAGCGAAACCAAATGTGAAATTAGTAAAATTGGTGTCCTTCGTTAAAGCAATTGGGGGAACAAATAAATTGCCTCGGTCTGAAAGGATTTCTCTTCCTCTGACTTTGGACAGTTTGTTTACTGACCCTCCCCTTACATACACACAAAAGCAAAGTTAGATACAAGGCCAGTTTATAGTGAGAATTCAATTCCTCCTCGCCACCAAAAACGGGTATGCACTCGGGATTGAAATAATTTAGAAAGCCATTCTTAACATGAGAAGGGACAGTGCTTGGTAACTGTACTTTCACTTAACAATTAATTGGTAAATTTTTACTTGCTTTCCGAAAAAAAAATATGCGCGTTTGCGCGTACAACAATGAAGTCAACATAAGGAATTATATTTCTTACTATCCGGAAAACCATTTGTTTGCGGAAAATTTAGATGCGATATTCGTGTTCAGCATACATGAAAACCTTTTAGAGTCGTCATTTTAAAAGTGACTGTAAAGGTCGAAAGTAAATAAAACTTTACGAATTAAATAAACAAAAACCACCATAAAAATTGAATTTAACTTTAAAATCCAGCAAACCGGAATATTAACCGACTCAGTTTGTAAGTATGTCAGTAGCAAACGGTGCTGGCTCAGATGTAGTTCCTGTTATTAAACTTCTTTTGTGTTATACTTCTGGCGAGTTTCAGTTTCCAATTTTTAAAATTTATTTGATAAATTACACCTTACTTTTGTTGTTGTGAGAAAAGTGTGTGGGTGTATTTGAAATTGTGCCGTTACTGGGAGAACTAATTTTTGTGCAAAATGCGCGGGGAAATTGAAATGAATAATGGTTCGTTTATTTGCGCGTACGCGCGTGTATGTGTGTGACTGAGTGACTGCACAGTACTAAGAAATTAAGTTGTCTATTTCATTACTTATTTCTGTAAAAGAAATAATTAACAAATAAAAAATAATAAAAAAAACATTTTATCATATTTTCCTAATAAAAAAAAAACAAACAAACAAATCACTTATTTGGTTACTTATTTTTTGGTTGTAAAAAGAAACTATTTAAATTGAAATTTGGTAGTTGTACAGTTTAATCAAGACATTAAAAAAATGAAAATATCGAAAAAAGTTATATTGTACGTATCCGTTATGGAATGAAGTTCTCCGAAAAAAAAATTTCACTTAATTTGATCAAGTAGTTTTTTTTTTTTTTTTTTTTTTTTTATTTACAGCGAAAAATTTTCATGATACCGATCAAAAGGTAGCCATGGGGTTTGTATTACTGTACACATAGATTCGAAAAAGTTGTCAAAAACACATATATAACAAATAAATGTTATCAAAGGCAAGATAAGTTGCTTTTCTGCCAAACTGGATATATTTTTTCGTGTTTTTATTCAATGTAACATATTTATTCAGCTCGAAAAACATACAATGTTTACCGATGTATTCGAAAATTCAAGATGGCGTCTCACACCCTCTTTAAAACCGTAAGTTTGGAAAAAGGTGTTATAAATAATAAACTATACAAAATACTATTAAAAACACGCCGAATATATGTCAACCTATGTCACGGTAACATATATTGAGCGAGTTTTTAACAGTATTTTATCCGGTTTTTTATTTATAACATCTTTTCCCACACTTACCGTGTTAAAGAGAGAATCAGACGCCATCTTGAATGTTCCACTACATCGGTAAACACTGTATGGTTTTCGAGCTGAATAAACATGTTACATTGAATAAAAACACAAAAAATATATCCAGTTAGGTAGAAAAGTAACTTATCTTGCCTTTGATAACATTTATTTGTTATATATTTGTTTTTTTTTGACAACTTTTTCGAATCTATGTGTACAGTAATACAAACCCTAGCCATGTTTTGATTTTAAAGAAGAAAAGCTATAATTTAAGATGGGGAGGTGTCCGCTCTTTAGACTGAGTTATCTCCCCATGGCGTGGTCTAAAAATCCAAACATGGCTACCTCCAGCGCACTGTCATAAAAACATGTTTTTCGGCTGAAAAAAAAAATATATATATATATATATTACTCGATTAAATTAAGTGATTTTTTTTTTTCAGAGAACTTCAGTCCAAAACGGATACGTAGAATATAACTTTTTTTTTTTTTTTAATTTTTTTATTTTCGTTTTTTAATGTCTTGATTGAACTGTACGAGTACTCGTAATGTGATCAAGTAGTTTTATTGTTTATTCAAGAAAATCAAATTTTCGAATGATGGTGGAGAAAAAAAAGTCCAACCAAGACAAGAGCAGACAACTCTAGTATACGTGGAAACTGTCAAAATAATCACTGATTGCCTCCCCTTATGATTGATGCTCTCTCTTAAAACAAAGCAACGTCTGTCACTTATTGCTAAAAAAAAAAAAATAGCAAATTTGCTTTTCGTAAAAAAAAGGGGGGGATTGTTACCTGGTAAACCAAAACTTGTTTCAGAAGGTTTTTCGGGTGTGCTGAAAACGAATATCGCATTTTAAATTGGGGTCGGCGACTCGTTTTCACGTTACTGAAGACATATTTTTTCGTATATTTCATGTAGTATTGTAACGCGGCCGCGGCGGTCATATTTATTCAAAACAGAAACAACGTATTGAATTTTCAACATAATGGAGATTTAATAATGTAATGCTTTGTTATAAATCGCGGCCATTGTTGTACGCGCAACATTTATCAACATACCCGAAATTTATAAAAGTCGCCATTTTAAAGGAAAATGTTTAGGCAGAAACCAAGTAAAATTTTACAAATATGGACAAATATGGCTGCCACGTCACATTACTGTATGAAACATGTGGGAAAGTTATTTATTTATTTTTTTTACACGGTGGTCACCACTTATCAAGACCCGGAAGCCACTCAGGTATAAGGGTTATTGCAATTACAGTACGTTAGTGTGGAGGTTTGATCAAGTGTTTACTTAAGGGGGCGGTTCATCAGGAATGTGTTAACGTTGGACTTGAAGACATCCAAGTTGTAGTCAGGTGGGAAGCAGGCAGACGGAACAGAGTTCCACAGGCGTATCTTTTTAGTATTGTGAAAATTAGTTGCCGGCCCCAATTTTAAATGCGATATTCGTTTTCAGTACACTCAAAATCCCTCGCAACTAAGTTTTGTAAGGTAGGTTTTGTGTTGGTCTACCAGGCCACAATTACCAAAAAAAAAAAAAAAAAAAAAAAAACTACTTGATCAATTTTTGTGATGTTTGGAGCATAAAATTTTGTGCTAATGCAGAGAGTGAGTCGCGCTATTGGTCGACCTAGACGAGAGGATCCAAAATGTCTAGGTCTAGGTCGACCGCGCTATTTTTTTAAAATCGTATTTCCACGTTTAATTAAAGTTTTATGATATATTTTTTTTATTCACTTGTAAAGTTAAAGGACAGAATAGGTTGAGATTGTCGGACTGACTTCCTCATCTTGGTTGTTATCGTCACAACGTTTCGATTCGATACAAAACACCTGATGAAGGCCGGAGGGCAAAACGGCCGAAACGTTGTGACGATAACAACCAAGATGAGGAAGTCAGTCCGACAATCTCAATCAATGAAAACACCTCATCTCAAAAATATAGGCAATTACTGACAGAATAGGTACAAAATACCTTCCCCTCCCCATGTTAAGAATGGCTTTTAAAATAATAACGTTATTATTTCAGCACGGATCACTCTCTGCATGAGAACCTAAAATTTTTATTCCGTAACAAGTAGGTACAATATAAAGATTTACTTCATTTTTGTTCATCGCTATGTGTCAATCTGGTTAAGCACCAAAGTTTGTTCATTCCTTAAATTCAGTTTGTGCAGTATTGATTTATATATATGATTTTCTATTTATACTGAATAAAGTGTGGTTTCAATCTAAATCGAATCGTATTCTTTTCTTTATTCAAAAGCAAATATTAAAATTTTCTAATACATTTTGTAAAAAGGTGTCATTCATTATCGACATTCTGACAATTCGATCGATCTGGCTTGTTTGTACCTCATGCGTGACGTAACTTTCAGTGCGACGGCCTCTTCTTTGTGAAGGTCACGTCACGACGATCTTTTATTTATGTATTTATTTTTTTTTTCTTTAATTTTCACGAGTGTTTACGTAAACAGTCGGAAAATAGCGAAGCGTTTATCCAATCAGAAGTAAAGAAAGAACGCCGGCAAGTAGAACTTAGCGCGTTTAACGGAACGTCTATGGAACTCTGTTGGAAATGAATTCCTTAAAGTTTTAAACCAATTCTTATATATATTTTTTTAAAATTAAAATACACAATTTTTTGATATAAACGCAAAAATGAATTTCACCGCTTTGGGAGAGGCGATTAATTCTCCCGAAAAATTGATCGAATTTTGCCAGGAAAGGAAACTTTTGGCCAAAGGGAGAACTTGCACGTCGTGCGAAGAATATCCGTGCAAATTGGCGAAAAGAAACAAAATCACCGACCAATATTGTTGGCGATGCACGAACACAAAATGTCGAATGTGGATATCAATAAGGAGGGGGACGTTTTTTGCGCGATCGAAACTGGAGATAGCGCAGATAATCAAGCTGATTTATTTATGGTCGCACGACATGGCCACGGTGAAAACCCTACAGCACGAGTGCGGCATAGGGTCCCAGACGACGATTGCCGAATGGAAGAACTTCCTTCGGGAAGTTTGCGAAAAACATTTCCAGCGAAATCCGCAGGAAATCGGAGGTCCAAGATACACGGTTGAATCGATGTGGAGACAGAAATTCCGAACAGACCCTTTCGTCTCGATTTTATCGCAAATAGCGGATGTGTATCCTGTCGACCAACTTTCTGCCATTCAATGTGTTAACCCTTCCCCTTCTTCGTCTTCTACGCAAACTCAAAACACGGAAATTAAACAAAAATGCAGCGAATAACAAGTGTACAGATCGGTTAAAAATTAAGTGTTTTTTTTTTTGTTTTTGTTTTTTGAACGATTCGTAACAGTTATTAGTTGTGTTCTTGTTTGATTTTCGAGTTTTGAGTTGTTAAGTGTACGACGACGTCGAGGTTTCACATCGAGTAAAATCCGGCAACGTTTAGTGTACGTCGGGTTTTACAAACCTCCAAAGGCAACGATAAAAATCTTTTTAGAATTTCTCAAAAAACAAAAAAAAAAAAGAAAGAAAGAAAGAAATAAAAGAAGCGAAGATTTTTCTTTCTTTTTTTTTTTTTTAATTTCGTTTCTACGAAACGGGCACCTTGCCGGTGTATACCATAAATATCCCTTCTGATTAAATGTTTACATAATGTTTTTCTATATTTGATGCGTGTTTTTTTTTTTTTTTTTTGTTTTGTTTTTTTGTTTATTTTATTACAAAATCATTTGGCGGAAGTGACGTCAGACAAATTTTAAGGTACGGATGACCAACACTGTATATGATTTAGTTTTTTTTGTTGTTGTTCTTGTGACTCTTTTGTCTTCCAATTTTTCGTCTGCTAAAATTAAAATCACGTGATTACGATGTAGCGACAATAAAATAAACCATTCATTCAAGTGCTGCTTGTTATGGATTTAGCTGAATGAATACGATATTAAAAATCACTTTATTACTTACTTATGTTGCCAGGCTTATGTACTTTCACCTAACAATTTGATAAACAAAAAGGGGTTTGTATTAATGTACACATAGATTCGAAAAAGTTGTCAAAAAACAAATATATAACAAATAAATGTTATCAAAAACAAGATAAGTTACTTTTCTACCAAACTGGATATATTTTTCGTGTTTTTATTCAATGTAACATGTTTATTCAGCTCGAAAAACATACAGTGTTTACCGATGTATTGGAAAATTCAAGATGGCGTCTGATTCTCTCTTTAACATGGTAAGTTTAGGAAAAGGTGTTATAAATAAAAACCCAGATAAAATACTGTTAAAAACTCGCTCAATATATGTTACCGTGACATAGGTTGACGTATATTCGGCGGGTTTTTAATAGTATTTTGTATAGTTTTTTATTTATTTATAACACCTTTTCACAAACTTACCGTGTTAAAGAGAGAATCAGACGCCATCTTGAATTTTCCAATACATCGGTAAACACTGTATGTTTTTCGAGCTGATTAAATATGTTACATTGAATAAAAACACGAAAAATATATCCAGTTTGGTAGAAAAGTAACTTATCTTGCCTTTGATAACATTTATTTGTTATATATTTGTTTTTTGACAACTTTTTCGAATCTATGTGTACAGTAATACAAACCCACAAAAAGATATTGTAAAACTTGAATTTACCTTGAAAATACTATTTAAAAAAAATAGCACGGTAACATAAGTGCATAAGGACTACTTTATTTTACATATTTCTTTTCCAAAGACCGTTTCAATAAATTCACAATGATTTAAATGTTTTATAGGGTATTCGGGTGTGCTGAAAACGAATATCGCATTTAAAATTGAGGCTGGCAACTATTTTTTCACGATATTGCAGTTATTGCACACATACTTTTCCGCATGCTATGTCGCCATGTGAAGTAGCGGCCATATTTGTTTATACTGCGTGCAGAAACGATGAGGAGGGGAACAAACGACGTAATGAAATTACAAGATGATGCGGAGTTAATCTTTTTATTATTATTATTATTATTATTATTATTATTATTATTATTATTATTATTTTATTAAAAATTATTATTATTAAAAATAACTGAAAGAAAAGGAAAATAATAAATAAATAAAATAAAACATTGATTTTTTGTACGCGCAAGCGTGCGCATATTTCCAGGACTGACTGCATAACAAGTGGTATCCCCCACAAATAAAAGAAATATATATATATATATATATATATATATATATATATATATATATATATATATATATATATATATATATATATATATATAAAATAAAGTGCTGTTTAAATAGTATTAAAAAGTTCTATTTTAATAGTATTTTCAAGCTAAATTCCAGTTTTACAATATCTTTTTTGTTTATTAAATTGTTAGGTGAAAGTACAGAATAGGTACAAAGCAGTGCTTTGTCAAAGCACCCGCCAGCCTGGTAACATAAGTGCATATGTACCATGAAAGTGATTTTTAATATCGTATTTGGCTAAAATCCATAACAAGCGGCACTTGAATGAATGGTTTATTTCATTGCCGCTATGCCGTAATCACGTGATTAAAATTTTAGCAGACGAAAAATTGGGAGACAAAATCTCTAGAAGAACCAAATATTTTTATTTTAACATATTGTTATGAAAATATTTTTGATATTTGTAAAAAGAAAAATTTTGGTCAATGTCAAAATTCTTTCGAAATCTAAAGAAACCTTTAAAATGACGACTTTTATAGTTTTAAAAAAAAAATTGGGGGGTATGCTGAATACGAATATAACATTTGAATTTGCCACAAACAAGTAGTTGTCATTTCTGTACACGCAGGCGCGCATATTTTTGACACGTTCATTTGAATGGTCATCACTGATAACATAAGGAATTACACTGCTAAATATCTGGAAAACTACTTGTTTGCTGCAAATTTAAATGTGATATTCGTTTTCAGCATACCTGAAAACCTTTACATGTCGTCAGTCAAAATTTGATTGTTATGGTGGAAAGAAAGTAAATATACAGAAGAATCACGTTGATACACCGGTTCTTGCCAGATCGCCGAAGTTAAGCAACCTCAAGCCTGGTCAGTATCAGATGGGTGACTATTTGGGAAGGCGAGGAGGCGCTGTATGTACCGTGAGGTAAAAAAATACCAGGTTGGGAAACTGGAGCGGTCTATCCTTCTCTTGAGGGTAGATGGGCCTCTCTTAAGCCATGGTAGGCAACCCATCTAGTGATGGTGGTGTACTGGTGTCACACTAAAAAATACCCTCGATCAAGTATTCAGCATCAGACAAGATTTGAATTACGCTACAAACTCGTGTAGTGAGTTCAATCTCGGCCACGGCCGCATGCTAAGTTACATTTACGGAAAGTAAGTAAAATTTATTTTAAAAAAAAACAAAAAAAAAACTATCAGGCAGACTTGCAAAAAAAAAAAAAAATTATGGCCAGATGTTGGGTGCTTATTTTACGTTAAATTTATATAGAAAAGTGATCCCTTCATTTTGAAAAAGTAATTTCTTCATATCATGAAAACTATTTCTCTGTGCCGTTTTTAAGGTATGTATTCGTTTTCAGCATCTCCGAAAACCTTTAAAAATCGTCATTGTAAAGGTTTTTTGGAGTTGGAAAGAAATCTTGATCTTTTTTTCAAAGACTGGTTTTATTACGTGAACAACTTAAAATTTTTTTTTTTTTTTTTTGTACTTGTACAGTTTAATCAAAACTTTCACTTAATTTCATCAAGTAGTTTTTTTTGTTTTTTTTTTTACAACGAAAAAACAATTTATGATACCCAGCAAAAGGTTCGATTTTTAGGAAGAAAAGCTAGTATTAAAGATGGGGAAGGAGTGTCGGCGCTTTTACATGGAGTTATCTCCCTTTGGCGTTTCTAAACTCCAAACAAAAATTAAGAAAAAATCCGAGACTACTGCCTTCAACGGGCTGTCATAAAAACGTGTTTTCCGCTGTAAAAAAAAAAAAAAAATACTCAATCAAATTAAGTAAAAAAGTTTTCGGAGATCTTCAGTTCAAAACGAATACGTACAATATAACCTTTTTTCGAATGTACTGATTATGGTATACACCAGCAAAGCGTCTGTTAAGCAGAACACAAAAAGAAGGTGCAAGTCCAGAATACAACCTAATAATAATAATAATAATAAAAATAAAAAAAAAATAAAAAAATAAAATAAAATAAAAATCATTATGATGTGCGTACCCGTCATGGAACAAAAACGTCATATTCCAAAAATGATATATAAAAAAAAAGCACTGCTTGATTCAAGCAGTGCTTTTTTTTTTTTTTTTTTTGGTTATATTGAAATTAATTTTGTTAACGAATTTAATAGTAAATTGTAGTCATTATATTGTGCATTTGAACGTATTAGTAGTTCGAATCGAGTTGTCTCCCTTTAATCATGGTGGATCAAAACACTGTATCGCTTCTTCATAAAATTTGATTTTTTTAGTTAAAAATAAAAAAGTCTACTTGATCAATTTACGTGATTTTTGAAATATGACACTTTCGTCCCGTGAACGATTTTTCTGTATGTTAGTTTTTTTGTTTTTTTTTTTTAAATTAGGTTGAACGCTAGAACCCAAAAGAAAAAAAATTTGATTATAGTAAAAAAATGTATTAAAAAAAAATGTGGCGCGTGTTGACAGATCGATTTTTTAATATGTCGTTTTAAGCAAAAACAACAGTACTTAATTGTCATGTCGAAAATAGTAATATATCCAAAAATTATGAAAATTCATAGAGTAGAACAACTACTATTATGTTTTTAATAAAAATAAAAAGAAAAAATCCGTCGCTAGAGTCTTTAAAAAACAACTCCGCCATTAAATTGACAAAAAGGGTGATAAGTATGTCCCCTGTATTCGCAATCTTCAAGGTGTTTACATGTAAGGAAAATGCAACCCCCCTCCCAATTTTTTTGTAAAACTTATTTTAACTATAAATAATTTTCTACTCAACGAATTTCGTAATTTTTTGATATATTACTGTTTTCGACATGATAAGTAAGTACTGTCGTTTTTGCTTAAAACGACATTATTAAAAAATCGATCTGTTGACTATCTTTAACAAGCACTAAAAAATAAATAAATAATCAAATCAAACAAACACACACAAAAAAGTGCCAAACCTGGAAAGCTCCACAGATTCAATTTTCTTGCGTTTGGTAAAAGTTATTTGGTGTAATGTTTTTTTTTTTTAAAGTTTTTTTTTTTTGTTAACTTTTTCTAGATAATCACCTGTTGTTTATCTTTTTTAAAAATCTTTAATTTATTCATATATTTGAAAATTACTTAAATTAAAAAATAACAAGCCGGGCATGATGCGCCTGCCACAAGTGAATAAATCTGTTCTGGCAAAAATTTACTTTCACCATGACTAATGTTTGTGCAAAATTTAAAAAATACCCAAGTTGTGGTTATTGAGAAAAGTGCAAGCAAATGAACAAACGATTTGGGGGCTAATTTACCCCTATAATGCCCCCCCCCCTATGGAGGGGGCAACCAAAGTTATCCCGGAAAATCCGTTCTGGCAAAATTTTACTTTCACCATTACTAATGTTTGTACAAAATTTTTAAAAAGTCCAAGGCGTGGTTTTTAAGAAAAGTGCCAACGGTTGAACAAGTGAATTTCTAGGCCGAATCCCCCCTTTATCGGAGGGTGGGTGGGTGGTGGGTGGGGGGAACAAATAAAAATAAAAGACTTGAAAAATAATAAATAAAATGTTTTCTTATTTTTATGGCAAATTTGTACTTACTTTCCATTCTAACACTGACGACTTCTACAGGTTTTCGGGTATGCTGAAAACGAATATCACATTTAAATCTTCCTCAAACAGTTTTCCAGATATTAAGAAATGTAATTCCTTATAAGTCGTGGCCATTTTGTATGTGCATATTTTTTGGTATACAACAATGCCCATCACTTATAAGGAATTACGTTGCTTGATAACTGGAAAACTTTGCGGAAAATTCAAATACGATATTCGTTTTCAGCATACCCAAAAAAGCTATAAAAGTCATTTTAAAGGTGATTGGTAAGAGAAAAAGTAAGTAAAAATTTAGCACCATGACTTCATCAAAAACTAACGTTTTTTAACAATAGGCAACAGAACAAAAAAAGGGGGGCCCGAAAAGTTATTTATCTCACTCTTACTACGAAGATGATGTGACACAAGGATTGGAAACAATCTGGTCTGCAAAAAAGAAAAAAAAAAACTGGGTAAGCCTTTCAAACGATTCACAATAAACTAACCTCTTAAAGAGAGAAGGCAAAACCTGGGAAGTGGACCTCCTAGAACTACACAGGACTAGCATCTTATCTCAGTCAACATTGAAAAAAAAAATGCCATTTCAATAATGTCCTAGAGTCTGTTGGCTTTAGTGTCGAAGCAAAAAATCCAGTTAGAAAAAGGGGTGAAAAAAAAAAAAAAATTGTACAACAAATAACTGTTACCAAAGACAAGATAAGTTACTCTTCTACCTACTTGAATAACTTTTTTGTATCTTAACTTATTATAAAGTTTTATTTTTTTTTGTTTTTCTTTTTACTTTGAAAGAAAAGTAGTGTCACGTCCGTTTAGAACAAAAGAAATTGTGTTCTTGCAACCACGTCGATCACAAGCGAGCCTATCCTTGTTTTATCGTTATTTCCATGGAAGGTGCTCGTCTGAACTCCAATCTCTGGTCCCCCCTCGCCAATCTTTCACAAAAAACACCCGTCTAGCTGAATCCACTGTGAAAAATTTCCCCCACTCTATATCTCTGCCTAAATCAAAACGCGGATTCCATGAACAAAGCTTCTTTCTTAGAACTGCACGCCTGTGGAACTCTGTTCTGTCTGCCTGCTTCCCTCCAGACTACAATTTGGATGTGTTCAAGTCCAATGTTAACAAATTTCTAATACCCCCCCCCTTAAGTAAACACTTCATCAAATCTCCACACTAACGTAATGTACTTGCAATAACCCTTATCCCTGAGTGGCTTCCGGGCCTTGATAAGTGGTGATCACTGTGTCAAAAAAAAAAAAAAAAAAAAATCACTCAAAAATCGAAAATATAACAAAATACTCGTACAATACAATATACGGTGAGAAGGAACACAGACCTATACACCCTAGATTACAATCTCTTAATACACAACATCTTTGTAGTTGAAGCGAAGCGAGTGATTCCTCCAGTGTTTGTCTACTCTGGCTTTGGAGATATTGAGTGACTCTGCAGATAACCACTTCTTCCGGCAGCTGGTTCCACACATTCACCATACGTTGTTGAGAGAAGAAGCGTGCTTGAACAGACCAAGCTGCCCTCTTCCGATATCACTGCTTATCCAAACACAAGGAATGACAACGAGTTCTACAATCTTGTTTCTAAGGAAACATCTTGAGAAAGTCCACGTTGTATTGTCCGTGCAGCTATTTAAGGACTTGAACGCCATCGCCTATCATTTAGTTGGGTAGATTGCTGAAACAATCTTTCGCTTGGTAATACAAGCACCAAAATTGAAATTTGTCAGGTTTTCCTCTACAGCCATCTTGAAAACTGGCAGCCATCTTGAATTTTCTGATGGCTAACATTCTTTTCTTAAAATGTATGTTTTGAACGTTATTCGTGTCAATGCTGGTGCTTGTATCACTAAGTGAAAGATTCTTACGGAATATTGAGATAACCTGCCCCACTATTTCGACAGAACACCAGAATTGGAATATTTCATTTACACAAGCTTGGTGACATTTTTTTTTTTACCAGTATTTTGTTTAATTTTTGATTTTTGAATGATTAATGCTTATGGTTGCCATGTTTTTCGTTTTAACTGAACAGTGGACCTGTGGTTAGTTTTCAATGAAAAAGAAACACTTTAAAATAAGTTAAAATACACACACACAAAAAAAGTATCCAGACAGGAAGTAGAGTACTTTATTTTACCTTTGGTAACGTTTATTTGTTATATATATTTAAAAAAAATTTTTTTGGGTTTGTATTACTGTACACATAGATTCGAAAAAGTTGTCAAAAACCAAATATAGAACAAATAAATGTTATCAAAGGCAAGATAAGTTACTTTTCTACCTAACTGGATATATTTTTTGTGTTTTTATTCAATGTAACATATTTATTCAGCTCGAAAAACATACAGTGTTTACCGATGTATTGGAAAATTCAAGATGGCGTCTCACACCCTCTTTAACACGGTAAGTATGGAAAAAGGTGTTATAAATAAAAAACTATACAAAATACTATTAAAAACCCGCCGAATATATGTCAACCTATGTCATGGTAACATACATTGAGCGAATTTCTAACAGTATCTTGTCTAGTTTATTATTTATAATACCTTTTCCCAAACTTACCCTCTCCGAAAGAGAGTCGGCCGCCATTTTTAATTTTCCATGGATCTAACTTAATAACTTGATTTGAGCCCAAAACAGTAAATTTTAAGGGCTCATAATAAAGGTCAAATTAAAAAAAATGGACCGTTTTTTTGTTTGTTTGTTTTTTTTGCTCAGCATACACCTCCAAACACCCGGGAAACGCCAGGCCGAAATGCTAGTCTATTATGTATATAAAAGTGAACGTGTCTGTGTGTGCGTGTGTGGGTGTGTGTGTACATTTCCCTATGCAATAACTGTCAATTCTCAGTCTACAGACTCGAAATTTGATATACAGGTTACTGAGATTTGGGAAAATCTTTGTAATCAGTTTTCAGTCAGAAATTTGGCTGTTAAGCGGTCAAAGTTCAACGATTTTACCTTTGAGAACTCTACCAAACTCCTCCGCCAATTTTGGGTCTAAACACTTGAGATTTTAGATATAGGTTCCTTGGACATGGATCTAACTTAATAACTAGATTTGAGACCAAAACAATAAATATTAAGGGGTCATAATAGGGGTCGAATTTTAAAAAATTGACCGTTTTTTTTTTTTTCTGCTCAGCATACACCTCCAAACACCCAGACAACGCCGGGCTGAAATGCTAGTATCAAATATATCCATTATAAGGCAGAATTTAATCTCGATACTTCGAATTAAGTTGTCTCCCCCATATTCATGCTAGATCATAACAGTCCCAAGTAATTCGCAATTGTATTTTGAGTGTCGCCCGCACTGATGATTAAACTTTCAACCTTCAGGAGAGTTTAATTTACAACTGAATTTTAACAAGTACCATTAATTATCGATAAAAGATCGCATGCATACGTGCATCATACAATTTTTTTTATTTTTTGTTTTTAACGAAGGGGGATTCAAAGCAAGCAACGGAGACATGGAAGCATTGCTAGCAGTACGAGAATTATATCTATCATTTTTATTTCGCCTACACAGCAAAATTTATCGAGAAACTACAAAAAAAAAGTGCAGAAAAATTCAGGCTAAGAAACGCGAGGTGAGTGTTGAAGTGGCAACTATAGTATGAAATTTTTTTTTTTATTGGAATACACTCCAGACAAGGCATGAAGCCACTTTATATAAAGAGCTTAAAAGTAAAAAGTAAAAAAAAACTAACCAGTAATAAGTGTAAGATTGAATAGATTCTGACCCAGAAACAGCAATTCTTCCTACTTTGCCAGAAACATCGCTCATGGAATATCAACTTTCACCAGACATTCATCAGGCGCAACAGCTTATCGACTCTTGCCAGACGTCCACTGGATGCAACAGCTTATCAACTTTCACCAGATGTCCACCAAATGCAACAGCTTATAAACTCTTGCCAGACGTCCACCATATGTAACAGCTTATCGACTTTTGCCAGATGTCCGCCTGTAGTATTATCTCTAATAAGGGATTAGAAGAGATGACGTATATTATATATATGTTGTATCATAAAGGATTTAGTATTTGATTATCTTATCAGAGTTAATGTCGTTGTGTGTGTAACATGCATTTTCAACATACCTTCTGTTTCTTCGATGTTGGTCCTGGAGGGAGACTGGTACCTGTTTTTGGGGACGAAGATTCATTTCACTCCAAGACAAGAAATTGGTTCTATAGTTTTTTATTCACCTTCCAGATCGATCGCAGAAGATTGGAAAGTGAATTTGGCCTGTGTGGTTTCTTCTTCTAGGTCTTATTTCTACCACGTCAGCGTTCGTCCCCCACCCCCCAGCGAAGGGGACGAGACAACAGCGAAGCCGTCCGCTCTCTTCCAAGTCCCAACTAAATCTCACCGATTCAGCTAACCTGATCACATGACTCACACGCAATCCGATCAGCTGATCTTGACTTCCGGTCAACGTGTTTACGCTATAACTCACACTCCCCCCCCCTCTCTCTCTCTCTCTCTCTCTCTCTATCTCTCTCGATCCATTCTATAACATACCAGATGCAACAGCTTATCAATTCTCGCTACAGAAGCTGACAACTCACTTGGCGCTTTGGCATAGAAATTTGTGCCGAAGAAAAAGCTTACTTATTCCTATATCTGTTTGATATATATTTTTTGTTGTTTTGTCTTAAAAACGTGTTCTTACTTTTGTATTCCTTGATTAATAATCTATATATATAAAAGCGAAAACGTATGTATGTATGTATGTACGCTTTTCCTCGATGTCCACAAAAGGCTTCTTTCAGAGAAGCCCTTGCTCGGTTCACAACTTCTTAAAACTTTTTATATCATCTATAAATTGTAATATCTCAGAGTTACCCACAGAGCTCACCTGTCTATTTAATTTTATTGACTTTCAAACGTTAATTATTCGACATTTCCTGCATCGGCACGCGTTACATTCAGTTTTCGGTATAAAAAAAAGCGAAACTCAAATCTAATCACAGGCCAGTTGTCTCAAGAGAGCTAAGTAACGTTTGTTCAATGTCGACTTCGTCATATCAGACTGTAGCTTTCATTTCGCTCCTCCTAATAAACAGGGAGCAGGTTTTTAAAAACAAACAAACCGATTTATTCACCTCATTCAAAACTGTCCCGCACAAAATGCTAACTGCTGAATACCTATCGCCGTCACGTCAATCAAAAACGCGCACCTGTTTTTTTTTTTTAACACTTTACTATTTTCCAACTGCGCGTCGTGAAGGCTTCGTTTTTTTTTCACGGACACCTGTTTTTTTTTTTTCACATTTTCGGGGTTTTTTTACATACCCCGAAAAACACCCGAGCAACGCCAGGTACCCCTCGCTAGTATATATATATATATATATATATATATATATATAGGTTAAAATATTTCAGAGATAAAACAACCAATAAACTTTTAACAAGGTTATTGCAGAAGCGCTCAATACCGAAGTAGGGCAAAATATATTTTTTGTTTGTTTTACATAAGCACAAATATGCCACTACACAGTCATTAACATGGTTCAGTCAGCCAACTACAGATAACTAGAGACCTCTCCAGTCAATATAGCTTATACAAAAGTTCAGTCAGATACTCATGAATGTGTAGTGACATATTAATGCCTTATGTTAAACAAATATGTTGAGTTCACACGCACGAGCGCCCGTGTAACAAGATGTCGAAAAACACCCGGGCAACGCCGGGTACCCCTCGCTAGTCTAATATATAAACGGCTATATGTCTGTCTGCCTGTCTCCATATTTCCTCCAAGACTAAAAGTCGTAGAGCGCCGCTAGGAATTTCAAATGATTGGATTTTTTATGCATCTTTAGTCGGTTAAAATTGTTTTTAAAATATGTCAAAATTGCAAAATAAAAAAATTTTATACATTCATCTTAGTTTATTTTTAATTTTTAATCAGTTCATGTGCGTGTCACGTTGGTACAGTGGTAACGTCACCAGCTTTGAATGCTACAGATTCGATTCTAGCTGATGGCACCAAAATACTTTTTTTTTACTTTTGAAGTCACGGCTCTATAATAATATATACGAAATCTGGACAAATTAAAATATCATATTTAAGCGTATTTTACGACCTTGGGCGCTCCTTCCCCCCCCCCCCACCTCTCTGCTACTTCGGAGTATAACAGTAGTGGAATGGGGACAAAAATGGATGGTAACGTTCAATGCCACCAAGACAAAACTGGTTTCATTCAATAATTACAAGAAACCTTCTCTACCACCTATAGCAATGGCCAACGACTCTTTATCTGAGAGTACGTCTCTCAAGCTCCTTGGCCTAACGTTCACAGGAAACATGAGTTGGAACAATTACATCGAGGGCATTGCCAGGGCCGCTGCAAGGAAGGTGGGCTCTCTCTACCGTGCTAGAAAACTTTTAACACCCGAAAGTATCCTGTACCTCTATAAGGCCACTATTCGCCCATGTATGGAGTATTGCTGTCATATTTGGGCCGGTGCATCGGCTACTAGTCTCTCACTCCTTGACAGGGTTCAAAAGAGAGTCGCAAATCTGATAGGCCCTAAACTGGCATCTAAGCTTCAGCCTCTGTCCCATCGTCGAAACGTTGCATCCCTCTGCCTGTTCTACAAGTATTATAATGGTGAATGCTCTGAAGAACTGCAAGCACTTGTGCCCCCACGACGTGAACACCCTCGACAGACCCGACAAGCTGCAAAATCCCACCCCCACACTGTAGAGATCCCTAGATGTAAAAGATCTTTCTACTCCAGTAGTTTCTTCCCCAGAACTGCTAGACTTTGGAATTCCATTCCAGGTCACTGCTTCCCCAACTGTACTGACATGCATAAGTTCAAGTGCAACGTGAACCAACATCTCGCTGCCCTAATCCCTACATAGTACCCCAGTAGATGTTTCCCCTGATAGTAGCCCCCTACACCAAAGTGGCAATGTGCCTTGTTTGGAGTGAAAATGTAATAAAAAAAAAAAAAAACATCATTTTCCTAAACTGTTCTTGTCGATGTCCAGGGCTGAGAGAGAGTGCCACTGTTCTGGATTGAAGTTATATAATTTACTTCCACTTTTAAGCCCTCCCACTCCCACCTCTCAGGGTGTCCCCCTCCTGGGCTCCCTTGCACAATCTAATGCTCAAATAAGCGGCACAAAAGGTCACTTACTGACTGTCAAGTCTTAATCGAAACTCCCTTACAATGCCAATCAAGAATATATTAACTTTGTGGTGTTTTTTTTTGTAGTTTTAGACTTCTGTCTGGACACACACACGCACGCAAACAAACAAGTAACAGGTCTACACAGCATAGCCCATGAAGCATAGGTAAAATTGCTGACTGTAGTTGTAGCCAGACGAGTGTTGGCTATGAATGTTTTGCCGGATTAAGAACATTACCAACTTTCTTCGTCTTTTTCATTTTCTTCTAAATTGCTTTCTTTTTCTTCTTGAAGATGACCATGTTGTAGTCAGCAGGAAAGATTAGTCACAGATAGAGAGTAAAGGGAATTGTTGACAATGGTTGTTGCCAGATGAGTGTTTGTTGTGACTGTTTTGCTGGAGAGGGTGGAACCATAGATTGGGGCTCAGTCGAGCACCTGCCATGAAAATAAGGATAGAGCAGATAAAGACTAATAATGTCTTTTCTGTAAGAAAGAAATAGCAGGGTAGTAAAAAAAAAGGGTTTCGAATCCAGTTTTAGGCCCTGTCAGAGCAGGAGAGGCTGCTTTGAGCAGTTCTTTCCCAGATGATCGAAACCGGCTTTGAAATATAACGCTGTTAAACTTGTCCCTTAATACAAAACCTTTGGATGCCGGTTTATTTTTAAAAGTTTTATTTAAACAGAACAAAGATAGAATATTGAAATGTGTGTATGAGAGAGGGAGAGAATTCAAGGGAGGTTGATAACATAAAAAATAGCTAAACACACACCACTACAAATAATCGGTGTACACTGCATTGCCCATAAATAGAGAGTAGAGGAAATTGTTGACAGTGGTTGTAGCTAAATGAGTGTACGTTTGTTACAAGGAAAGGATGTCCCCTTTCCAAGAAGAACATTAGATAAGTGAAAATGAGATTAGGATAAGCCGAGATTTTAACCTTGTAATCAAGGTTCAGAATAGATTCAGAAATTAGAATGTTAGAATTTAGCTATTGTTTTGGAAATAGTTAGATTTTGTTTGTATTGTAAAAAGAATTTAATTGTTCGTTTTGTTATGAAAACTGAAATAAAAAAATAGGTTGGTTGAGAATTCTTTGTTGTCGAAAGTGCGTTTGGAGAATGTGTGCTGAGCCACGTGAGTTAGTCACGTTTTGAAACCACACATCTGACGCCATAGCAGAAAGGGAATTTCTCAATATAGGAGCTAGTTTTAGTCAGATCAAGGCAGTCGGGCAGACAGGTTCGAGCAGTCAGCAAAGGCAGTTGGTAAGAGATGACATGATTAGAGAAGGGTCCCTTTAGAAGCGAAGGGGGAACATTTAACCATGTTAGAGACGAATTTGAATTCCTGACGTCATCATCATTTCGACCAGTCAATTAAAATAAAGAACACCATCGATATTTGTAACTGTTTGTCTTCGTGTCGTCATTCAACAATTGAAGGTAATGTGTTAATCATCTTAATATGAACTTTGTATACTCCCTTCCAAGTAATGTGTCCCCCTCCGCCATCATAAATAATGATTCACCCTCTGATGTAAAAGAAAAGTATTACACATTCATTCAATAATGAATTTTCTCTCTCTCTCTCTCTCTCTCTCTCTCTCTCTCTCCCTCTCTCTCTCCCTCTCTCTCTCTGTTATAAATGTCTCTTTCATCTTTCATTTTATATATATACACTAGACTACCCGTGACCCATTGGGTCAGTATGTTATATTAGCTATGGAATTCATGTATGAGTGTGACACTTGTGACGTAAAGAAAATAGTTTTTTTTGACATAACAGAAACATTTCTATGAAAGTATATTAAAATGAAAAAAGAATATAGATAAATTTCTATCAGTCGTTTTGTTTGTTATAATTGATTATTTTTGAAAAAAAAAATTTACGGTTACTGAATTATAAATGGTTGGCCATACTTATAGGTAAATGTGCACTGAACAGATACCATAATACTTATTAGAGTTAAATTAAAATTTTGATATATCTGCTTTTTTTTTTTACATCGTTCATTTCTGTATTACGTTTAAGTTATTTTAAACCCCACTTTTCCCATGTTAAATAATAATTTCGAAATAATAATGTTAATATTTCAGTGCGCAGGTTATGCGCGCATGCGCAACCGGATGTCGTAGGCCAGAAAGTGGGTTACATACATTGTTACAAGGTCATTTGAGTTTTATAATTATATAGATTATATGTCCTGTCATCTCTTGATATATGATCCCCAATATGACTCCTCCTATACAACATGTTGTGGATGTTTTGCAGGGGGAGAGGGTGTTGTCGTGACTTACCCATTCAATCATCATGGACTCTTCTAACTATCCTAGTACATCTACCAGTAGCCTCTTTGTTGCAATATTTTGGAGTTGTAATGGGGTATGATCCCACACAGTCGGACGATTCTATTTATAAACGATGCTGCTAAGAACTGACGAATGAAATTAATTCACGTTCTGCTACCAACCAATCAGAAACCAGAATTGCTTCATAAATATTTAACCTTTTCTGGAGCAATTTCACATGTTCTTTTCCCGGGTTTCGACACGGTAAGAATATTTTGTTCTGTGGAACTGCCTACTACAAACAAGTCACCTCCCAGGACTTCTTGTGTGTAACAGCGAACTATCTGAAACTGTTCTGAAACTCAAAATGGCTTGCACTTCTAGACTCTTCCTCTTGGATAATAACATTTTGGTCACTATAACCTCCAACTTATACTTGACTAGCCTGGGTGTCCGGATGTATGGCGGTGCGTGTTGAACAAAAAAAAAGTTGTAGTAGGCAGGCAAGCTGGAAGGCTCAAACCTGTAACGTGAAGGCGGAAAAGAAAGTGAAGGTTTGTGTAAGGGTGTTGGCTGAGCAAAAAGGAAAATTGCGAGCGCGAAAAAAAAAAAAAAAGTAGTAACGTGCCAGAGGAAAAAGAGGTGAAAAAAAAAAGACGGTCTTACCAATATGCCTACCGTAGTTATGACGTCATGGGCGGTCGAAATAACGTCTTTTATGCGGCGTCGTTTACACGAGGTTTGAATGACTTGCAAAAAATTTCAGCAAAAAAAGTGACCCCCCCCTCCTTGTAGAAAAGTGCCCAGTTGAGGGTGAAGGAATTACTGTTTTTGACCGATTTTTCGATATTTGTTGTCCGAAGGGTCGAGCTTCAAAATAATACGGATCTCATGAAAATCTACCACCTCTGTCAAAAGTTTTAGGCAGACATAGAGATTTATATTATAGAATCTGTACAGAATTGTGCCCCCTCCCTCGACATATCTTAGCAACAAAATCACACCCCTTCACTGTTGAGGTCCCTAAATGCCAGAAAGCTTTCTACTCTAATAGTTTTTTTTTCCCTCAAACAGCTAGACTTTGGAATTCCCTTCCTGCTACCTACTTCCCTTACTGTACTGATTTGCAGAAGTTAAAATGTAACATAAACCAACATCTTATTAATCTTTCTTAGGCATGGTCCCAAATAGTAGCCGCTTGTGTTCAAGTGGCATTATGCCTTGTAAGGGGTAAATGTGAGTAAAAAAAAAAAAAAAAAATCCTTTGATTTGTTTCCAATTTTGTGAGTCACAGATGCTCTTGTTTTTTTTTTTTTTTTTATCGGCTTTTTCACCTCAAGCAAGGAACTGTGTCAGGTTCATCTTCTAGTCCTCTATATATTGTTTCAAGTCTGTAGACCAAAAATTGACAGAGTAGTTTGGTAGAGATTGTTCCTCAGACAGACAGACAAGGTTTCTTTTATAGTTATAAAACAAAGGTCCACAAAAATTTCAATCATTTAACCCTCCTCTTGCCAATCTGTGACGTTGTGTCTTAGCGGAGATGCACTTTGAAAAAATGGAGACTGACAGACAGACAGACAGACTCTGACATAGTGAGTTTTATATATAAGATTTGGACTAATGTTCTCATCTTGGGTGTTATTTGTGGGAACATGGTGAGAATTAGCAGCGAACCGGATGTTAACGCATCCACCATGAGACACAAAATGAAAAACCATCTTTTGCACGTATCGCTTCCGCCTGGGAAGAAAAAATAAGATAACCACAAAATAATTATCGAATAATGGCAGAGCTCCGCGCCTAAAATAAACACCTCAAATATCACAGTCACTGGGAGCCAGTGTGCCACTATAAAACGAGGGATTTGAGGGAACCAAAAAGATGGAAGAGGAGATTCGCCCTGCTGCGTCAGTGAATGCACGGACAGATTCTCCAACCCGACCTAAAGAGATGAAGAGAAGAGGATTCGCCCCGCTGCGTCAGTGAACGTATGGACGGATTCTGTCACCAAACCTGAAGAGACATAATGAAGAAGAAAAAGAAATAAGGCACCGGTGAACTGAAGCCGATTACGCTCTCATGTTATGGGCCAAACGCCTTCAATTCTAAACAATGCCTAATTCATATAAACCAAAGAAGAGAGGAGGAAAAAGAAGACAAAGACGCCGGGCTGCTAGCTGCTGATGAAAAAGTCACCCGCTTTCCAGTTACAGCCAGGACACGCATCACTGACAGCAGGATGACCGGCCTACCCTAACCATCTCCATTGGCCAAAAGATAAGTTACGTTTACGAACCTTCATTCCTTGTCAATTCATACATACCTACAAACATTTTACGAACATTCATTCCTTGTCAATTCATACACACCTACAAACATTTTACGAACATTCATTCCTTGTCAATTCATACATACCTACAAACAGTTTACGAACATTCATTCCTTGTCAATTCATACATACCTACAAACATTTTACGAACATTCATTCCTTGTCAATTCATACATACCTACAAACATTTTACGAACATTCATTCCTTGTTAAATCGTACATACCTGCAAACATTCTACGAACATTTCACCGTAATACAAACTGTCAAATATCTCCATCAGACAATCCATTCTTCGTTAAATCACATTCCATCCTGCGAACAGCTTGCCTCTTCTAATACAAGTTGTTGGTAGTAAATAAAATCGGTTCTCAACCTTCAATATTCGTCTGTCTTTAATTATATGGAGTCAGAATCTACACACATCCAACGTTATTCATTTCATGTATGCTTTGTTGTGACCTCTATGGCATCCTTTCCCACCCCTAATCCTTTTTATAAATACCGAGGCCATATATTTTCACAAAATTTTGGTCGCTATACCGTCCAACTCTTATTTTTTTATGCCACACTCAGGAAATCTGTACAAAATTATGACTGCAATTTTTTTTATTTAATCCAACAGATAAAAATGGCAAAAAAAATTCAGTTGCAAATGATGTCTTCTGGTTTTTCTTTTTACGATCTTCTTACCCCAAACAAGAAGCCGTGCCACTTTGGCATAAGGGGCTATTATCTGAAATCAAATTTACAGGGATACTATATAGGGAGTTGAGCAGCAAGATGTCTGGATGGAACAAATACATTGGGGACATTGCAAAGGCTGCTATAATGAAAGTGGGTGCCCTCTATCGAGCTAGAAAACTATTCACGCCTGAGAGTATCCTGTACCTCTACAATGCCACCATTTGCCCATGCATGGAGTATTGTTGCCACATTTGGGCTGGTGCATCTACCACTAACCTCTCCCTCTTAGAGAAGGTCCAAAAAAGTCTTCAATCTAATAGGTTCCACTTTGTCAATTAAGCTCCAACCACTGCCCCATCGCCACAATGTTGCATCACTGTGCCTGTTTTACAAATATTTTAATGGAATGTGTTCTGATGTACTCGTTTCACTTGTGCCCCCTCGATGTACATATCCCTGACCAACTTAGCAACAAAATCACACCCCTTCACTATTGAGGTCCCTAAATGCCAGAAAGCTTTCTACTCTAATAGTTTCTTCCATCGAACAGTAAGACTTGGAATTCCCTTTCTGTTACCTGCTTCCCTTACTGTACTGATATGCAGAAAAAAAGTTATAATGAAAAATGTTTTCATGGCGACATTTGGAAATTAACAAGTTCAGATAAATTTTGAAATTAAATAAATTCATTGTAAAATTTCCTTAAAAGACAAATAATAGTTTTTGGGGGCTATTTGAAAGATAATTAGTAAAGTCAAGTCTTAAGATATTGAATTAAATAATTTAAAGACAACACCTTATTTGTACGAAAAATAGCTTAATTAGCCCCCAAAAGCGAGAGGTTCGGATTTGCACAATCAAAATAAACGAAAAGGCGTCACGCATAAGTTCTACGAAAGCCCAAAATGTCAAAAACGCATTTTATTTGAAAATTTAGCGAGGAATTGAAATATTATTATACGTTTATTTCTTTATTTTTGAAGATTATAAAACAGTTGGTTGGTTGGTTGGTTTTGTTTTACGGCATATCAACCCTTTTCGAGTTATTTAATGGCAAATCCAAAGATTTTGAAGAAAAATTTTTTTAATAGAATATATTTGTTGTTTTCACGTCGGTTTCTATTTAACCCATAGTTGGGACCCTAACAGGTACTACCACTCTGGGTCAGAGTGGACCTGGGAGCAATGGTAGTTAAAGGGTGGCTCCACACTCCCCAAAGCCCACAAGCTGGGGCCTCACCACTGGATATAGTTTAAGGTCATATCCAGGACCGTCATTGAGGGACTTTTACCCTCTGCAGGGGGGCAGTCGGCGTATTCTAATGCCCCACCGACAGGGCCTTATAAAACAGATATTCATTAATTTGGTTAGATTTATCTGGCATGTCCTGTACAAACAGACAAAAGTATATAGAAGCTAGAAGTAATTGTAAGAAAGAAGTAGCGACAGTTAAGAGTAAATATACTGAAACCACCAGGAAACGCATTGAAGCACAAAAATTAGGAACTTGTGATTTCTGGAAGATCTACAATAGTGTAGTAAATAATGGGCAATCGACAATATCCCCACTATCAAACAATCATGAGGTTGTTTGCACAGCAACTGAGAAAGCTAACATGCTTGCCCGTCAGTTTGCCTCAAACTCTACCTTGGATTCAGCAAGCCATTGCCTCCCTGATTTTCCTCTGCGGACAGAAACCATGCTAGATGATCTGAAAACCACGCCTTCTCAAGTACATGATATTATAAAAAATCTAGACACCTCAAAAGCATGTGGACCTGACCTAATCCTGGCTGTGCTATTAAAAAAATGCTCTGTTGAGGTCGCTCCTGTTCTCTCTAAACTCTTTAATAAATGCCTTAACGAATCTTGCTTTCCTGACTGCTGAAAAATTGCTTCTGTGGTACCAGTTTACAAAAACTCTGGCGAAAGAACTGACCTGTTAAATTATTGCTCACTTAGCCTCCTCCCTCTTTTCATCAAAATATTTGAGTCCTTAATTAATCAAGCTCTAGTCCAACACCTTACAGCTGCTAAACTTCTGTCAGGCCACAAATATGGATTTAAGCAAGCCCGTTCAACTGCAGATATTTTAACTGTAATCTCTGAACATTTATACCAAGCACTGGATAAGACAGGGGAGGGGAGGACAGTAGCCCTTGATATATCTAAGGCTTTTGACAGAGTATGGCACGATGGTCTTCTGATGAAAATAAAATCCTATGGTATTACTGGACGAATGCTTAGCATAATTAGATCCTTAAATGAGAGAAGAATCCAGGTTGTCCTCGATGGGTATACGTCAAAAATTTTTATATGAATGTTGGTGTGCCTCAGGGATCGATTCTTGGACCTTTGTTATTTCTGATATTCATAAATGACTTACCTGATAAAATTGTCTCTGAGATGGGTATATTTGCTGACGACACCACACTCTATAGCAGGCACGTGGGGAAAACTACTGAGCACATACCTAAGGTAATGGCCGAAACCCTAGAGGAAGACCTTCAGTCTGTAGTGGAATGGTGTCAAAAATGGATGGTAACATTCAACGCTGCCAAGACAAAGCTTGTTTCCTTTAATAATTACATGAAACCTTACCAGCCACCAATAGCTATGGCTAGAGATACTTTATTTGAGAGCACGTTGTCCAAGCTCATTGGCTTAACGTTCACAGGAAACATAAGTTGGAATAAATACATCGAGATTATTGCTAAGGCTGCTGCAAAGAAAGTGGGCTCTCTCTATCGTGCTAGAAAGTTACTTATGCCTGAAAGTATCCTGAATCTCTACACAGTCACCATTCGCCCATGTATGGAGCACTGCTGTCACATTTGGGCTGGTGCATCTGCTACTAGTCTCTTGCTCCTGGGCAGGGTCCAAAAGAGAGTCGCCAATCTAATAGGTCCTGAACTGTCATCTAAACTTCAGCCCCTGTCCCACCGACGAAATGTTGCATCCCTCTGCCTGTTTTACAAGTATTTTAATGGTGGATGCTCTGAGAAACTACAAGCCCTTGTACCCCCTTGACAAAAATACCCCTGACAAACTCGATAAGCAGCGAAGTCCCACCCCTACACAGTTGAGATCCCTAGATGTAAGAAAGCCTTTTACTCTAATAGCTTCTTCCCCAGAACTGCAGGACTTTGGAATTCTCTTCTGGTTTCCTGCTTCCCCAAGTGTACTGACATGCAGAAGTTCAAGTGTAATGTGAACAGACATCTTGCTGCTAAACTCCCTACATAGTACCCCTACAATTTAGGTCCCTGATAGTAGCCCTCTACATCAAAGTGGTAACGTGCCTTGTTTGGGGTGAAAATATAATAAAAATTAAAAAAAGAAAAGGATAAACCAATATCTTGTTAATCTTTTCTAGGCATGGTCCCAAATTGTAGCTCCTTATGTCCAAGTGGCGATATGCCTTGTTAGGGGTTGAACATGAGTAAAAAAAAAAAAAAACTATAAAAATCTTGAGTGTAAATACTTTTGTGGAAAAATATTGCGATCTAACGTAACTTAACGGAAATACTGACAACTTTTCTTTGTATGCACTCTCTTGTACAATATATTCTTTGTAACTAAACCCTTTCTTTATGACCCTTTCTTAGGGTCACAACAAGGAGAACCATAGATTGGGGCTCAGTCGAGCAACTACCATGAAAATAATGATAGAGCAGAGAAAGACTAGTAGCATCTCTTCTGTAAGAAAGAACAGGGGAGAGGAGAACATTGTCCACTAAATTTTGAAGCCACTTTTGAATGCTATCAAAGCAGGAGAGGATGTTCTGAGCAGCTCTTCCCCAGGTGTTCGAAACTGGCTTCGAAATCTAGTGGGTTACTAGTCTGGGTGCCTGGCGTTGCCCGGGTGTTTGTAGGTGTGTGTTGAGCAAAAAAAAAAAAAAAAATGTAGTAGTAGGTAGGCAGGCTCGAACCCGTGACGCGAAGGCGGAAAAGAAAGTGAAAGAAAATCTGACGTCTTACCGCTACTCCATGACGTGACCGGAAGTCTAAAGCGTTCAAATTTAACATAGTCAATCAAAAACAAAAGATGTCTTGCAGAAACGGCGTTGCTTTTAAACCTCTGAGGAAAGCAAATTAGATCCAAGGTCATTTTTAATGTGTGTGTGTGTGGGGGGGGACCAGTTTCTGCAAAAAGGGGACACTCTAGCAGTATCCAAATAAATAGTAATTATCTCAGTATAAAAGGTTTCCCCTACATTGACCAAGGACCAATTACAGAACATATACTACCCAACCCAAAGGCCAGGCGTTTGCATTTGAATAGTTTCGCTTTATTTATACGAAAAAGGCAAACAAACACTGAAGACGACGGCACAGTGGGAAATTTTTAAAACTCAATAAAAAAAAAGCGAAGAAAGAATGTCCGTTTGCGAATGCGAGATCATACGATCTGGGAAGTATGCAAAGACTTCTCGCGGAATTTAACCGATGCGAGAAACCTGATGCAAAAAGCCTCTCGTGGATTTATGCAAACACTCGTCCCCATTTTGCCCTTTATTTAGTAGGTGATGGCCCTTTTTCCTTCTTGCAACTTTTTTTCACAGAAGAGATGTTGTGAGACTATATCTGCTCTATCATTATTTTCATGTGCATGACTTAAATTCAATCTATAGTCTCCCTGCTGCAACACATTCACAACAAGCACTCGTCTAGTTACAACCACTATCAACAATTTCCCCCACTCTGTCAGTGCCTAAAATTAAACGCAAATTCCATGAACAAAGTTTCCTTTCTCATAGAACTGCTCGCCTCTGGAATTCTATACCACGGAGCCCGTTTTTAAGAAGAAGAAGAAGAATAGGAAAAAGAAGAAGAAAGGGAAAGAAAAAGAAGAAAAGAAAAGTAAAGAAAGAAAAAAACAGAAGAAAGAAAAAGAAAAGAAAAAATCGAAAAAGAAAAGAAGAAAAAAATAAACAAAAAAAGAAATACAAAGAGAAAATGATGAAAAGGGAAGAAAAAGACAAAAAAAAATGAAAAAGAAAAAGAAGAAAAAAGAAAAAAGAAAAGGAGAAGATGATGAAAAAGAAGAAAAAGACAAAAAAAGAAAAAAGAAAAAGAAAAGAAGAGATGACGAAAAGAGAAGAAATAGCAAAAATGAAAAAGAAAGAATAAGAAAGAAAGAAAAAAAAGAAAAAGAGAAGATGATGAAAAAAGAAAAAGACAAAAAATGAAAAAGGGAAAAAGAAAAAGAAAAGAAAAGATGACGAAAAAAGAAGAAATACCAAAAATGAAAAAGAAAAAGAAGAAAATGAAAGAAAAAGAAAAAAAAATTGTTGATATTCTGAATCAAATCAGAACTCCATACAAATAAATGGTCGAAACAGATTTTCAAAATATTTATCGTCTGCACGTCTCAATCAAATTTGTCGGCAACACTAAAAAAATCTCCGTTAAATTCTTTTAAAAAATGTTCCATATGTGATTATTTATCGATCGTGCTTTGCTTATTTCTGACAAATTATCGCGAGAAGAAATAAATTTGTGATTAAACCAAGAATTATCCATAGTTCCACGTTTAGATCACAGAAAAAAATCGACTGAAATAGACAAAAAACAAACAAAAAAAAAGGTGAATAAAAATAGTCGTTCGTGTTGGTGGAACGCTGCATATTTCTTGTTGCTCGGAAACCATTGAGATGAGAACCTGAGAAAATTGCATTTCTTTTCCAAGAAGAAAAAAAATTGTTAATGCCAGCGTGTGCCTCAGAAAACGCGTTAATTGCAAATGTCTCCATTCTTGTCATGTGACTGATTGAAAAATCCTTATATTTGATGCTTATCCATTTTTGTTTTTTTTATTTGAAAAAAACATTTCTTTTTACATGGGATTCACCACTTATTAAGACCTGAAGCCCACTCGAGGATAAGGCTATATCAGTGACACAACACAACACCATAATGATCAGCAGTGGTGGAAAATGCATTCTCAATCTATGGACCCCCTCCCCCTCCTTGCCAATCTTTCACGAAAAACACTTGTCTAGCCAAAACCACTATCAATAATTTCCCTCACTCTTTATCTGTGTCTAAACCTAAACGTAGATTTCATGAACAAAGCTTACTTCTTAGAACTGCACGCCTGTGGAACTGTCTTCCGTTTGCCTGCTTTCCAGCTGACTAAAAATTTTATTGTCTTCAAGTCCAATGTAAACAAGTTCTTGATGAACCGTCCTCCTAAGTAATCCAATTTACAAAATTTCCACTACTTATGTTTACTACGTTATAATACCATTGACTAATGTATACCCATTAACCCTTATCCTCGAGTGGCTTCCGGGCCTTGTTAAATGGTTACTTCTTAGTAAAAAAAAAAAAAAAAGAAAAAGCATAGCCTTTCTGCAATTTGACAGCCTGCAATCTTTTGGGAATTCCTTGAATTAGTCTGTGGCAACACTCAACACTCTGGTGAAAAGGCATCCCACTTCTCTTTAATTTTTGTCCAAAGTTCTTCCAGATTTGAAATGTTTCATTGCCTAGCTGTTACTTGATGTAATGCCATACGTTTTCGATAGGATTAAGGCCTGGAGATTGTGCAGGCCAATCCAAACACGGAATATCATGCTCTTCGATGAACCTTTTGACATCGCCAGCTTTTTTTTTTTTTTTTTTACATGGAAGTCAAGTTATCAAGGCCTGGAGGCCACTCGGGGATAAGGGTTATTGCGTGTACAGTAATCAATGGGACAATATCGTAGTTATCGTTAGTAATGGGGATCTGATAAAGTGCCTTACTTAAGGGGGCGGTTTATTAGGAATTTGTTTATGTTGGACTTGAAGACATCCAAGTTGTAGTCAGGTGGGAAATGGGTGCAGGATAAGTAAGCCCTTTATACCCAGGTATTTTGAAGTCTAATGCTTTCCATCAGAACAGGGGGGAGGGTGCTATGTAACATATTAAATTTATCGCTAGACATCACTTCTCTAGTATATTACCTACCTCCTTCTCTCCTCTTCTGCTGAGAAGCATTAGGCTTCAAAATGTCTAGATATAAATAGTTTACTTATCCTACACCCCTAATTGATGTACCTATTTACTATGCCTCACCACGGGACAGAGTTAGACACCAGGGTCGTTTTTTAACGTGGAGAAAAGGTACAAAAATAAAAATTGTCTCAGTCGTGAAGGATTTCTCCTCCACTGAAAGAGAACGAGAAATGAAAGTGCCGCATCTGAAGAACAGATGGTATTTATTTGCTCCCCCACTGAGCAAATTAGGCACAAGGCCGTTTTTAATGTGAGGTAAAAACCAGCTCCCCTAAAAGTAGGCAAAAAGGGGGCACTCTGGTTACCAAAAATAATAATTGTTCCAGTATAGAGGGTTTCCCCTCCATTGACTGGTACAAATTATCTTAAGTGCAGTATCTGCCGGAACAGATGGTATTTATTTGCTCCCCCACCGAGCAAATTAGGCACAAGGCCGATTTTTAATGTGAGGAGTGAAGGGAGGGGGAAGGGAAAAAGGGGGCCAGCTCCCGAGAGGTGGGAAATGGGAGCTAGTTAAAGGTCAGGCATGTGGAGTTGCCCCCACATCTGGTCTATGCTAGTCATAGCTAGTCATAGCTAGTCATAGCTTGCAGCATCTGCCGGAACAGATACTACACTTTGATCTTGGCCAAGAAGCATTAGGCTTTGAAATATCTAGATAAAAATAGTTTACTTATCCTACACCCCTAATTGATGTAGCATCCATATTAAACTAGCTTGGGTGCCTGGCGTTGCCCGAGGTGTTTGGAGGTGTGTGTTGAGCAAAAAAAATAAATAAATAAAGTGGTTGTGGGCAGGCTCGAACCCGTGAATGTGGAGAGAGGTGTTAAAAAAAAAAAGTGGTAGTGGCATGGGGAGGGAATCAAAACAACAGTAGGCAGCCAGGGTGAAGAGAGGTGTTAAAAAAAAAGTGGTAGTAGAAAGGCAGGCTCGAACCTGTGCCGCAAAGGCAGAAAAGAAAGTGAAAGAAAATCTGACGCAATCGGAAGTCAAAAGCGGTGAAATTAACCGAAGTCAATCCAACGGTGACGATGACTTTCTAAAATGTTGGTAAAAACAATCGCCCCCCTCTTTGTACAAAACGGCCGAGTTGAGGGTGAAGGAATTAATGTTTTGGGCCAATTTTTCGATATTTGTCGTCCGAGATGTTGAGCTTCAAAATGATACCGATTTTGTTAGGATCCGTCGCCTCTGTTGAAAGATTTTGCGAGACATACAAACATACATACATTTAAACAGACAGGCGAGATTTATATTATAGAAGATTAATAACAATGAAATTTATATACATTAGTTTTATTTTTTACCTTTTATATAAGCACTGTCTCAATTTGTTGAGCTTTGCATTATCCCAATAAGTCTCCTCTTAAACAATTTTCCTAATTCTTTCTGGATTTCTCCACATATATATATATATATATATATATATATATATATATGAACAAATGATTAATAAAACATGTTAAAAAACATCTTGAAAAAGAGTTAAAAACATATTTAATTTTAAAAAGGAAGCACAAAAGGAAGCACAAGATAAGTGGATAATCCTTAATCCGCGGAGTTTCGAAGAAATACTCTCCTCCTCATCAGAGGGCTAGAATTAGTAAAATGCGGGATCGGATTTTGCATGTAAAAGTATTTAATGAAACCACAAGTAAAGTTTTTAATTCGACCGTGTTTGGATTTTACCATTCTTGGATTTTTTACCCTTCACCGGACTATCCATTCATGTGAAATCTTTTTATCATTTTTTTCTTTTACCTCCTATTCCCCTTACCTCACCCTTTTTTTAGCCAAGTAAGATCTGTGACTTACTTGTGGTTTCATTAAATACTTTTACATGCAAAATCCGATCCCGCATTTTCCTAATTCCTGCCCTCTGATGAGAAGGAGAGTATTTCTTCGAAACTCCACGGATTAAGGACTATCCACTTATCTTGTGCTTCCTTTTTAAAATTAAATATGTTTTTAACTCTTTTTCAAGATGTTTTTTTTAACATGTTTTATTAATCATTTGTTCATATTATAAGCTCTATTTCCTTTTCGGTTTTATTGAGCTTTTACATCTGGTTGAGATTACTTTACTTGTAAATATTAACTCTTTAATATTTATAATATATTTTAAGTTTACCATTTTGATTACCTTGGTAAATTTATTGTAATTTTTATTTCTTTATATATATATATAATTTACCCATTGAATTGAAATTTTAAATTCGACCGTTTTGGATTTTACCATTTTTGGATTCTTACCCTTCACCGGACTATCCATTCATGTGAAATCTTTTTATTATTTTTCTTTTGCCTCCTGTTCCCCTTACCTCACCCTTTTTTTAACCAAGTAAGATCTTTGACTTACTTGTAGTTTCATTAAATACTTTTATATGCAAAATCCGATCCTGCATTTTAATTTTAATTTTATTAATCATTTGTTCATATATATATATATATATATATATATATATATATATATATATATATATATATATATATATATATATATATATATATATATATATATATACTGCCTTAATTGTTGCACCACTTCAACATTATTTTATCTGGGTCATTGTGACATTGCCTTTTCTATTCTAAAAATAACTCAATCACTGCTCATTTTTTCTGTTTCTTTATTCGTATTTAAAAAGTCAGCCTCCATTTCTTCATTCTATGCACAATTTATCTTTCTTTTTATAATATTTTGAATTCACTCTTTTTTTCTTGTACCATTTGTGAATTATTTCACAGAATTCTGACATTTTGATGACATTGAAATATCTTCCAGTAAAGCGATTCCCTTCGGATTTTTACATGTGGACTTTAACCAACATTTCTTGGATTTTACCGTTATTGGATATTCTACTCCTCACCCGACCATCCATTCACGTGAAATTATTGTTCTTTTTCCCCCATTCCCTCTGCTTCACTATTTTTTTTTTTTTTTACCAAGTAAGCGCTATGACTTACTTGTAGTTTAATTAAATACTTTGCAAGCAAAATCCGATTTTGCATTTTGCTAATTCCTACCCTCTGATGAGAAGGAAAGTTTTCCTTTCGAAACTCTGCAGATTAAGGACAATCCACTTAATTTGTGTTTCCTTCTTAAAAATTAAATATTTTTAAAGTGTTTTAACATGTTTTATTGATTATTTGTTCTTATATATGACTATATATTACAGTAAAAACATATATATATATATATATATATATATATATATATATATATATATATATATATATATATATAGAGAGAGAGAGAGAGAGAGAGAGAGAGAGAGAGAAATAAAATATTTCCATTATTTTCATCATATATATATATATATATATATATATATATATATCCCTTTTTATATATACCAATTCTTATTTAAAAAGCTCAATGTAATTACAGAGCATATCATGAATAAATGACAAAAGTCTATATTCCAAATTTCATGATGTTGACCATCTTACAATTTATTCCTTTAATTCAGTTGATATTTACAATTCTTGACAATATGTTTCATAGCTCAAAATCAATCACTTAATTATTATATCAATCAGTGAATCTATTTTACCCGTAACTCATCAGAAGAAATAGCAACAATCAATCCATCAAAAGGAAATAAAATGCATTTGGACATGATTAAAAAAATACGAAAATTGGAAGAGAAGCTGCAAATACCTTATAGTTTGCTTACATTATGCCAGTTTGAATTTAGAAATCAGATTCACTGATTGATATAATAATTAAGTGAATGATTTTGTTCTACGAAACAGATACTGTCAAGAATTGTGAATGTCAACTGAATTAAAGGAATAAATTGTAAGATGGTTAAACATCATGAAATTTGGAATATAGAATTTTATGTAATGTAATGGATCTACTGGTATGGGAATCCAGTGATTAAATTTATAACACAATTTGAATATGAAATTCAATATCCTTTTTATTTTGAACCAATATATAATTTCCCTTACTCTATGATATTACAAAAACTTTAAAAACTTTTAATTATGATTTTCTATGTTTATTACATTTAGCAAATTAAGTAAAAACCATTTATAATATTTGCTAATATTTTTCCATCTGAGGAGATGGGTAAACATCGAAAACCCATAGGTTAAGGAAATATACTTATTGAAATGTATTCTTTGTCTTGCATATAATAAAAAGTCTAGATTTGAAATTTAACCATTTCACAACATAAAATTTCAATTAATAAATTATGAATATATATATATATATATATATATATATATATATATATATATATATATATATATATATATATATATATATATAGAGAGAGAGAGAGAGAGAGAGAGAGAGAGATGTTATTCGTTTTTGTTTTTGCGATAATTCAATTATTTACAAAAGTGCATTTTTTCCTAAATGCGAGTTAGGAATAATTTTCCCTTTAACCAATTTGGTACCACTATATGGGGTGTGCAATATATGTATATATATTGTTTTTAAAATATAATTATCCACTGATACGTGTTTCGTCGTCTACGACTCATCAGAGTGGCTGAATGCATATATATATTTATATATATATATATATATATATATATATATATACATTTGGATGACATATTTATACATTTGGATTTTACCGTCACTGGATTATTTATCTTCCACCAGACTATCCATTCACGTGTAATCACCTTTTTCTTCACCCTATTCCCTCTGCTTCACTTTTTTTGTTTTCAAGTAAGATCTTTGACTTACTTGTTGTTTCATCAAATACTTTTGCATGCAAAATCCGATCCCGCATTTTGCTAATTCCTACCCTCTGATGAGAAGGAAAGTATTTCTTCGAAACTCTGCGGATTAAGGACTATCCACTTATCTAGTGTTTCCTTTTCAGATTAAATATGTTTTTAACTCATTTCAAAGTGTTTTTAACATGTTTTATTAACTGTTTGCTCGTATTATAAGCTCTATCTCCTATTTGGTTTTATCGAGCTTTTACATCTGGTTGAGATAATTTTATAAATATTAATTCTTTAATATTTAT
>NC_136525.1:54445857-54458357 GCF_053919585.1 Euprymna scolopes | reverse complement strand
ACCGCATTTGATTCTTGGCTGCCATCTTGGTTACTGATCTGAACTACGCCGCCATCTTTGTTCAACACAATATCTCAGAACTTAAGAGGTTAACTACGCCACGGACCGCATTTGATTCTTGGCTGCCATCTTGGTTACTGATCTGAACTACGCCGCCATCTTTGTTCAACATAATATCTCAGAACTTAAGAGGTTAACTACGCGACGGACCGCATTTGATTCTTGGTCGCCATCTTGGTTACTGATCTGAACTACGCCGCCATCTTTGTTCAACACAATGTCTCAAAACTTAACAGATTCTCGTCTCGGTCAGACCTCCTCTCTTCCTCCCATGTTTTTCTTGATCTGTGATCTCAACCTACAACTTTAATTATTCTACATCTCCTAACCCCAAAACTCTCACCATTCTTTCAACGTTACCATACCATCAAAGTCTCCTGCTCTTCACACATCTCCATATACTGTCCAGATTTAATCTTCTTGTAGGGGACTAAAAATTAGAGGACACCGGGGAGGAGTAATCTGCCCCTGCTCTAAGGCTGGTTGGATTTTTCACGGGCAGACGTGTTGCCTTTTCCCTCTCAAGAAGAGGAGAACCTTCGTTCCACCACGAGGTGAGCTCTGAGAGCTTTTTCCACCAGGAGGTGAGTCTTATCGAACTGTTGCTATTGTATTGTGTTTTATTGTTGTTTAAATGTTTGTCAGTGTATAATAAATGTGTAAACGTAATTGGGCAATTGTGTTTATTCATATATTTTTTGTTTAGTTAAAACTAACATTCTTATCAGGTCATCAAAATTTAAAATTTGCATTGGACACCAATGATGTTATTCTCATACCATTTCTCTTCATGCAACACATGTCCCCAACCCTCACATGTCAAGTTTCACCTCAGTACATAAGAACATCATCACACTGCGTACACACGTCAGAGAGAATCTTCTCTTGGTTGACACTGGTAATGCTCTGCTAGTTAGTAATGAAAAAAACTTCCCTGACCTTACTTCATCCTCTTCTGCCATCGTGCTTGTGCCTGATCCCCCTGTCTTTCATCGGTATCACCTCAATAGCTTTATATTTTATTTTTTTATTGGAATTCTTTAAGACTAGCCTGGGTACCTGGCGTTGCCCAGGTGTTTGGAGGTGTACGTTGAGAAAAAAAAAAAGTGGTAGTAGGCAGGCAGGCTTGAACCCGTGATGTGAAGAAGTGAAAGAAAATCTCACATCTTACCACTACTCCATGCAGCATTAAGAATTTTTTTTAAATCGAATTTATAACATTATACAATTAATTCTTAATGCTGCAATATTTTAAGTTACAAATTTATTATATTTTTTACTAGAATATCTTGCCCTTTTCTTTTCCAGTTTTAACAACTTGCTCCCATACTTACGAAACTGTTTAAGCATTGCCCTAAGTAGAAGTGCTTTCCAACACCCTGGAAAACCTCATCAGTATGCCCTGTATTTAAGAATTCAGGTGATAAGTCATCTCCTTCTCAGTACAAACCAATAAGTCTCCTGTGTGTCATGACTAAGTTGCTGGAATCCATATTAAATAGAGAAATAGTCAACCACCTCAGCAGAAATAACCTTCTTAGTGACACGCAATATGGTTTCCGTTCTGCAAGATCTACCGCAGATGTGCTAATGGTTATATCTCATAGGATTAGCGAATCTCTTAACAAAGGCTTCCTTTCTAGAGCAATTGCTCTTGACATATACAAAGGCCTTCGACAAGGTATGGCATAAAGGCTTACTTCACAAGATTTCCAGCTATGGTATAACTAGAAATGTTTTCTCAATCATTAAATCATTTCTCTCTGATAGGCTCATAAGAGTAGTGGTCGATGGACAAAAATCAGAGGCCTGCAGTATTAATGCTGGAGTCCCTCAAGGGTCAATCCTGGGCCCAACTGTCTTCCTGATCTTCATCAATGATCTCCCTAAACACATACTTAAATCATTCGTTGACATCTATGCTGATGACACGACCATCTACGGCAACACATCAAAGGCTGTAAATGACAAAGCTCTCTCTGATTTCTCTCTCCTCTGATCTCGAACGTGGGAAGTGGGGGAAGACGTGGCTGGTTACCTTTAATGCATCTAAAACCAAACTCCTATCTTTACATCATCAACGCTCTGATTCCCATCTGGCATCAATTGAAATGGATGGCTCTTGTCTAGGAGAAGCCCCATGTTTTGACAAGCTTCTGGGTTTGACCTTTACTCCTGATCTGAAATGGAACACGTACATCAAGTCTGTTGCCAAGGTTGCTGGAAAGATGGTGGGATCCTTCTACCTCTCCAGAAGATATCTCACTACTGATGCAATTCTCTATCTATATAAAAGCCAAGTACGTCCAAGGATGGAATACTGCTGCCATGCATAATCCTCGAAGGGTCACACAATGTTCATTATAGATAATGATAATAACAATTATTTTTATTTATCTGATCGACCGGTCAATGACGTCAGGAATTCACTTGTATCTACATGGTTAATCTTCTACCCCTTCGCCTCTAAGGGGACTCTCCTCTGACTATGTCAACTCTTGGCTGATCAACTCTCTCTGACTCACTGATATGGAGAAATGTCCTTTGTCTATGACGTCAGGAGTGTCTTTTTCAAACGTGACTAATTTCAACTCACAGTTTTCAATTTTTTTCTCTTCTATGTATATATATATATATTAAAATATATATGTATATATATATATATATATATATATATATATATTATTATTATTTTTAAAATATAATTATCAACTGACACGTGTTTCGTCGTCCACAACTCATCAGAGTGGCTGAATCTAGCGAGATTCGAAAGCGGCACCTCGTGATAAGAAGCCTAAACCTCTACCACGGTGCTAACCTCGCCGAACTACTAAATGTATCACTTTTACGTAGATGTTTTTATTTGTCTTTGTTAGCGATACTTTCTTGAATGAATTCAAGTATTTATATGAAAGTGCATTTTTACCTAAATGCTTGTTGGGAATAATTTTCCCATTGACCAATCTGGTACCCCCTTTTAATGGGAAGCGGCATATATATTATTTTTAAAATATAATTATCCACATTATATATATATATATATATATTTTAAGCTTTGGGTAGAGCACTGTCGTAAATAATCTCACCCGCTACTTATTTGGCTGAAAATGCGAAGCTCGTTGTTTGTTTGTTTACGAACAGGTGATTTGAGCACTATAAAAGTGGTGGCAGGTGTCTATTTAAATAGACATTCCGACGAGTTATTTAAGGGCTTCGATTCCATGGTCGAGTGGGAGAACTGCCGACTGTCAACACGACGGTTCTAGGTTCAATCCTTGGCTTGGGAAAGATGCTAGTCTAGCGGCATTGATGAGTTATGATGCAATGAAACAGGACTGTATGTCGATGACTACAAATATATATATATATATATATATATATATATATATATATATACTCGGGTTTTTTTATATTAAAAAGTAATGGACTAATGAATTCAACGAGGTTGTTAGATAGTGCTCAATATTTGTAGCAGCGGGATGTGAGCATGTTTATATAACAATAAACAAGTATATATATATATATATATATATATATATATAAAACTCGGTTATAAAAATACCAATCTGGGGCAATCCTGGATATAAGAGTTACTTCCCTTTAATATAGCTTTGGTTTCGAATATCATTATCATAATGATATGGTCATTGTTGTGTTGAATAGTAGTAGGGGCTTATTTTAAAGAGATGAGATATATATATTATATCGGTTATAAAAATACCAATCTGGCAATCCTGGATATAAATAGGATATAAATATAAAATATAAATAGGATATAAATATAAGAGTTACTTCCCTTTAATATAGCTTTGATTTCGAATATCATTATCATAATGTTGTGTTGAATAGTAGGGGCTCATTTTAAAGAGATGACGCGGAGTTCATATTTAACGGGTACATTTATAATGGAGGTAACGATTCTGACGATGAGGGAGAGAAGACATTCATACAGTTCTTGGGTTCTTGGGACTTTATATATAGATACTGACTGGAGATGTATACAAGTTCTTAACATAGAGGATGGGAGATGCATAATCCTCGAAGGGTCACACAACGTTCATTATAGATAATGATAATAACAATTACCTTTTCTGTCGATAGTGATGAGGGAGAGAGGAGAGATGGAGACATTTATACATATACAGTACTGTTCGGAGATACTTGGGACTTCATATATATATATATATATATATATATATATATATATATGAGGGTGATAGATGCACAGTTCTTATATTTCTTATAACTCATATAGAGAAGAGGAGGAGGAGGAGGAATAGGAGGAGGAGGAAGAGGATGAAGAGGAGATATACATATTCTTGGACTGGTTACGCAATGTTCATAATAAGATGTTTAACACATTACCTTTTGATTTGTGGAATTACGACACATGACAACAGTTTTACAAAAACACAAAAATCATGATTCTTTATTCATTCATTGAACCGGTCGAATGATGATGATGTCAGGAATTCACATTTGTTCTACATAGTTTAATCTTTCTACATTTGGTATCTACATAGTTTAATCTTTCTACCCTTCGCTTCCAAAGGCAAGCTGACCACTGACTGACTCTCTTGATCTCTGCTGACTAGCAGACTCAACTGTTCTGCCTCAACTACCCTGATCTGACTAACTCTAGCTCCTATATTGAGAATCCCCCTTTTGCTATGACGTCAGAAGTGTGCTTCCCAAACGTGACCAATTCACGTGGCTAAGCACACGTTTTTCCAAACACACTTTTGACAACAAAGAATTCTCAACTAACCTATTTTTTAACCTAAACTATTTTTTTACATAGTATTTTTAATTTGTATTCTTCATTCTTTTTAGTTGACAATATAAACAATATCTAACTATTTATAATAGAATTTAATAATAGACCTTTTTAACATTCTGATTTCTAACGTTCTATCTCTGAACCTTGCTTACAAGGTTCGAGTCTCGGCTTTTCCTAATCTCATTTTCATTTATCTAATGTTCTTCTTATTTACATGGAAAGGGGCAGCCCTTTTTCCTGTAACAATAGTACCAGGTGTTCTACCTGACAGATCTTGCTAAGCACATTGGAGTACAAGAAGACTTTTAAAGAAGAGACAAGGCATTATCTTGGAAGTACCTGTAAATAAATGTCCTGTTTCAATTGAAAAGAAAGTGAGTTGAATTATTTTCTTGTCTTTGCTTCCTTGTGAATGCCTGCGTACAACATGTGTTTTCCGAGTGCTGACACATAATGACTAGGGTTGTGACAACAGCATATTCTTTTCATTGTTTTGACTCTTGAGTATATAGCCATTAATGTCTTATATGTTTTTATATGGGCGAATGTGGTTCTTGATTGATTAAGTGTGTCTGTGTCGGATATATACCTGAGAGTCCAAAGAATGAAAAGAATACTCTGTTGTCACAGCCCTAGCAATGATTATGTTAAGTTGACATGGAGAAAGAAGGAAAAGTTCTCTTCCTTGATAGTAGAAAGTAGAGTTCTTGCTGTGAATATCCACATATAATTTGATACGGGGTTGACATGTAACGACGACGTTACACATCTTGGGTATATGACATCAACACTAAATTATCTTTCAACTGTATGGAAAAAAAAAAATCCTGTTTTTATCTAACCCAAACCCCAACCATTTTTTATTCAATTCTTTCTTGTTTTTTTTTTTATCGTTTTTATAAATTTTATTTATTTCCTTTTTTTTTTCTTCCTTGGTTGTTTTTTGAAAATGGAAGAAGAATGACTATTATTAAGCAGGCAGAAACACAGAATTATACGTCATGTGATTTAAGTGACAGCCTCAGTATGGATAACAAGGTCACACTGACCTCTAACATAAATATATATATCTATATAAAAAAAGAAAAGAAATTACAGCATTTGTGCATTTTTCTTTTTAGCGACAATGTTTTTTTGTTTCCAATTTTTGAAGATTTACACTCGAAACAAAGGGAGACAATTCAAGAAGTTCTAAAATGTTTTCAAATAATTTCTTTGAAAATGTTTAAAGTTTCGTGTATCTTTTTTGATAAAAGCAAAACAAAAACTAAAGAAACACAAATTAAATAATTCCGCGGAGTTTCGAAGATACTTTCCTCCTCATCAGAGGGTAGAAATTAGCAAAATGCGGGATCGGATTTTGCATGCAAAAGTATTTGGTGAAACAACAAGTAAGTTAAAGATCTTACTTGAAAACAAAAAAAGTGAAGCAGAGGGAATATGGTGAAGAAAAATGTGATTATACATGAATGGATAGTCTGGTGGAAGATAAATAATCCAGTGACGGTAAAATCCAAATATATAACTTCAAGAAAGTTAATTGAATTTCCATTTGCACAAGTAAAATCCAAAAATATTTTATATATATATATATATATATATATATATATATATATATATATATTGTGTACAGAAAGTTGTTAATTGAGACATATCATTGGTACCGTCGGTTTCAAGCCCAATAATAAGGCCCGTTTAAGGTATCCTTATACAGCTCTCTTCAGCCAATATTCGTATATTGGCTGACGAGAGCTTGATAAGGATACCTTAAACGGGCCTTATTATCGGGCTTGAAACCGACGGTACCAATGATCTGTCTCAACTAACAACTTTCTGTACACAAAATATAAATACGCTCTTACATTTTGTATTTTTCTTTTAATTGAGCACTCTGCTGGAATTCTTTTTCCAAAAAAAACCTAATCATATATATATATATATATATAGTCAGGGGGTAGAACTGCCGACTGTCATCACGACGGTTCTAGGTTCGATCCTCGGCTTGGGATAGGTGTTAGTCTAGCGGCACTGATGAGTTGTGAAACAACGAAACAGGACTGTATGTCGATGACTAAAATATATTTTATAAAGCCCCCCCTCTTGGGTTGAGCACTATCGTAAATAATCTTACTCGCTACTTAATTTAGCTGAAAAAATGCGAAGCTCGCGGTTTGTTTACAAACAACGTTTGAGCACTTTACGAGTGGCGGACGGATGTTTATTTAAATAGACATTCGGACAGATTAATTACGGCCACCGCTTCCGTAGTCAGGGGGTAGAACTGCCGACTGTCATCACGACGGTTCTAGGTTCGATCCTCGGCTTGGGATAGGTGTTAGTCTAGCGGCACTGATGAGTTGTGAAACAACGAAACAGGACTGTATGTCGATGACTAAAATATATTTTATATATATATATATATATATATATATATATATATATAGAGATAGATAGTTAGATAGATAGATATAAGTTTTTTTATTACCGTTTTATCTGCTTAGTTACACATGTTTCGATTACAGAATCGTATTAACGATTCAATAATTTTCTTGGACTATACAGAAATAAGTGAATGAATGAATTATTTCTGTAAAGTCATACAAAATCGTCAGATCGTTGATATGACTTGGTAATCGAAACATGTGTCACCAAGCAGATAAAACAGGACTAAAAATTAATATAAATATATTTGCCCGACAATCGTTTTAAGCACTCTTTTCAGTTTTTACTAATTACCATTTATTGCTGTATTAATATACAAGTTAGAAAAGCATTTCATCCAAGGCATGAAAATTGTTAAACAAAATGTTTTTACTATAGGCTTTAAAAATACAGGTACATTATTCAATTTGAAATTTATTTATCTTCAAAGTGCACGTTTATAAATTTTACAAAGTAGGGTATAAAAATTTAATACCTTACTTTGTAAAATGTATAAAAGTGCACTTTGAAGATAAATAAATTTCAAATTGAATCATGTACCTGTATTTTTAAAGCCTATAGTAAAAACATTTTGTTTAACAATTTTCATGCTTTGGATGAAATGCTTTTCTAACTTGTATCCTATCTTTTTAAGATTCTATTTTATTTAATTTATTAATTTGGATTAAAAAAAAGATGAATGTGGTTTTGTATGTATTTATAAAAGCTCTCCTACTCTCTATTTCAGATTGTATTTCTCCTCACACCACAACTCATTTTTGCAACCCCCCTCTTTGCATTATTACAAGTCTGAATATTCTCAGTGTGTTGTTTTGTTTCTTTTTTTTTCTTAACACACTGAAGATGGAGTATACCTCTGAAATATATTTGTGATAAATTTCAAACAAGTAAAATATTTGTTTATTTTCCTTATATTACCTTGTAATTTGGCTTTCAAGCGCACTTGATGCATATATATATATATATATATATATATATATATACGTTTTATTTTTTATTACCGTATCTTTCTGTTAAGTTACATTATTGTTTCAGCTACCCGGGTGTTTATTTGGCCGTCTGTAGCTTCCTCAGACTTTTACAGAAATGTTCGTTATTATGGGATGAAAGAGTGAAAGAGTGAATGAAGTCGGGGGGGGGGGGTGCGAGGGGGGGGAGGAGAAAGAGAGGAAGGGAACAAGGGGGAAGGTGGGAGGGGGCGCTTGGTATGTCGGTAATGTTTTAGTTTTGGAGTTTAAGGAACTTGTGGGGGAGGGTCTGGGAAGTTTATTTCTGGTGTGGCTGAGGGCATAGGGATACACGGAGGAGGAAGGTGAATATGTGGGGGTAGGAGAAGGGGGGTTACTTTAAAATTCTAGTCTTAATGTTAAAGTATATTTGCTCTACAACAGTATTGAGCACTTTCTTCAGTTTTTATTAATTACCATTTCTACTATATATATATATATATATATATATATATATATATATATATATATTTACTAGCAGGGAGACCCGACGTTTACCAGAATTGAATGGTGATCAATAAATATTCCACTCTCCTGTACTTTATTGTCATTGAAATCGGTGAAATTTCCCATTTTGCAATCAAATCAATTGATTGACTAATCCTAACCCTAACCTCCCCGGCAGTGTACCGGAAAGAAATTTCCCATGCCTCCCCATAGTTACTTGGTCCATAATACATGCTATTCTATATTGCACTGTAGAGAATCTACTGTTGAGTTTACAAAACTATCTGTGAATAATGGCTTTACTTAAAATTTAAACCGCAAAAGTCAAGTATTATGGTTCAATTTTGCTCTAAACAGAACCATTCATTTTGAACGTGCCCCTGTCTTATGATACAACCTACTTTTATAGGCTCGGCTGTTATTATTGTGTGGTGATATAGCTTCTCAAATGCACTTGTGGTGTTAGGCTGTATAAAGGTGTTAACTTTGGTCAAAATCGGGCTTCCTTCTAGTATAACATTTTGCGATTATCAATTTTCAATACTTATCGGAAGCATTGCGATACAAAACCTATGTAAGAGCACTCCCAGACACATCAAATACCTTTGTGTGAAATAAAAAAAAATAATCAGCCCAGCCGTTTCCGAGTCTATAAGGAATGAAGTCTCTCTGACACACACACAAACACATACACACAAACACATACACACATTCCTTATATATATATATATATATATATATATATATATATATATATATATATCATCAATTTTTTTTTCTCTTCTTTCTCTTCCCAGATCTTTATTATTTATATTTATGTCTCGGAAGTAGAGTGAATAGCACATATTATTTTTCTTTTATTAATATTATTGGAATCTTTTCTTTTTTTCCTTGTACACATTTTTGTGAATTATTCCATGGATTTTTGCCTTTAGATTATTATGGACCATCTTCTTCCAATTACGGGATTTCCTTGGATTTTGCTTGTATAAATGGAAATTCTTTTAACTTTCTTGAAGTTTTACATTTGGATTTTACCGTCACTGGATTTTTTATCTTCCACCAGACTATCCATTCATGTGTAATCACCTTTTTCTTTACCATATTCCCTCTGCTTAACTTATTTTGTTTTCAAGTAAGATCTTTGACTTACTTGTTGTTTCATCAAATACTTCTGCATGCAAAATCCGATCCCGCATTTTGCTAATTCCTACCCTCTGATGAGAAGGAAAGTATTTCTTCGAAACTCTGCGGATTAAGGACTATCCATTTATCTAGTGTTTCCTTTTCAGATTAAATATGTTTTTAACTCATTTCAAAGTGTTTTTTTTAACATATTTTATTAACTGTTTGCTCATATATATATATATATATATATATATATATATATATATATATTGTATTTTGTGTACAGAAACTTGTTAGATGAGACAAGTCATTGGAACCGTCGGTTTCAAGTCCGATAATTAGGACCGTTTAAGATATCCATATCAAGTTCTCTTCAGCCAATACTCATCTTATTTTCTCAACACTCTTATTTTCGGATTTTCCTTTTAATCGAGCACTCTGATGGATTTCTTTTTGAAAAAAAAAACTAAGAGAGAGAGAGAGAGAGAGAGAGAGCGCTAGAGAGAGAGAGGTTAAGAGAAAGACAGATTGAGAGATAGGTGGATAGATATATTAATAGGTAGATAGATAAACATAGCTACTTAGATAGATAGGCAGACCTATAGATAGATACATAGAGATAGATAGACAGTTAGAGAAAGAGACACAAATAGATAGATTTAGAGAGAGAGAGAGAGTGAGAGAGAGAGAGAAAGACAGACAGACAGACAGATAGACAGATTAACCACTAATGAACCAATGAAAAAGCTCGTTCCTACCAGGGTAACACAAATAATCAGCAGCAGCAGCAAGAGAAGATGCAGGGTGGGAGGAGCATCGCCGTCGAAGGAGGAGGAGGAAAAAAAAAAAAAAAAAAAAAAAAGAAAGAAAAAAAACGCGTTTTGCGTGAATTCGAACAAAAATAATGGCGAAGGCTTGCCGAGCCTGGGGATTCCAATTCTGTACGTTTCGCACTGCCCCCAAGAGGCCCCTCTTCAGCGGACATTTCGAGAACACTACCCGTCAATGCATCCCTGTTGATCCTTCGAATAACACCACCAATACCAATACTAATCCCAGGGAAGGTCGGCTCCCTGTAGCCAATGTCCAGCTATGCTAGACATATTAACGTGTCGTCGAGTCAACACAAACACAACAATTCCCATCTTAAGTGAGTAAAAATGTTTTTTTTTGCTTTCGAAAAAATAATAAAATTGTTGCGAAGAAAAACGGTTTCTTTAAATATTTCTACGTTTGCAGGCGTAAAATTGCGTTTTTTAGGTGATGCGTGTATCGCTTGATGGTTTGGGCTTAAAAAAATGGGGTTTTTATTTTAAATTAATTGTTTTTTGTTTATTAAAAAGATTTCGTTTTGGTGATCACATGGAAATGAATGGAGGATTTTTTTTTTTTTTTTTTTTTTTTTCCGGGGGAAAAAAATTTATTTTATTGTGAAATCGAAAATGGAAAATCGTATTATTTTTTTTTAAATTCAAAATAAAATGTATTTGTTTATTTATTTATTCCGAGTGTCATTTTCTGCTAAATGCAATCTGTTAAATTACGATTCTATTTTTCGAATTTACAAAAAAAAAAAAAAAAAAAAATGCAAAATTCGGTGCTTATTCAAATTGGCACTTTATGATGGCAATTAAATGCAAAAAAAAAAGAAATAATAATAAAATACAGAAATGTCCGTGCACACAGATATTTCTGTATTTCACGATGTACGTACCAAACGAAGGTAAAATATTCCAAAAATCACGTAATTTGATCAAGTAGTTTTATTTTTATTCAAGAAAATCAAATTTTACTACTAAATGAGTCGTAGTGTTTTCGTCCGCCATGATTAAATCCAATGAAATCAAAAAAGGGAAGATAACTCTAATTGAAGTGTCGAGGTAAAAACTCAGCCTTATGTTCAATGTAGTTTTAGTAGTAAAATCGCTAACAATCGTAAATTTTGACTGTCTTAGTCTTAAATAAAACTACTTGATCGATTTACGTGATTTTTGGAATATGACATTTCCGTTCTGTAACGAATATGCATATCCTGTAGATGTTTCTACATTTTTTTTTACTTTTAATTGCCGCCATAAGTGTCAATGTGAATAAGCAAGCACCACCAATTTTTTTTAGTACTTGTGCAGTTTACGAGCCGTGCTATTTGTTTTTAAAATAGTATTTTCAAGTTAAGTTCATTTTTGTTTTGTTTATTAAATCGTTGGGTGAAAGTACAGAATAGTTAACAAAGCTCCCTCCTCATGCTAAGAATGGTTTTCTAGTAAACACTAACATTATTATTTTAGCATGGTCTATAAACTGCACAAAATTTAAAATTAAACAAAATATTGCATTTAATACAAAATGATAGTCGAAATAATAATAATAATAATAATAATAATAATAATAATAGATTTGATTTTAAAATAAAAAAATATGATTTTATTTTCGATTTAACCCCCCCCCCAAAAAAAAAATATGCAAATTTTAGTACTTGCAGTTTACGTTTAAAATCAAACATGAAAAAAAAGAAAAACAACAACAGAATTGAGGACACAACGAAAAAAATCAAACATAAAATTAAAAATAAAACAAACAAAAAAACAAACAAATATAAAAACAAACATTTTATAAACAAAAAACAAACAAAAACA
>NC_136525.1:54258357-54440857 GCF_053919585.1 Euprymna scolopes | reverse complement strand
GGCGGTCACTTTGGAAATAAAAATGAAAGCAAAAATTGGTTACCCGTTCTGTTCCACGTTATGTGGGCAGAAATTGGGTGATCATTTTACGTTATAGTTATATAGTAAAGTGAACCCCCACTTAAAATCTGAAAATATTTTATTTAATTTTTCTAGGGTGTTGATGTTTAACGTATGACACGCATGAAGTAAACAAAAAAAATTAATTTTTATTTCTTCGTTGATGTCGGGAAGGGGGGGGTCAAAAGCTAAAATTCTAAAATTGGAGAAAAGAGAAAATAAAATACATTTTCACAAACATAAGAATACCGTATTTTTCTTTTTACTATTGCAGTACATTTAATTTTTAGATTTTCATTACGATTAATGTTTCTATTTCACTTCCTATTGTTCTTTCATTTTTATTTATTTTTATTTTTTTAGCGATATTTTTTGTTTATTAAATCGGTAGATGAAAGTACAGAATAGCTAGAGTCCCCTCTTAAGAAGGGCTTTTTCTAAATCTCATTTTTTACAAAAAAAAACAAAAAAAATCAAAACAAAACTAAAACCATTTTTAACATGCCATGGGCTCGACTGAGCTTCAATCTAGGGTTCCTGCTAAACATTCACAACAAACACTCGTCTAGTTGCAACCACTGTCAACAATTTCCTCCACTGTTTATCTGTGCCTATATCTAAACGCAAATTCCACAAAGTTTCTTACTTAGTATTGCCTGCTTGTAGAACTCTGTACCGTGGGACTGCTTTCCAGCTTATTACAACATGGTCGTCTTCAAGTCCAATGTAAACAAGTTCTTGTTGAGCTGTCCCCTTAAATAAAATAAAATTATACCCACTTTCCATTACTAACGACCACTGTTAACAATATATATATATATATATATATATATATATATATATATATATATATATATATATACTAGCATTTCAGCCCGGCGTTGCCTGGGTAGTTGGAGGTGTATGTTGAGCAAAAAAAAAAGTGGTCAATGTTTTTAACTTTGACCCCTATTATGACCCCTTAACATTTATTGTTTTGGGCTCAAATCAAGTTATTAAGTTAGATCCCTGTCCAATGAACCTATATCTAAAATTTCAAGTGTTTAGACCCAAAATTGGTGGAGGAGTTTGGTAGAGTTCTCAAAGGTCAAATCGTTGAACTTTGACCCTTTAACAGGCAAATTTCTGGCCGAAAACCCCGATCACATAGATTTTCCCAAATCTTAGTACCCTGTATATCAAATTTCGAGCTTGTAGACTTAAAATTGACAGAGTTATTGCGTAGGGAAATGTACACAGACACACACACAGACACGTTCACTTTTATATATATATATATATATATATATATATATATATATAGATTTGTTTAACAAAAATATATATGGAAACAATTTTGTGTTTACTATAAATTTTTTGTGCAAATATTATGCAAGTATAAATCATGTAGAATATCTGCATGAATATAATTACACGTAATAGTTAACTAAAGATGATTATCCCTTAAAAAAAAATGAAGCAACTAATAGGGGATTAATTAAAATGAATGTTTAAAAGAATATGCAAATTAGCTAGATCTTTTGCTAGTGAATGCATTTCCATAACCCATATATAACAAAATTGTATTTTCTTTTCAAATAATTAGAAAAGAGGGGTTTTAATATGAATATCAAAACACAAAAGAAAAACGAATTTATAGGAGTATAGAAGATAGATATATATACTCTAATGAGTCGTAGACGATGGAACACGTGGCAGTGGATAATTATATTTTAAAAAACGATATATATGCCGCTCCCGATTTGGGATATCAAATTGGTCAAAGGGAAAAATATTCCCAACTCGCATTCAGGTAAAAATGCACTTTCATAAATAATTGAATTCATTCCAAACGTATCACAAAAAAAAATAACATATATAGTCTTGGTAGTTTTTTTTAACCTTTAAAACTATACCAAAATCCTATTTAATTTTATTTTTTTATCATTCGTTAGAAAACTACTTAGTCAGTAAGTCATTTGATAATCCGCAATCTCTGCATCAACTTGCTCTCTCGAATTTACTATAGTACTAATGTTAATTTAAGGGATCATCAGTTGTTTACCATGAAACATATATATATATATATATATATATATATATATATATATATATATATACATATATATATATATATACATATATATATATATATATATATACATATATATATATATATATATATATACATATATATATATATATATATATATATATATATATATATACATATATATATATATATATATATATATATATATATATATATATATATATACATATATATATATATATATATATATATATATATATATACATATATATATATATATATATATACATATATATATATATATATATATATATATATACATATATATATATATATACATATATATATATATATATATATATATATACATATATATATATATATACATATATATATACATATATATATATATATATATATATATATATATATATACATATATATATATATATACATATATATATATATATATATATACATATATATATATATATATATATACATATATATATATATATACATATATATATATATATACATATATATATATATATACATATATATATTTATATACATATATATATATATATATATATATATATACATATATATATATATATACATATATATATATATATATATACATATATATATATATACATATATATATATATATATATACATATATATATATATATATATATATATATACATATATATATATATATACATATATATATATATATACATATATATATATATACATATATATATATATATATATATACATATATATACATATATATATATATATACATATATATATATATATACATATATATATATATATATACATATATATATATATATATATACATATATATATATATATATATACATATATATATATATATATATATATATATATATATATATATACATATATATATATATATATACATATATATATATATATACATATATATATATATATATATATATATACATATATATATATATATATACATATATATATATATATATACATATATATATATATATACATATATATATATATATACATATATATATATATATACATATATATATATATATATATATATATATACATATATATATATATATATATATACATATATATATATATATACATATATATATATATATACATATATATATATATATATATATATATATACATATATATATATATATATATATACATATATATATATATACATATATATATATATACATATATATATATATATATATATATATATATATATATACATATATATATATATATATATACATATATATATATATATATATATATATATATAATTCCATTACAGACTAAACTTTTTTATAAGCAATATCGCTTGAAGAGGTCTCTAATTACTTGTAACTGGCTGACCAAAACATGCTCATGAATGTGTAGTGACATATCAATGCTTATGTAAAACAAATAAAATATATATATATATATATATATATATTATTATTATTTTTCCAGATCATGACATTAAGAACATTTTTGAGTTAAAATCAATTTAGTATTACGCATAGTAATAGGGGGAAAAAGACGATTTATTATTTTTATTTTATTTTTTTTTTTTTGCGTGATACAAAATATAAACCTGGCGGTATGAGCAATACAATAACACTTCCGGTCACGTAAGGTTCCATTTTGTTAAACTCTTGATTATTCTAGCATATTTACACATTTGAAACGTGTTTTTCTTCAGATTAAATGCGTTGTGCTAAATCGATTTTAAGTTTAACTGGTTCTACTCATTAAAAAAGACAACGTAAAAACCATTTTATTGACGATGCACATTTTTTTTTTCGTATACTTATTTATTTTTTTTAAATTCAATTTTCACCCCAAACAAGGCACAGTGCCACTTTGAAGTAGGAGGCTACTATCAGGAACATAAGTTGCAGGGGTATTATGAAGGGAGATAAGTGGCAAGATGTCTGTTCACATTACACTTGAACTTCTGCATGTCAGTACAGTTGAAGAAAGCAGAATCCTGGAAAGGAGTTCCAAAGTCTAGCAGATCTGGGTAAGAAACTATTGGAGTAGAAGGCTTTCTTACACCTAGGGATCTCTACTGTGAAGGGGTGGGACTTAGTTGCTTGTCGGGTTTGTCAGATGTATTCACGTCGAGGAGGTACAAGTGCTTGAAGTTCGTCAGAGCATTCACCATTAAAATACTTGTAGAACAGGCAGAGGGATGCAACATTTCGTCGATGGGACAGAGGCTGGAACCTAGATGACAGTTCAGGACCTATCAGGTTGGCGACTCTTTTGAACCCTGTCAAGAAGTGAGATGCACTAGCCCAAATGTGACAACAGTACTCCATATATGGGCGAATAGTGGCCTTATAGAGGTACAGGATACTTTTGGGCGTAAGTCGTTTTCTAGCATGGTAGAGAGAGCTCACCTTCTTTGTAGCAGCCTTGGCAATGCTCTCAATGTATATATTCCAGTTCATGTTCCTTATAAACGTTAGGCCGAGGGGGTTTAAAGGAAGTACTTTTGGGTAATGTGTTCTTGGCCATTGCTATTGGTGGTAGAGAAGGTTTCTAGTAATTATTGAAGGAAACAAGCTTAGTCTTGGCAGCGTATCACGTAATGTTTACCCGTTCAAACTTATTTACCAAAATAAAAAATTACTCAAGAATTCTAACCAAGCACGGCTGATAGTTTGAGAACAATCTACCCATGAGTTAAGTCCGATCTGAGTTAAAAAAAAAAAAAAAAAAAAAAAAAAAGATATGAACCTGAAGAAGGTAATTTCATAGAAATGACTCTCATCTCCAAATGCTACCAATAACCCTAAGTCCGCCTGGCAATATGAAAATTAAATTAACGAACAAAAAAATATATGCCGTTTCTTAACTTTAAAATTAACCCTAAGGCTAAGTAAGTAAATTAAATAAGCAGGAATTAATTTTAGCATTTCTTTTATAATTTTATCTCTAGCCTTGGTACAGAGCGTGGAATTTTTTTTTTTTTTTTTTTTTTTTTTTGGCTGGGAGAGAACGTGATTGAGTTTTGCTTGGGGGGGGGAGGGGAGTTTAAAAAGCTAACCAGAGAAAAAACAAATGCATATATAAATTAAAATACCCATGTATAGAGTATTGTTGTCAAATTTGGGCTGATGCATCTGCTACTAGTCTCTCGCTCCTAGACAAGGTTCAAAAAAGTCGCCAATCTGATAGGCCCTGAACTGGCATCTAAGCTTCAGCCTCTGTCCCATCGACGAAACGTTGCATCCCTCTGCCTGTTCTACAAGTACTTTAATGGTGAATGCTCTGACGAACTGCAGACACTTGTGTCCCCACGACGTAGACACCCTCGACAAACCCGACAGGTAGCTAAATCCCACCCCCACACAGTAGAGATCTCTAGATGTAAAAAATCTTTCTACTCCAGTAGTTTCTTCCCCAGAACCGCTAGACTCTGGAATTCCCTTCCAAGTTCCTGCTTCCCCAACTGTACTGACATGCAGAAGTTCAAGTGCAACGTGAACCGACATCTTGCTGCCCAAATCCCAACATAGTGCCCCAGTAGTTGCTGCCCCTGATAGTAGCCCCCTACATCAAAGTGGCAATGCGCCTTGTTTGGGGTGAAAATGTAATTTAAAAAAAAAAAAAAAAAAAAAAAAGAAAAGGTAATAATTTTGGCTCCTCCCTTCATGAACAATCTTCTCTCCCAAATAAAACCATTAAAACTGTCTACAAGTCTCCTTGTGTTTCCATAAAGTACCATATGTTTGACACAGCAGAGTCTTGTTAGACACATTGAAGTACGAGAAAACCTTTTGAACAAGAGACAAGATATTATTCTGGAAGTACCTGTAAATAAATGTCCGTTGTTTAAAGTGGAAAAAAAAAAGTGAGTCGTATTCTTTCCTTGTCTTTGTTTCCTTGCGACTGTCTGTATACAACGTGTGGGTTCCGGGTGTTGACACGTAACGACTACGTTCCACATGCTTGTCATGTTTTGTCTCGTCAGCTAACACTTGACCCCTATCGTCACAATTGCTGGATGCACTGAGTCTATTTTCATTTACCGCCAGATTATCCTGACATGTACTTAATGTGACCTTTGCCAAAATTAATACTAGTTAACATAATCTCTACTTGCTGGCATAGGGTCCCCAGTTTCAGTACTGTTTTTTTTCTGACTCTTACAATCTTTTGGCTTGATTTGGTCCCAAATGATACAAAGAGAAAGAATTCCTTAGCATTCTAACTGCGAGCAAAGTGTAGTATCTGTTCTATGGTTACTATTTTGGATCATGTTTAACAGTGGACTATGGGGAGTTGAGCAGCGAGTTGTCTGTTCACATTACATTTAAACTTCTGCAAGTTAATATAGTCAGGGAAGCAGGAAACAGGAAGGGAATTCTAAAGTCTAGCAGTCAGAGGAAAGAAACTATTAGAGTAGAAGGTTTCAACAGTGAAGGGGTGGGATTTTGCTGCGTGTCGGATTAGTAAGGTGTATGTAGGTCAAGGGGGCACATGTGCAAGGATTTCAGTAAGGGAGAAATTCTTCTGAAGGAGCTGAATTTTGTTCACATCAAAAAAAAAAAAACGACTTTGTGTCTAATTCTGTCCTTGTCAGGAGGCAAGTAAATAGGGGCCCTGAGGAAATAAATATTAACTTGGAAGGGTCCAGTTGGAAAATCCTCACTTAAAGATGCAAAACGGGCATGTTTTACTATAATGAACAACCCCCCCCCAAAAAAAAAAGTGGTCACGATGTAAAAGTGCCACTGGGTTATCAGCAGCAGCCATATGCAAATGACCAAGCTGGGTCACAGCAGAAATGAAAAGGACACGCGTGTTCAGAGACGTAGAGAATTCAAGACATGTTCTAGACACGAGAAAGCAGAAATAAACGTATTGCACGTGTGACCTGTTAACAACGGGGGAAAGACGCATTCTAAATATGATGGTACCACATGTTTGCACATTGAAGTCCGATAAGTCTTTTGAACGAGAGACAAGGTGTTATTTTGGAAGTACCTGTAAATAAATGTCTGTTGTTTCAAAAGAAAAAAAAAAAGTTAGTCGAATTCTTTATTTTTGTCTTTGTTTCCTACAATGTGTGGGTCTTGAGTATTTACATGTAACGACTACGTTACAAAGACACAAGTTTATAACAAATTAATGTCACCAAAAGTAAGATAACTTACTGTTTTACTTACCTGCATATGTTTTTAGTGTTTTAACTTATTTTAAAGCGTTTATTCAATCAGCAAAGTCTTGTTAAGCACATTGGAGTATGATGAGTCTTTTGAACGAGAGACAAGGCATTATTCTGGAAGTTTGTTTAGGCCTCTTGATTCCTTGGGGAACAAAGGGCTGCAACGATGCTCCTCCAATGGACCTGGTTCTGGCTGGTCCTCTTCAGTTCGGCCCATGTCATTCCGGCAGCCGTGGTCTCAGTCTCAATGCTTCTTTTCCATGTCTGCCTTGGGAGACCAATTTTACGCTTGCCCTGCGGGTTCTATTCAAGGTCCTGCCTGGTGATGTTGGATGTAGGCTTCTGCAATGTGTGGCCAATCCAGTTCCATTTTCGTTTTTTGATCCAGGTCCCTATCCTGGTCTTTGCCTTGGTTGTCAGAAGGGTTGTTGGTGCACTGGCTTCTCGGAGGCTTTCACCCGCTCGCGTCATGAACTCTACTAGAGAGGACCCTTCCCGGACCAAAAAGTCCACAGATGATGTTGTTGGCCTCATTTTAACCCCCAACCTGGAGGACCAGTGAGTGATCTTAGTCTGATCTCTACTCTTCAACCTGTCTGACTTGGGTGACCCTACCAGGAGACGAATCTCCCGCCAGCATAGCTATCCGGGTCCTAGAGACACGTAAGCCCCCTAACCATGCCATGGTTGCACTCGCTAGGGGGTTATTCTGTAAATAAACTAAATGAATGAAAAAAAAAAAAAAAAAAGTTTCTTTTCTTGTTTTTGTTTCCTTGCGACTGTCTGCATACAACGTGTGGGTCCCGAGTGTTGACATGTAACAACTGCATTACAAAGAAACAAGTTTGTGACAAATAAATGTCACCAAAGGCATGATAAGCTACTATTTTACCCACCTAGATATGTTTTTTATTGTTTTAACTTATTTTAAAGCGTTTATTCAACTTGTAAAACAAGCAGTGTTGTGTGTGACTCGATAACAAGAAAAAATTGCAGACATGTTGTGGTCACATCTGTTGAGTCTTGATAATCGCTCAAAAATCGAAAATTAAACAAAATACTGGTGGACCTCCCCCCCCATAAATGTCACTGAGACATTTTTTTTCTTGTTCTCACGTAACATTCAAAACTACTTGTTTTTCAAAGTTAATAAACGCTTTAAAATAAGTTAAAATGCACAAAAAGCTTATCCAGTTAGGAAGAAGTGTAACTTACCTTGCCTTTGGTAACATTTATTTGTTATATATTTATTTCTTAGGTTTCTGAATTTTTGAGATGAGGATTAGTCATTTGGATTATATGGACTACTGTTCTCATCTTGGCTTTTATTTTCACGTTTTGGTTGATGTAACTTCCAACCTTCTTCCCTAACCCTAACCTACGACCGTCTTCCCTAACCCTAACCCTAACCTCCGACCGTCTTCCCTAACCTAACCCTAACCTCCGACCGTCTTCCCTAACCCTAACCCTAACCTCCGACCGTCTTCCCTAACCCTAACCCTAACCTCCGACCGTCTTCCCTAACCCTAACCCTAACCTCCGACCGTCTTCCCTAACCCTAACCCTAACCTCCGACCTTCTTCGGTCCTGGATATGACCTTAAACTATATCCGATGGTGAGGCCCCAGCTTGCGGTCTTTGTGGAGTATGGAACCACCCTTTAATTGCCATTGCTCCCAGGTCCATTCTGACCCGGGCTGGTAGTATCTGTTAGGGTCCCAACTATAGGTTAAATAGAAAGTGATTTAAAAAAAAAAAAAATATGTTCTATTAAAAAGTTTTTCTTTAAAATCACTGGATTCAGCATTAAATAACCTGAAAAGGGTTGATATGCCGTAAAACAACCAACCGACCTTCTTCAGGTGTATCTTGTTGAACTCGGGAATCTGGCATAGTGGTTAGAATACTTGGAAAAAATCAATTGTGAAAGTGACCCTCTCCTGAGGGTTGAAGGTTCAATTCTCATTGTGGGCGACCGAAAAATACAATTGCGAATTACTTGGGACCTCTATCTAGTCATGGCTCACGGAACGAGAGCATGCTACCCCTGTGAAGGTTACGTTAAAAATTCTGAGTAGATTTCCGAGTTCGATAGAAAAATTCCTAAGTTCAACAAGATACACCTATCGGAGATTACATTGACCGAAACGCAATGAAAGTGACACCCAAGATGAGAATAGTAGTCCGAAGAATCCAATGATACAAATGATTTTTTTTATCACTTTTTTGTTTTGTTGTTTATTGTAAAACATACCATTTTTTTGTTTTTTGTTTATTGTAAAACGTACCATATTTTATTTTGTTGTTTATTGTAAAACATACCATATTTTATTTTGTTGTTTATTGTAAAACATACCATTTTTTTGTTTTGTTTATTGTAAAACATACCATTTTTTTGTTTTGTTTATTGTAAAACATAACATTTTTGTTTTGTTTATTGTAAAACATACCATTTTTGTTTTATTTATTGTAAAACATACCATTTTTGTCTTGTTTATTGTAAAACACCATTTTTCTGTTTTTTGTTTATTGTAAAACATACCATTTTTTGTTTTGTTTATTGTAAAACATACCATTTTTTGTTTTGTTGTTCATTGTAAAACATACCATTTTTTGTTTTGTTGTTCATTGTAAAACATACCATTTTTTGTTTTGTTGTTTATTGTAAAACATACCATTTTTTGTTTTGTTGTTTATTGTAAAACATACCATTTTTTGTTTTGTTGTTTATGGTAAAACATACCATTTTTTGTTGTTTATTGTAAAACATACCATTTTTTGTTGTTTATTGTAAAACATACCATTTTTTGTTGTTTATTGTAAAACATACCATTTTTTGTTGTTTATTGTAAAACATACCCAATGAAAGTTTTGGAAGCTTTTTACATCCAATCATTTTATTATTTAACACATTTTGTAAAGGTGAGGGTGAGGAGTCATATCCTGGCCAATAATTGATGAGATCTGTAAAATTCAAAATGCATTGCTATGAGAAAATCTTTCGCTGAATACAGCCATGATCTTTGTAACTTAGAGGCTTGTGTGATCGCATGTGACGTCATACATTTTGGTGTGAATAAGATACGACGTGCCTTCAATAAGTTTCCAGACCTTTTTCGTATGGGCACTTTTATTCATAGTACACACATGAAACTCTAGTCCTCTTCAAAGTAATCTCCTCCGGCTGCAATGCACTTGTACTGTTACCAATAACTTATGGAAGGCCCTAAGGAAGTCCTATTGTGTGAGAGTGTCAATGACCCTCATCACAGCTGCTTTCATCTCCTCAATTGTTTCATAACTACAGCCTCTAAGGTTTTCCTTTAGCTTAGGGAATAACCAAAAGTCACAGGGAGCAAGTTTTGGACAATAGGGAGGGTGAGGAACTGTCTTGATGCCCATCTTGGTCAAATAGTCTGTGGCAAGGATGAAGTTGTGGACTGGTGCATTCATGCAAATCTTCTGCATCTTCAGTTCCTTGCGAATAATTGTGTGCACAGTTCTCACACTGACATCAAACTGTGCACTTATTGTCTCTCTAGACATACAACGGTCCTTATCCATGAAATTCTTTATTTGGCCAATCAACTCTGGTGTTCTGACTTCCTTACTCCTCCCGCACCTTACATTATCCCTCACAGACTCCCTGCCTTCCTTGAATCTGTTATGCCACTCAAAAACTGATGCTCGATTCATGCAAGATGGTTCAAAAGTATTCTGAAGCATTCCATACGTTTCTGTGGCATTTTTTTTTTCTAAGTTTAAAACAGAATTTTATTGCATACCATTCTTCTGAAGTGTCCTCACATTCAGATTGAATTTTTGAAATTCATCAACTGTGACGATCAGGCTTTAGTAGGGTGTATTCCAATTTCTGGTGTAGCTGTTCATTTGAACCTGAAATCATAAAAATTGGTCAGTCATCTCGTAAGATGTATAGCAATAACATACTGAATCTTTTCTTAACTTTTTTTTATATATCACGTCTGTTTTTCGCAGGCATCGATGATCGTAGCCTATCAGACCCTTTTGCATTCGGACTGTTTCACAATGATGCTCTTTGCAGAATAGTACCTAAAGTAGGTAGCAATTACTTGTTGTAGGGCCAGTACTCATACAGAATGGGTCATGTTTTAGTTATTATACCTTAATCAATAGCATTTTGCATAGCACAATGAAGAATTGACCAATTTCGGGAGAAACCATCAGGATGCTCACCAGTTAATCATCCATCACCGGCCTATTATAACTTTACGGACCCTGATTGAGGGGTTAAGTGTGTACTTGATCTTACCCACTGGTTTCTCACTGGCTAGTGCAGAGGGAAGTAGGTGTCTTACTACTCCTAATAGTGGAAATGCTTACACCCCGTCATCCTGTAAGCACCTAGTATTCCCAAATGGTCACTCGTCTGGTACTGGCCAGGTTCAGCGTGGCTTAACTTTGGTGATCTAGCGAGAACCGGGGCTAAGTGAGTACTTGATCTTACGCAAAGGTTTCTCACTGGCTAGTGCGGAGAGAAGGAGGGATATTACTGCACCCTGTCACCCTGTACAGCGTCTAGTATTCCCAAATGGTTACTCGTCTGGTACTGGCCAGTTTGATCGTTGCTTAACTTGGTGTCACCGTAATTATGCGTATGTTCCTGCCCTTGTTTTATTATAAAATCAATGATTTTTAAAAAAATTTTTATGGAATATTTAATTTTCTTTCCTATTACGGTTGTTATAAATAAGATTGATAGAAAATCAATATTTTTATTGTATTGACTTTTTCTCTAAATATCTTTCTTTTTTACAGGTTAATCGATTTTTAACCCAACTTTTGTTTGGTTAAAACTCTTTGTTTTTTCTTTTTCGCCTTGTTATATACTAGTTGCATGTATCCGGTGTTGCCTGGTCGAAACATATTGCCAGGCTGAGGGATTAGTCACATACTATTTAAAATACACCGAATATCCTAACTTGTTACGAAAAGTGACCACATGTTGGATTTAGGAAAGCATAAAACACATCCATCTTGGTCTATGAAAATCAAACGTGAAGTAACTCTCATAGCTTAAAAAGGAAATAACTCTAATAGCTTAAACAAGCTTACTTTCGGTTTTAAAAGCAGCATAAAACACATCCATCTTGGTCTATGAAAATGAAACCTGAAGTAACTGTGATGCGACCGTCCCAAGGAGCGGTAGGGCTCCCCATTTGGGGGAGGTTGAGACTCCCGAAACTCTGGAGAATGCCGGAAAACTATGCTTGTGTTATTTGTTAAATATTGTATGGCTGGGTAGCAGCGGCCGACCCTGCTGAAAGGAAGAGTTAAATTACGAATTTTATTATTTTATTTTATGAAACCGACATATAAATCTGATCGTTTGGTGAAAGTGACAGTTTAATGTCACTTTGAGAGACTTAATGAAATATAATTTAGTTTCCGATGCAAGTGAGCTCCAACTCAGGGACGTCTGGTCTCTGAGCACAATGCCAGGCGAGGGGTCACGAGGTTAACTTCTTTCGACCGTGAGAACCACAACTGAGAGCGTTCGAAGATTCACAGGCACGCACACGAGGATTCCCCTGGGATGATGTAACCAGTGGTGATTAGTCTAGGGAGCAACCTACCCTACCCCGATACCTCCGTACATAAGCGAATCCCTGCACCTAAATCGTTAGTTGGAGAGAATTGGAGCTGAGTTCTGAGCGAATCTAATCTTAATCGAAAAGTCGTCACCACCCCTCTCTTCCTGTCCATCACCACCGCAAAAAACTAAGAGTAATTAAATCTAATTGGGACTCAATAGTGTTTGTTAAAAATCAACAATTGAACGATTGTATATAAGTGTATATCATATTTTGTATATCTAACTTGAATTAACCAAGTAGAATAGAGATATCTAAGTATGTCTTCCTTTTGCGCGCATGAAAATCTATTCACTTCCAGCGTGACAGCGGCGTATCAACCCGAAGGTGAAATAGACTCCGACCAAATTGATCAACGAAGCCTCTGCGCCGAGAGATCTTAGGAAGAATTCCCTGTGAAGAACAAGCATGATGCATATGTGACATAGCTTAAAGGGGAAATAACTCTCATAGCTTAAATAAGCTTACTTCCAGTTTTAAATGCAACTGTTGTCATAGTAATTATTTACTATTGAGAATTATTATAACTACAAGATGCCTTTAATAAGTTTCCAGACTTCTCAAATAAAAAAGGCAATGCCTGGAAGGTGAACCTCCTAGAATTTCACAGAACTACCATTCAACTTTTGAAATCACCACTGGGTACAATATAATAATCAATAGAGAATCGGCTCGATAATAATAAGTACATGGTGTCTTCAATAAGTTTCCAGACTTTTTTTTCCACTGGGCTCTTTTATTGATAGTACACACATGAACATGATCTCCTTCGAAGTAATCTCCTCCGGCTGCAATGCACTTGTTGCATTGTTCCAACAACTTCTGGAAGGACCCAGGGAAATCCTCTTGTGTGAGTGTGTCAGTGACATTCTTCACAGCCTCTTTCATCTCCTTAATTGTCTCATAACGACAGCCTCTAAAGTTTTCCTTGAGCATAGGAAATAACCAAAAGTCGCAGGGAGCAAGGTCTGGACAATAGGGAGGGTGAGGAACTGTCTTTATGCCCATCTTCGTCAAATAGTCTGTGACAAGGATGAAGTTGTGGACTGGTGCATTCACGCAAATCTTCCGCATCTTCAGTTCCTCGCGAATAATTGTGTGCACAGTTCCCACACTGACATCAAACTGTGCACTTATATCTATAGACACATGACGGCCCTTATCCATGAAAATCTTTATTTGGCCAATCAACTCTGCTGTTTTGACTTCCTTACTCAGAACAGCAGAGTTGATTGGCCAAATAAAGATTTTCATGGATAAGGGCCGTCATGTTTGAGCATCAGTTATTGAGTGGCATGAGAGATTCAAGGAAGGCAGGGAGTCTGAGGGATGATGTGGGAGGAGACACATGACGGCCCTTATCCATGAAAATCTTTATTTGGCCAATCAACTCTGGTGTTCTGACTTCTTTACTCAGAACAGCAGAGTTAATTGACCAAATAAAGATTTTCATGGATAAGGGCCGTCATGTGTCTCCTCCCACATCATCCCTCAGACTCCCTGCCTTCCTTGAATCTCTTATGCCACTCAATAACTGATGCTCAATTCATGCAAGATGGCCCAAAAGCAGTTTGAAGCATTCCATACGTTTCTGTGGCATTTTTTCCAAGTTTAAAACAGAATTTTATAGCATATCATTTTTCTAAAGTGTCCTCACATCCAGATTGCATTTTTAAATTCACCAGTTGTGACAATCAGGCTTTAGTAGGGTGTATTCCAATTCCTGCTGTAACTTCATTTGAACCTGAAATCATAAAAATTAGTCAGTCATCCAATAAGATATAACAATAACATACTGAATTTCCCAGAGTCTATGTCGGTACAAAAAAGTCTGAAAACTTATTGGAGGCACCTCAATGTAGAAAAATAAATTCTGGAGCACAAAATATCACTTGTTTTAATGGTACTACTCTCGTATTAGTAACTCTTTAACTTTTTGGGGAGGCTTTACTTTTTTAAGGACCCTCATAAAATTTATTGAATTTAATGTGGAAGTCTTGTGCTACTAATTCAGTATGACAAACAAGGGAGATAACCTTTGATTTAAATTAAGTGTCCGCCATTTTTAAATTGAACCTAATTGTGGTTGATTTTATTTATTTATTTTTATCAAAAATACATCTAGCACATTTACTGGATAATTTTTCGTAATTTTTAAAAGTTATACTAATTTCGACATGACGCGTAAATACGTAATAGTGTTTTCACCTGAAATGCGTTGGTTCAAAGCATCACCAATGTAAACAAGCGCCCATGAATCTTTGAACGCCTCAACCCCGCGCATCTGCTGTATAAAAGAATCGGGTTGCGGCTTGCTATTATTTATTTAAAAATACTTTCGCTTTCCACGAATCGATCTACCCGCCACCCACCTGAACATGTCTTCCTGTAAGAAAAGGTTGTTAATTTAATTAATTACAGAAATACAAAAGAAAAACGCAATCTGGATACTTGACGCTTGCCTTTGCCTTTCTTTCCTCCTGGCCGATCGATACCTTTCTGTGTTACGACATGTTGGATGATACGAAACTGTCAGCCGTCGTTTTGCTCCTTTTGAAAGCTGCGTTTTGATTGGTTGATTTTTGTGTCTTTTATTCAACAACTGAAACATTTTTCTCTGTTCTCTTTCTCTCATCTCTCTCTCTTTTCTCTTCTTTTCTCTCTCTATGTGTCTTCTATCTCTCTCTATATATACCTCCAACTCTCTTTCTCCCCCCCCCTCTTTCTCTCCCCCCCTCTTTCTCTCCCCCCCTCTTTCTCCCCTCCCCTCTTTCTCTCCCCTCCCCTCTTTCTCTCCCCTCCCCTCTTTCTCTCCCCTCTTTCTCTCCCCCTCTTTCTCTTCCCCCTCTTTCTCTTCCCCCTCTTTCTCTTCCCCCTCTTTCTCTGTCTGTCTATCTCTATCTCTCTCTCTCTCTCTCTCTCTCTCTCTATATATATATATATATATATATATATATATATATATATATATATATATATATATAATGTCTCTATCTCTTTCTCTATCCGTCTATCTCTCTCTGTCTATCTATCTATCTATCTATCTATCTATCTATCTATCTCTTTATATCTATCTATTTCATTTAGTTTCTTATTTTTTGTCTAACATATATCGAAAATATCATGGGATAATGTTTCATATTAGTGATATAAGCACTTCCAATTATCTACACAAAAGCTGTGACGTCACCATTTTGTGCATAAATTCAACATCAAATGAGCAAAACGGCTAAAATTTAATAGTGAAAGTAACGTCTTTTTATTATTTTGTTTTGTTAGATTTTGATATCTACCCAAATTTAGTATTTAAAAATATGTATTCATTCATTTGTTCGCTGGGCTAATATTTTTTCTTGTACAATAAATATGTATATTCAAACGGCTAACATATTAATAAGTTTTACGTTATGTTTATCCGTTATAGGTTTCCATACTTTGGATGTTAAAAAGCCACTAAAACAAACACTAGTGACAAATCTTATTTTTACAAATTGGTGTGGATTTCTGTATTTTACAGATAACATTACAAATTTGTTTTTTTTTCTCAAATAAATGATTTCTTTTTTTTTCAAATAGATGATTTTTTTTTTTTTTCAAATGGATGATTTTTTTTTTCAAATGGATGATTTTTTTTTTTTTTCAAATAGATGATTTTTTTTTTTCAAATAGATGATTTTTTTTTTCCAAATAGATGATTTTTTTTTTTTTTTTTTTTTTTTTTTTTTTTCATTTTAATCCAAATTTTTGGCTCCATGAGCTTCCCTTGAATGATACAATCGAAACTTGATAAATACGAGATTTGCTCCTGTGGAACAAATTCGATTTGGTGTTTAGCTGATAAAAATAGCTGCTAAGGGATCAAAATTGAAAAAAAAAATTTGAAACTTGGCAGGCGTAAGGTGGTTAGATATGTATCTCTATGCGTATGCAAACATACATTTATATGTTAAATTTAAAAAAATTTTTTTATAGTTTTCTTATCTGTCTGTAGTTAGCTCAGACGTTAATGAATAAAGCTGGAGCACTAAATGTTTTGGTTTCAATTCTAGCTGATGGCACCCAAGTCATATTTATTTTTAAACTTTTGAAAGCACTACTATATATTGGGTACAATATAATAATCAATAAAGAATTAGCTATATAATAATAAAAGCAAAAGCTGCATAAATTCACAAGTCATATTTAAGCGTATTTTATGACTGGGCAATGCTGGGTGGCGTGTTAGTTTTTTCCAAAACTGTATATGCTTACATTCCTTAAGATTGGCTGTGGAAATTGCATTTTTATCTAGTTAACCTACTCAATTCTCATTACCGTAGGGCCTTTTACCTGCTGTCATAGACAAATGTGTCTTCTGCAAAAAAACTCAACAGATTTGATGTGTAAATTTCCATACGGAAAATATTTTTTTAAAACTTGAAATCATTACATAAACTATTACGTGGAAGCAGAAAATTTGGAAATTTTTTCGGAGAAAGTTGAATATTTCATTTTATTTATTTTTTTTTACTGCAAAACAATTTTTATATAATATTTTTCGGTCCGTTCTTTTAATAATAAATAAAACTTTTCACTGAGTATTTCCAAATATTTTAAAGTTAGCATTTTTTACAACAATTTTTTTTTTTTTTTTTTTTTTGACGATCAGTGAATTTTCAATATTTTAGCACCGGGCATAATTTATTTCTTTGAAATATATTTAAAAACTTCAAGTTTTTGTTTTTTATAACATTTTAACTAAATAATTTACATGACAAGTTTGTTTTACTATACACATAGATTCGAAAAAGTTGTCAAAAAACAAATATATAACAAATAAATGTTATCAAAGGCAAAATAAGTTACTTTTCTACCAAACATGCTGACATTTTTCTTTTTAAAATATACCGATAAACATTGTACAATTTTCAAACCGATTACACATTTTAAAGTGAGTAAAACCACTAAAAACCTTTCAAGATAGGTAGAAGAGTAACTTATCTTGTCTTTGGTAACATTTATTTGGTATATATTTGATTTTTGACCACTTTTTCGAATCTATGTGTATAATAATACAAACCCCTAAAAACATATCCAGTTAGGTAGAAAAGTAACTTATCTTATATATATATATATATATATAAATATATATTATATTATCTTATTTATTTGTTATATATTTGTTTTTTGATAACTTTTTCGAATCTGTGTATGGTAATACAAACCCAAAATTTAATTTAACTTGAAAATACTATTTAAAATGCGTACACTGCACAAGCACCCTTATTATTATCATAATAGTAATAATAATAAAAAAACTGGTGTAGATGACATCGATTGGCGCCACACCACACCAACTAGTTGTGAAGGGTCAGGAAGGATGGAAAGACCGAGGTGGGAGAGTACTAACCAAATCTCCACTGGAAGTGTGCAGTTCAAATCTGGTACCTTGGGGAGGCATTTTGTCACCCAAACCCCAGGAAACACCAATGGCTGATGCCAAAGAGAAATCAGTGACAACATCTGTTGCGATAACATGCAATCATCTGCACAAGTGGTCAAGAGAAATCTGGGGAGACTTGTTGTCACTTGGTGTCCAGGGAACACCACAGATTACTGCCAGTGAGTGATCACTGATGATGGCCTGTGAGACAACTAATATGCTACACATTTTGATGAAAAACATTTGAAAAAAATGGACATAGAGGAACAGAAAACCAAAACTTTAAATATAATTTCTGTATTTAAAGAAACAGTTATTTAAGTATTTCAACATATAATCTTGTGGGCAAAATCCAACTTCTCAATAAGGGCCACTCTGGATAGGAGCAAAAATAATCTCAGTCATGAAAGATTTCTCCTCTACCAACCGAGGACAGAAAAGGTAAAGTGTATTATCAAAACAGATACTATACTGTGATCTTGTTCAGAAGGCCAAAAAATATTTGTGTTTAATGTTTCTTTAATTGTTTGTTCCCTAAATTCAGAATTCAATTTTATCAGTATTATATTGTATATTGCTTTAAAATTACTTAATTTTACATAGGTAATATTTATATTTTATATTGAACTAACGGGGGGTACCCGGAGTTGCCCGGGTGTTTGGAGGTAAATCAAAACTCCGGGGGAGAGGGGGGGGGTAAAATAAAAAAATAAGTTTTTGGTAGGTGAGTATGAGGATCGAACCCGAACCCTTGAGGCAAAGTGTGAAAAAAAAACGTGCGACGTTAACCATTGGGCCACCGCAACATACAAACGGAAACATGTTTGAATTCATTTAATTACTTAGATTTGGCAGGTGCACGTTTTAATGACTTAATGAGGTCAACTTTGACTGCGGAGTTTTTATTTTTATTTTCCCAAGATGTATGTTGGGGGGGGGGCAGCTCCCCATGTCCAATTTGAATAGCAATTGTTTGATATAAATAAGGAAAATATTTCCATATTGATCAAATCTGATTGCTTTCGGACATTTCCGGCGATCACCACCGAAAAAATACCGCCAGAATTAGTGTCGCTTTTATTATAGGCAAGCGAAAACTGTTGAATATTTATCTTCCCGAAGTCGAGCATATTAAATAGATAGGCGAGCTCCGTTGTTAACTCGGAGATATTACAATTTATATGTGATATAAAAAGTTTTAAGAAATTACGAGCCGACCGACCGCTTCTCTGAAAAAAGCCTTTCTTGGACATACACAAAAAGCGAACATACATGCACACATTTTCGCTTTTATATATATAGATAAAATTCAGTTTCAGTATTATTCGAACTGTGTTTCTTTTTCTTTGTAAAAATATTTTATTGCGCTTTTTCAAATGGCCCTCATATAGTGCTGACAGTCTGACAAATCTTACCTATATTGCCTGCAGACATTTTTCAGTTAACAGGCCTTCTTCTTACTCTCGGTGGCTGTGCTTGAACCCGTGACACGAAAGCGAAAATGATAGGTTATGAAAAGGAACGGTTGTAAAGAGATAGCTTCGAATTTGGGGGTATCAAAACTAAAACAAAATATGATGAAAGTAAAAATAAAATAGATAAACTCCATAATTTATTATACTATACCTGTTCACACTGAAACGCTTATCACAATATTCTGTGGATCTATATTAAAAGACCTTGTTAAACTTTGTGACATATTTCCATTCTATGGAGGTCAGGCGCAAACGAACACCCCATAATTTTATTATACTATATTTCTTCAAACTGATACATAATTATCAAAGTATACTTACACAGATAGATATGAAAAGTCTTTATTAAAGTTTATGCCTATTTCCATTCTATGAAGGCCAGGCGCAAACGCAGACTCCACAATTTCATTATACCATCCCTATTGAAGTTAAAACATACTTATCAATGTATTATTATGTACATCTATATCAAAAACACTTGTAAACGTTTTTTTTTTTTAAATTTTTTATTTCCATACTTTGTGGACCAGGCACGTACGCAGACCCCACAATTTGAATGAATCATCATTATGCCAGATCAAACATACCCATTCCTGTGTCTCGATACATCTTCTATCATTATATGTAATCGGTTTTCTATAATAGGCAACCATATAGGAGCCTATTCGTGGCCAGACACACACACACACAAACGTTCAGCTTTATATATATATATATATATATATATATAAATAAAGACATGTAGACATTCTAATATCTGGCTAATTTGCATAATTTTTGATTGTCAATTTTCAATACTTATCGGATGCATTCTGATACAAAATCTACAGTCATATCAAGTACCTTCAAGTGAAATTAAAAAAAAAAAAAAAACCAGCCCTGTCATTTTAGAGTCCATAAGAAACGAATTCACACACATGCATACAAAGGTCCTTTTATATAATACTAGTGGAGCTACCCGGCGTTGCCCGGGTGTTTGGGGGGTGTATGTAGGAGAGGGTGACCTTGTTTTGATATTATAAAAAAAACACGATCTTAAAAAAAATTGGAAAACCCAAAACGAAGCAAAACAGCGAACAAACGTAAAAAAGGGGGAGAAAAAAGGTGTAAAAAAGGAAAAAAAGGTTTAGGTAGGAAGATAGGCTCGAACCCGATGCATCGAGGCTCAGGCAGAAAAAAAAACCCTGACACATTACCCCTACGCCAAAGAGACATACAACTGAAAACGGATAAAAGTAAACCTTTAAAAACACTTGCAGGTGGTTTAAACTAACGTCAATGTTTTCTAGGTCAAACATGACATCATTGTCGTAGTAGCAGGAGGAGAGAAAATGAAGGAACGATTTTTTCGACACTCCTCCTTGTAGAAAAGGGTCCAGTTTAGGGTGAAGGAATTAATGTTTTTGGCCAATTTTTCGATATTTGTCAGCTGAACGTTCGAGCTTGAAAATAAGACCTATCTCGCGAAAATCTGTTGCCTCTGTCGAAAGTTTTTGCGAGACATACAAACACACATACATACATACATACATACACACATTTTCGCTTTTATATATATAGAAGATTGAAATATATACTTACATAAACCCTATTTTAGAAAAAAACAATTAGCGTTAAAAACTCTGATTTATGTCAAGTTTCATTGTACACGTGAAACGCTGAAATGAAAATTAGGTCAGGAAAATGTAGTCGCCACCCAAACAAGTTGAGAAAGAAGCTAGCTAAGGAAGATCGATAACTCAATGTTATTAGCATGTTTTAACTAAAAAATTATGAAAAGATATTATTCTTACTTGGGTCGCATATTTTTCATTGTTTATAAAGATGGCGATTATATTTTTCCATCAGTTTAGCATAAAGCACTTGTTGCAATATTTTTTGAGTCCTGATGGGGTAGGTATTTATTTGCTTCCTCACATAAGCAAAATATGACACAAGGTCGTTTTTTATGTTAAGTCGGTGGGGGGGGGGGATGGTTTATATAGGGTTGCCCCTGCATGAACTAACAACCAATTACCACAAGGGCAATGGTCTCAAAGTGCAACATCTGGGAACAGATACTACACTTTGAGATATGAAATTTTTTATTCACAGGAAAAAAAATACAATTGGGAAAATGAACAAAAAATTTAGGCACAAGGCCAACTCAAAAAGGGGGTATGGTGAGGTTGGTTGATCCATCTCTCGATTGGAAATTTTAAAAGATTTCTCTCTCGGTCAGCATCTTTTATCATGATTACCCTTTTAAAGTTGTATTTATGTGTATGTGTGTGTGTGTGTGTGTGTGTGTGTGTAGGGAGGTGGTTGTTCCTACTTAAACCCAATTTTAAAACATTTTTTATTTATATCAAAAAATACAAAAAAGATAATATTAATAAAATTTCATTTGTGTCGAGGGACATAGGGGGAAAACAAACAAAAAAGACAAACAAACCCCAGTTAGTAAGGCCCTCCCAACCCTGTCTGAAATGCTAGACCACCCGTTTCACTCTGGTTTGTAAAGGAACCAGGGTATCTCGGGCAGCCTGTAAATGGAGGGGTTGTGGCCTAAATAGAGGAGAAAAGAAAAAATTGGCGGTGAGGACAGGGGAGGGGGTGTTAGTGTTTGATTTGATCTCCTCCAAGATGGGTTGAATTTCGAGAGGGGGGGGGCCTTGGAGGCTTTCTAATAAGGGAAACAAGATTTATTCGGATGGCTGAGAGGCTGAAGGAAGTAAAATTGGAAAGGGGCGGGGGTCAGACGGAAACTCCAGAACTGTGCGCTCCACACCTAGACGGGGAACACGTATTCAAACTTGGCCCCTCTTCATACACACAGACTTGCTACATATATCCATCTTTCAAAAGCCATGCGATGCAGCCTTCTTCTGTCGCATCTGATCTTTACCCGTAGTTGGTGTTTAATGAAAGCGATCACATCCTGATCAGAAAATGGTAGCCCCCCCTCCTCCTCGGCCATCTTGCAGTCTCAACATCCAAATCACCATTCTCACCAAGGCCAGGATTGCAATGTAGACCATTTCTCTCTCCTGGTCCCACGTTGTCCACTACATTGGATACAGTAATCAGGTGAGGATGCTCGGGGTTGATGTGAGCCATCACCTTGCCAACATACGACCAGTACTGGTGGAGTTCACGGCAATCGAAAAATGCGTAATCAGTTGTTTCTGCAGCTGTCATCCCGCAACGGGGACAGGCCGGGGACTCCAAGAAACCAGAACTGCATTGTATTGTATATTGTTGAGGGAAAGCGTGTTTCGGGCCAATCGCCAGGTCAGAGAGAACTCCGAATTGTTCAGATAATGTGAACCCAGCGCCCAACTCCACGCGGAGCGGATCTCACTCTGCTGCCAACCCAAACGCGCGCATAGTGAGTCGGCGGTGGCCCCCTTACTAGATCACTGTGGAGTTCCCTACGGGTGGCAGTCACAAGGTCTCTGGACCCTGGTAGTTGTTTTAGCGCGGCTTGGCACTCTTTCAGGAAGGCTGAATCTCCCCTGCGGCCTGCGACGACTCTCGATAGAGGGGTCAAGAATGAGGTCGGGAAAGGCGGCAGTGATCGCGGGGTGCCACGATTGATCATCTTGAAGGTAGTGGCTAAGGAAGGCCAGCCTCTGAGCGTCTTAGTGACACTTCAAGTCCGGCATTCCCAAACCTCCCTCACACGGACATTAGATACAGACCTGTCTGCTCACTCAGTGTCTTTCTCTGTCCCAAAGGAGTGAGGACAAGAGTTCGACAAGAGCTGTTAGGTGTTGTGCAGGCAGGAGAAATACAGTCAGTCGGTAAAGGATGAGAGGGAAGATGTATGTGGCGCACACCTCAGCTCTACCCTTTAAAGAAAGTTTCCTAGGAAGCCACGAGTTGACTGCAGCCTCCACTTTTGACCGTACCTCTGACCAATTCTTATCAAGCTGGAGACCCTGTCCGAACCACATGCCAAGGATCCGAACCGGGCCATCCGTCCAGCTGAAGGGCATCGGGAGGTTTGCGTTGCCACTCCAGGCGCCCAACTGCAGTCCAACTGACTTGCTGCAGTTTATCTTGGCCCTCGTGATTCTTTCGTACTGTGCAAGCGCCTCCGACACGATCTCGATGTCTCTGAAGCTCAACACAAAGACCGTGACATCATCGGCGAACGCAGATAGCTTGGCAGCTGGGCTGCCAGGCAGAGTCATTCCATGCAGGGCCAAATTTGTCTCCCCACGACTCAGCTTGCAGGACAGAGGCTCTAAGGCCAGGATGTAAAGCAGGGGCGACAGCGGACAACCCTGACGAACCGACCGAGAGATGACAAAGGGTTTTGAGCGCTTTCCGTTGACTTGCACAACAGCCGTGGGCTGTTGATACATCACGGAGATCCACTTGCAGCCCTCACAGTTGGGAGATTCTATTTATAAACGCTGCTACTTGGAACTGACGAATCAAATTAATTCACATTCTGCTACCAACCAATCAGAAACCAGAATTGCTCTATAAAAATTAAACCATCTCTTTAAGCAACCTTAGATATGGTTTTATTCGTGTTAACATGGGAAGAATATTTTGGTCTTTGGCTGCAAAACTTATAAAGTCAGGAACCTGAACAAAAGAACTGTCTACTGAGAACCAGTCACCTCCAGGACTTGTATAGAACTACTAACCATCGAAAACTGTTCTGAAACTAAACATGGCTTCCAACTCAAGAGCACGTGTTCTTAATCAACAGCCTATAACTTTTAATCTCAAGTCCTTCGTAAGTCGATTAATTTTTTGCAATTACTATATTAGTTACCTTCCCTTATTTTATCCTTTAGTCCTCACATTCCATGAGCGATGTTTCTGATAAAGGGGAAAGAATTGCTGTTTTCTGGGTCGGAATCTGTTTCATCTAACACTTATCATTGACAAGTTTTTGACCTTAAAATAAGCTTTCGTTCTTTTTCTGTTTTAGCTCTTTATATCAAGTGGCTTCATACCTTGTCTAGACAGATTTTCGTTAAAACAAATGAAGCATACATGATCTCCCGCGAGTGCACAGTGAACGAGGCGTAAAAAAAAATGACTAAGTTCAGCATTTGCCCCCCCCCCTCCCATTTAGCCCCAAAAGCCCCCAGGGGATGTCAAATCCTGATGAAAATGAACAAACGGTGCAGTTTTAGGCCTTAACATACGTAAATTTGAGTTCTGCACCATGCAAAAAAAAAAGATTACTAAGTCCATCATTTGCCCCCCCCCATTTTTATCCCCCGAAGGTCCCCAAGGTCTTAACATTTAAATTTGAGTTCAGCACCATGCAAAACTGCTAAATAGACATACACAGAAAATTTTGGACAAATATGGTAAAATAGTCCCAAAAATGGAGTGTTTTTATTAGCCCTAAAAGAGCCCCTGGGTCACACCCAAGAGTTATCGCGAAGTATAGACAAACAAAATGATATAGAAATCAGTTAGTTACAACTTTTCAGAAAGTTTTATAAAAACCCAAGGCATTTTTTTTAATAAGCATAAAAGTGTCAATTTTAGCCATTTTAACCCCGAAAGGCACCCCTGGGGGGGGGGGGGGAAACTGAAGTTTTCTCAAAAAATCTGTTCTGTTACTTTTTGACTCATATCATGTTTAATGTTTGTGCAAAATTTTTTTTAAATTCCAAGGCGTAATTATTGAAAAAATTTCGGACGGACGAACAGACAAGGGTGAATTTACAGGTTCACCCTCCTTTTGTTGGGGGGGGGGGACCAAAAAATATTTACCAGACAACACTAGATACCCCTGTTGGTGGCAACTATTTCAGATTTAGCAAACTGGGTCGAACTAGCTTAAACAAGAAACCCTTGATTTATAAGACGCCTTGCTTTTTTTTTTTTTTTTTTTTTTTTTTTTCCGAATTTTCATATTTGTTCTAGCTGGGGATGGAGCATCCTACCGTATGCCAGACATTCACACGCAACCTTATACATTCCAACCGAGAGATCGTTTTAAGATTCTAACCATCCCTCTTAGTACAATTGTTTGTATCTCTCCTGCACTTTGCTCACCGGGTATATTCGCCAAGTAGTTTTTGAAATTTTTTTTCATGAGTCTATTTGCTCCTATGATTACTGGAATGATGAAGATCTTCCTAAGATTCCAATTTCTTTTCATTGTCATATATATGACCTTGGTATTTCGTTATCTTTTCCATCTCAGCTCTATGTAGTCCAGCATCATTAGGGACACTGACTTCGATGAAGGTTGCTACTTTTTTCTTTTTGTTCCCGTATCTATGTCAGGTTTAATAGCTCCGTGTTCTGGGTACATAGCATAGTCATAGTGGATGATGCATAACTTATTTCCAACTGTTCTTTCCGGTATATGTTCTCAGGATTTGCTCCTGTATTCGATATCCAATTTTTGCAGATTGTCCAGTGGAGATATTTATATATGCATACTAACAGGGGGCGCCCGGCATTGCCCGGTCATAAAATATGCTTAAATATGATATGTTAATTTATCCAGATTTTTTTTCCTTTTACAAGGGAGTCACCACTTATCAAGGCAAGAGGCCACTCGAGAATAAGGGTTAATCAGTGTACAGTGGTCAATGGGACAGTGTCGTGGAAATTTGGTAAATTGGATTACTTAAGGGGAACGGCTCATCAAGAACTTGTTTACGTTAGACTTGAAGACGACCATATTGTAGTCGGCCGGAAACCAGGCAAATGGAAGAGAGTTCCACAGGTGTGAAGTTCTAAGAAAGAAACTTTGTTCATGGAATCTACGTTTAGGTTTAGGCACAGATAAAGAGTGGGGGAAATTATTGATAGTGGTTTCAACTGGACGAGTGTTTCTCGTGTAAGTTTGGCGAGGGGAGGGGACTCGTATATATTATTATAGAGTCAATTCTCTATCGATTATTTCGCATTATATTGTACCCAATATATAGTCGTGATTTCAAAAGTAAAAAAAAAAAAAAAAAAAAATGACTTGGTGCCATTAGCCAGAATCGAAACCGAAACCAAAATTTACAAGATTCAAACAAACACGCAAGCCCGGACGGTCCGCAGTTTTATAATTATTATATTATATTATAAGATAAGTTTGATTGTTTCTCCTTGTTCCATATCACTGTCAGGCTTAATAGCTCCATTGTATATGTGTGTGTGTGTGTGTGTGTGTGTGTGTGTGTGTGTGTGTGTGTGTGTGTGTGTGTGTGTAAAACATAGTTTAATGAATGGCCATATTTTTCATTCATTAAAACGGAGAAACATACACACATCGTAAAAAAGAAAAAAGAAAGGTGAACGTAGTAATTCCTTTCCTCCTTTATTTCTTTCGTCACTCACGGCCGTTTCTTTCCGACCTGACGACAATGATGATCAATAATGTCAACAAGCATCATCATCGTCCTGATCTCATTTCAATAACTCCCCCGCATTTTTGTCCCCCCCCCTTCCTTATCTTTTTTTTTTCCGATTTCCGACCAACTTACTAGTCAGATCTTTTCCACCCGACAAAACAGATGTCACGTCTTCTTCTTCTTGCCTGAAGATCGCCAACAATATTCTTTTTTTACATATATTTTTTAAAACCATATTGTCTAATACGGTTGGTATATTACTTTTATAAATATATATATACACATATATATTTATAAAGTCATATATTTTCGAGAATTCCCCAGTCTTCACAACATGATGGTGTTGAAATTGCTTTTACTGTGTACGTATATATTTATTTACTTACCATATATTGAAGATTATATAATTAAACTTAATTAAAAAAATATATATATATTTGTGATGTACAAACCCGTCACAAAACGAAAATGTCGCATTCCAAAAATCACGTAAATTGATCAAGTAAGTTTATATCGGTTTTTATTTAGAATTCAACCAAATTTTAAAATAAAATAAAACTACAGAAAAATTTACGTACCCATCGCGGAACGGAGGTGTCATATTCCAAAAATCAGGTAGTTTTTCAACTAAGAAAATCAAATTTCATGAGTAAGCCAAAAGGGACTGTCTCGCGTCGCCATCTTGATAAATAGATCAAAACAAAAACAAATAAGCCCACGATAATTAAAACTTGCGAGCTCAGTCTTGTAATGCTACCGATTTCTCATTTAACTTTGAAATCGTTTAAAATGATTTTCTGTAGAGAAAAATAAAACTACTTGATCAATTTACGTGATTTTTGGAACATGACATTTCCGTTCCGTAACGAATGCGTACACCATAAAGTTTTCTGTTTTTTCTTTTTCTTTTTTTTTTTTTTAATTTGGTGGAATTCTAACTAAGAACCCCTCCCTCCCTCCTCTCCAAAAAAACAGAAAACAAACAAACAAACAAAAAAAAAAACGATTCTATTTATTTATTTATTTATTTATTTATTTATTTTATCATACGTCAATATTCGAATACTCGGAAGAAATTAAGGAAAAAAAAATAAATAAATAAAAAAAAAATGAAAATTTAAGATTTTAGCGCGGGGATCATTTTACTATATAAATTTAATGTAAAAATGATTACCCAGTTTTTTTTTTATCATACCGCATAGGACAGAACGAGTATCTATTTTTTTTTTTTTTTTTTTTTTTTTTTTTTTTTTTTGTATTTCCAAAATGACCGTCATTTTAAAACGTATTATTTTTTTCTCTTTTGGAACTATTACTATATTGTGTTTGAATTATTTGGACAACTGTTCCAGAGTTATTTTCACAGCGTTTCGGCCGATGTAACCTCCTACCTTCTTTAGGTGCATTTTGTCGAACTTGGGAAACTTGTAGTTGAATTCGAGTATCTTTATTTTATTTATTTTTTAAATTTTTGTATTGCCCTCCGGACTTAAGGTTAGTGCCGTGGAGGGTGTATTTTTCTTTTTCTCCTTCTCCCTCCATATGTTTTTTTTTTTTTTTTTTTTTTAAAAGAAAACAGGACTTAAAAAAACATATGCTCTTCATTTACCGCAATGTCAACCCTAAGTTTGCGGTGATAAAATGTTGCCATGAATTTCTAAATTCTTTTGTCTTGAGACTAGAAAAATCTATAATTAGTTGTTTGTATCGCTGGCGGCCATGTTATCTTTTTTTTTTTTTAAATTTATTTTTTACACTAAAAATATTTTGGTACAAGTCCACAGTGCTGTCTAATAATAATAATAATGAATCTTCATGATGTATGTACCCGTCACGAAATGAAAATATCATATTCCAAAAATTACGTAAAATGATCAAGTAGATTTTTTTTTTATTTTAAACTAAAAAAAAATCCAATTTTATGAGGAAGTGAGACGGTTGTATTGATCGGCCATATTTAATGAAGGGAGACAACTCAATTCGAACTACCAGCGCTTTGTAATGGCTACGATATACTATTAATCGCCAAAAATATATTTTAAAAGATATTCTATGTAAAAAAAAAAACAACTACTTATCAAATTGACATGATTTTTGGAATACGACATTTTTGTCCCGGGACAAGTATGTACACCATAAAAATTTTTCTGTATTTTTTTTATAATTAGGTTGAACTCTGGATTTATATTAATATTTTTACTTAAAAAAATATGGCAAAAGTGCAGTATAGTTAACAATTGCGAAATCAGAAACAAACAAAATGATACAACAAATAACTGTTACCAAATGCAATGAATTTAAATATTCTATCGACCTGAATAGTTGTAAACTTTTGAAACTATAAGTTTGTTTCATTATTTTCATTTAAAATATTTTGTTAAGCAAATCTGATCGTTGATTTTTTTTTTTTTTTTTTTTTTTTTTTTTTTTTCCTTCTTTGACGTTGTCGCTAATTTCAGGCTTAAAAGATAGTTAAAAAAAAAATAGGGTTAGTGGTAGCGTAACTTTAAGTCCAGTGGTGGTTTCTAGATGGTTCAAACAAATCGGTAATACCTGGTGTGGTGCTAGCTCTGATCGAGCAATGCCAGATTCCTCCAAAGGAGGAAGTGTACAGGGAAATATCAAATTCACAAGCAGATCCTCGTCATTTGTATATAACGGTCAGGGGAAGATGACATATAGCGCTAAACATTCCCAGCTGGTACTGGTCAGGCACCACATTGCTTAACTATCTGACAAGAATTGGTGTGTCAGTGTGATTATGAATTGATATAATTTTTTGTTCTTTTTTTTTTCATTTTTTTTTTCACTTTTTTCTTTATTTTTTCCTTTTTTCCTTTTTTTTTTCCTTTATTTTCCTTTCTTTTTTCTATTTTTCTTTTTTCTATTTTTCTTTTTTCTATTTTTCCATTTTTCTTTTTTCCCATTTTTCCTTTTACCCTGTTTTTCCTTTTTCTTTTTCTTTCTTTTCCTTTTTTCCCTTTTTTCTTTTTCCTTTCCTTTTTCTTTTTCCTTTCCTTTTTCTTTTTCCTTTCCTTTTTCTTTTTCCTTTCCTTTTTCTTTTTCCTTTCCTTTTTCTTTTTCTTTTCTTTTTCTATTTTCTTTTAATTTTTTTTCCTTTTTCTTTTCTTTTTCATTTTTTGTTATTCATATTTCTTTGTTTTTCTTTTTCCATTTTTTCTTTTTCCTTTTTCTCTTTTTCCTTTTATTCCGTTTTCCCTTTTTTCTTTCTCCCCTTTTTTCCATTTTTCCGTTTCCCCTTTTCTCTCTCTTTTTTCTCTTTTTCTAATTTCTATTTGTCCTTTTTTTTTCCTTTTTTCGCGTTTCTCTTTTTTCTTATTTTAAAAAAAAATTTTTCTTTCACTTTTCTTGTTTTTCTTTTTTCTTTTTTTCATTTCTTTTAAATGTAGAATTAGAGTAAAACAAAAAAATCTTCAGAAAAATGGCATAAATAACTCTGTTTCAATATTAAAACTTTAAAGATAAAAAAAAAATATAGCTGACATCTCGACTCGAACGCGCAATCAATCTTACGCTGCTACTGTACTGACTGGTCTATGATCACGTGAGCGAAATTAGGTTGTTTTTTTTAAATATTTAAACTAATTCCAGAAAGAACGTTTTTTGTGCATACGTGTATAGCTAAATCGTCATGAGGGAACGATTTTTTGCTACCCCTCCCTGTAGAAAAGTGTCCAGTCGAGGATGAAGGAATTAATGTTCTTACACAATTTTTTGATATTTGTTGCCCGAAGGGTCGAGCTTCAAAACGATACCGATCTCGTGAAAATCTGTCGCCTCTGTCAAAAGTTTTTTTGAGACATACATACATACATACATACATACATACATTTAAACAGAAAGGTGAGGTTTATATTATAGACTAGCCTGGGTACCCGGAGTTGCCCGGGTGTTTGGAGGTGCGTGTTGAGCAAAATAAAAAAAAGTTGTAGGCAGGCAGGCTCGAACTTGTGACGCAAAGGCGGAAAAGAAAGTGGAGGTGTGTGTAAGGGTGTTAGTTGAGCAAAAAAAAAAAGAAGGAAAATTGCGAATGCAAAAAAAAAAAAAAAAAAAAATTGGAGTAGTAAGCTGGCTTGAACCTGTGATGTGCCAGAAGAAGAAGAGGTAAAAAAAAACCCCAAAAATTGTCTTACCGATGTGACTACCGTGGTTGTGACGTCACGGGCGGTCGAAATAACACCTTTTAAGCGACGTTGTGAACGCGAGGGTCGAATGACTTGCAAAAAATGTCAACAAAGAAATCGACCCTCACTGCAGAAAACTGGCCAGTTGAGGGTGAAGGAATTAATATTTTTGACCAATTTTTCGATATTTGTCATCCGAAGGGTCGAGTTTCAAAAGGATACCGATTTCGTGAAAATCCGTCACCTCCGTCAAAAATTTTAGGCAGACATACAAACATACATACATACATACATACATTTAAACAGATTTTTGCCCTTTATATTAGAGAAGATGACTCAATAAGAATTTATTTACATTAGACTTGAAAACGACCCAGTTATAATTAGCTGGGAAAGCAGCCTCACGATATTGTGTTGCATGGATGGACAGTTCTAAGAAAGAAACTCTGCTCATGGAATTTTCATTCAATTTTAGGTACTGGCAAAGAGTAAGGGAAATTGTTGACACTTGTTATAGCTAGACAAGTACTTGTTGCAAAAGTTGTCGGGGAGAAGCATAGATTGGAGCTCAGTCGAGCACCTACCATAAAAGTAACAATAGAGCAAAGATAGACTCACAACGTCTCTTCTGTGAGAAAGTAGGAAGGTGAAAAGACCTGCTAGATTTCGAAGACGGTTTTGTATCCTGTCAAGACTGTGTAGTGACAGATCGTGTGCGTCTGTTTGTTTGTTAATGTGTGCGTGCGTGTGAGTTGAGAGGGATTTTGCAGAGGGAAGGGCCCAACAGATCCGTAGACTTGGGTCAACTGGGTTTCACTGGTTTATTGAAGAAAAATCTGGCTTTTTAAAGGATTTGGATAACTCCCAGAACCACCCTCGATATCAATATATATAAAAGCGGAAATATGTGTTAGTGTGTGTGTGTGTGTGCATTTTTTTCTGTGTGTCTGCCAAAGGCTTTTTCCGCCGGGCTTCTTGGTCAGGTCACTCCTTTTTAAAACTTTTTATATACCCCCTAGATAATAATATCTACCAGTTATGACCAAAGGGTTCGTCTATCATTAATTTGCTCGATTTTTACGCGCTATTTTCGAGATATTTTTTTGATCGACGCATCTTCGTTACGCTTTTCAGGATAAAAAATGTGCATGCGGGGGCAGGGGGAAACAGAAACTGGCTTTTTTCCCCTTTCATGTCAAGACTTCGGGTTCAAGCCTACCTTCGTACTAAAACTTTTTTGTTCTTTTGCACCTCCAAACACCCGACCAACGTTTTTTTTTTTAAACACTTTTGTTTTGATCTACCCCCCCCAACACACACACACCATGCCGGGTACTGCCGCTAGTGTATATATATTAAAGGCAAAAGTGGCGCGCGCATTTTTGTATGTCCAAGAAAGGCTTTTTTTTTTTTTTTTTTTTTTTTTTTTTAGGGTGCTCTCGAGGGGATTACTATTTTAAGAACTTTTTATATACTCCCTAGATTATAATATCTACGATTTACGAACGCACGTCGTCTCTACATTTATTTTGATCCGACTTTTATAAAATTCCCTCTATTCTGTCCTTTCGCATGTTTGTTCGTCTTTTTCGTGTTAAAGTGAAACTAATTGGCCAGGAACGTTTGAAAGCAATTAGCTTTGATCAATGTTGGGAAAACCCTTCATATCAAACAATTGCTATTCATTTGAGAGTTCCCCCTTTTTCTGGGTAGTTTGGTTTCCCCATGAGGAAACAAATGAAACGGCGCAAAGCTGAACTGGCCTTTAACTAACGTTCATTTCTGCGCCTGTGTGAACTCCTTCACTTAGCAAGCAAACGTTTTGATTTACATCGATAATTTTGGACGCTTTTCGCTTCCTATTGCATTTTAGCGTAAGACGTCAGCTTTTCTTTCACTTTCTTTTCCGCCTTCGCGTCACGGGTTCGAGCCTGCTTGCCTACAAACACATTTTTTTTTCCAAACACCCAGGCAATGCCAGGCACCTCCGCTGGTTTAAAAAAAATTCAAAAATTTTTCTGATTGGTCCAAAATATAATTATTTGTTTTTATTCAAGATACTGCATGTGCAAGAGCTGCTAAAAACAGCCTATCCTGCCTTGACAGAGTACAAAATAGACTTCATGGCCTAGTGGGAGATGTCCTTTCCTCTTCCCTGCAACCTCTCTCCCATAGAAGAGATGTTGCAAGCCTGTCTTTGTTTTATCGTTACTTCTATAGCAAGTGCTCATCTGAGCTCCAATCTCTGTTCCCCCCCCCTCGCCAATCTTTCACGAAAAACATCCCCCCCAGCTGAAACCACTATCAATAATTTTCCCCATTCTTTATCTGCGCCTAAATCAAAACGTAGATTCCATGAACAAAGCTTATTTCTTAGAAGTGCACGCCTGTGGAACTCTCTTCCGTTTGCCTGTTTTCCACCTGACTACAACTTGGATGTCTTCAAGTCCAACATAAACAAACACCTGACAAACCGCCCCCTTAAGTAAGACACTCTATCAAATCTCCAATACTAATGATTACTATGATATCGTCCCATTGATTACTGTACACGCAATAACCCTTATCCCTGAGTGGCCTCCGGGCCTTGATAAGTGGTGACTTCTATTTGATTTTGTAGCAGTCGATGTGTAAACATCGGTCACTACACTTCTCTCCAGATGTGGCAACAATATTCCATCTTAGGGCGTATTTGGCTCTTATAAGGGTAGAGGATTGCGTTAGGAATGAAATACTTTCTGGGGCAGCGGAATGATCCAACCATTTCTTTTCCACTGATTAAGCACTATTTTATTTATTTTATTTTTTTACATTGTAGTCACCACTTACCAAGGCCCAGAAGCCACTCGGGGATAAGGGTTATTGCGTGTACAGTAATCAATGGGGTAGTATCGTAGTAATCATTAGTATTGGAAATTTGATAGTGTCTTCCTTAAGGGGGCGGGTTATCAGGAATTTGTTTATGTTGGACTTGAAGACATCCAAGTTGTAGTCAGGTGGGAAACAGATAAACGGAAGAGAGTTCCATAGGCGTGCACTTCTAAGAAAGGAACTTTGTTCATGGAATCTATGTTTTAATTTAGGCACAGATAAAGAATGGGGAAAATTATTGACAGTGGTTACAGCTAGACAGGTGTTTTTTGCGAAAGATTGGCAAGGGGGGACCAGAGATTGGAGCTCAGACGAGCACTTGCCATGGAAATAACAATAAAACAAAGACAGGCTCGCGACGTCTCTTCTGTGGGAGAGAAGTTGCAGGGAAGAGAAAAGGGCGTCCCTAACTAGGCCACAAAGTCTATTTTGTACTCTGTCAAGGCAGGATAGGCTGTTTTTAGCGGCTCCTACCCAGATGTGGCAGCAGTTGGACGTATTCCTTGGATTTCAATTATTTTAAGAGCACGTAAGCTGATGATGCTCCAATTTTTAGACATTTGATTCCTTGGAGAGGCATAGGTTGCAAACCGTCAATTATGGGGGAGGGCTACAAAAAAAGAAAGGCTGACTTTCAACAGCATTCAATTCCGTCTCAGAGAATGAAAAGAATTTTTTTTTTTTTAATGCGGAAATCAATAGTTGCGAAATGTATTCTTGCATTGCAACATCTATAAATGATGAGGATGAAGACGTTTGCTATAGAGGAGATGAAGGCCGAGGAGGAGGTAAGAGATGAGAGAAAATGAATTGATTCTTTATTTAACTGATGCGGAAAGAAAATAAAGAATTATTTTAACGAGGGAAATTTTTTTTTTTTTTTCTATTACAGAAGATGAAAGTTTGAAAATTGGGCAGTTTTTGAAAAAAATCCGTCGTTCAAATTTTATTTCTTACTAGCAGGCTGTCTGGCGTTGCCTGGTTGTAAAATGCGCATAAATATTATATTCTAAATTCATACAGAAACTGAAGACCTGTGCATGCGAGTAGCATGTTTTTTTTTTCTAAACAGTTCATTTGTTGTAAGGTAAAAAAAAAAAATATAAATAAGTAAATACTCAAGCTGAGATTGAAACCCAAACCTAAAGACAGTGAGTCAAATACGATAACTATTAGGCCAGCTTGACACAATCGTTAAAAAGTGTTTTCGAAAATGGAGTAATGTTGTCACATCTAGGTATAATCTGCTTGGCGAGCCCTATCCAGCCTTGATAGAGTTTAAAACTGGCTTTGAAACCTAAAAACAGCCTATCCTGCCTTGACAGAGTACAAAATAGACTTTGTGGCTTAGTGGGGGATACCCTTTTCTCTATCCTGCAATCTCTCTCCCACAGAAGAGATGTTGCGAGCCTATCCTTGTTTTATCGTTATTTCCATGGCAGGTGCTCGTCTGAACTCCAATCTCTGGTCCCCCCCTCGCCAATCTTTCACGAAAAACACCCGTCTAGCTGAATCCACTGTGAAAAATTTCCCCCACTCTTTATCTGTGCCTAAATCAAAACGTGGATTCCATGAACAAAGCTTCTTTCTTAAAAGTGCACGCCTGTGGAACTCTGTTCCGTCTGCCTGCTTCCCACCGGATTACAACTTGGATGTGTTCATGTCCAACGTTAACAAATTCCTAATGAACCGCCCCCTTAAGTAAACACTTCATCAAATCTCCACACTAACGTAATGTACTTGCAATAACCCTAATCCCTGAGTAGCTTCTGGGCCTAGATAAGTGGTGATCACTGTGTAAAAAAAAAAAAAAAAATAGTGCGTGATGCCCTTTTCTCTTCCCTGCAACCTATTTCCCACAGAAAAGATTTTGCGAGCCTGTCTCTGCTCTATCATTATTTTCATGGCAAATGCTTGATTAAACTCCAGTCTTCGGAAAAATTTCACAAAAAAAAAACCCACTCGACTAGCTACAACCACTATAATCGATTTCCTCTACTCTCTAATTGTGCTTAGATCTAAACGCAGATTCCATGAACAAAGTTTCTTTCCCAGAACTGCCCTCCTTTGGAACACTGTTCCGCTGGCCTGCATCCCAGTTGAATCCAACGTAGTAGCCTTCAAGTCCAATGTAAACAAGTTCTTGTTGAGCCATCCCCATAAATAATCAAATTCTACCCACATTACACCATTAACGATTACCACCTTACCTTCATTACCCTTATCCTCGAGTGGCTTTCGAGCCTGGAGAAGAGCTAACTCGCACGCAAAAAAAGTATATAGAAATAAATAAAATTTAGAAACGATTGAAATTGGTTTTTACCTTTTTTTTTTTTACATGGGGGTCACCACTTGTCAAGGCCCGGAAGCCACTCAGGGTTATTGCATGTACAGTAATCAGTAGGACAGTATCGTAGTAAGCGCTGGTATTGGAATTTGATAAAGTGTGAGATAAACGGAGATGGCTAATTACACGTGTAATTACACGAAACCGCGATATTGTTGCCGCGTTAAGATAATTAGCAAAGCGTCTATTTTTCTCTGCTCGTTTGTCGTATTGAATGAATTTTCCGTAAACTCAATCTTTTGCAATTAAGAAAGACTCGTAATTATAGTTCTGTGGTGGCAACAAGAACTCTCTAGTTTTCCAAATCTCTGTCTTATTTTTGATTCGCAGGGAGACCCGACGTTGCTCAGGACTGCGTGAAGATCTTACATTGTGGAAAGCTTTTTCATCGGTTTTCATCCAGAAAGAAAGGCTGCTAAGGGGTAAAAATTTTAAAAAATTGGTACGTGGGGGTTCATCGAATTTTTAAATGTTTGTCAGCTGCGTGAATGGTTAACATTACAGCTTTCTTATGTCAAGAATAAATAGGTTTGAAAACGCTTTTTAAAGATCATGTCAAGCTGGTCTAATGGTTATCGTAATCGACTCATTGTCAGCTGTTTCACAAATGCACATGCATGAATGGTTAACATTACAGCTTTCTTATGTTAAGAATAAATAGGTTTGAAAACGCTTTTTAAAGATCATGTAAAGCTGGTCCAATGGTTATCGTAATCGACTCATTGTCAGCTGTTTCAGAAATGCACATGCGTGAATGGTTAACATTACAGCTTTCTTATGTTAAGAATAAATAGGTTTGAAAACGCTTTTTAAAGATCATGTAAAGCTGGTCCAATGGTTATCGTAATCGACTCATTGTCAGCTGTTTCAGAAATGCACATGCGTGAATGGTTAACATTACAGCTTTCTTATGTTAAGAATAAATAGGTTTGAAAACGCTTTTTAAAGATCATGTAAAGCTGGTCCAATGGTTATCGTAATCGACTCATTGTCAGCTGTTTCAGAAATGTACATGCGTGAATGGTTAACATTACAGCTTTCTTATGTTAAGAATAAATAGGTTTGAAAACGCTTTTTAAAGATCATGTCAAGCTGGTCCAATGGTTATCGTAATCGACTCATTGTCAGCTGTTTCAGAAATGCACATGCGTGAATGGTTAACATTACAGCTTTCTTATGTTAAGAATAAATAGGTTTGAAAACGCTTTTTAAAGATCATGTAAAGCTGGTCCAATGGTTATCGTAATCGACTCATTGTCAGCTGTTTCAGAAATGCACATGCGTGAATGGTTAACATTACAGCTTTCTTATGTTAAGAATAAATAGGTTTGAAAACGCTTTTTAAAGATCATGTCAAGCTGGTCTAATGGTTATCGTAATCGACTCATTGTCAGCTGTTTCACAAATGCACATGTGTGAATGGTTAACATTACAGCTTTCTTATGTTAAGAATAAATAGGTTTGAAAACGCTTTTTAAAGATCATGTCAAGCTGGTCCAATGGTTATCGTAATCGACTCATTGTCAGCTGTTTCAGAAATGCACATGCGTGAATGGTTAACATTACAGCTTTCTTATGTTAAGAATAAATAGGTTTGAAAACGCTTTTTAAAGATCATGTCAAGCTGGTCCAATGGTTATCGTAATCGACTCATTGTCAGCTGTTTCAGAAATGCACATGCGTGAATGGTTAACATTACAGCTTTCTTATGTTAAGAATAAATAGGTTTGAAAACGCTTTTTAAAGATCATGTCAAGCTGGTCTAATGGTTATCGTAATCGACTCATTGTCAGCTGTTTCAGAAATGCACATGCGTGAATGGTTAACATTACAGCTTTCTTATGTTAAGAATAAATAGGTTTGAAAACGCTTTTTAAAGATCATGTCAAGCTGGTCTAATGGTTATCGTAATCGACTCATTGTCAGCTGTTTCAGAAATGCACATGCGTGAATGGTTAACATTACAGCTTTCTTATGTTAAGAATAAATAGGTTTGAAAACGCTTTTTAAAGATCATGTCAAGCTGGTCTAATGGTTATCGTAATCGACTCATTGTCAGCTGTTTCAGAAATGCACATGCGTGAATGGTTAACATTACAGCTTTCTTATGTTAAGAATAAATAGGTTTGAAAACGCTTTTTAAAGATCATGTCAAGCTGGTCCAATGGTTATCGTAATCGACTCATTGTCAGCTGTTTCAGAAATGCACATGCGTGAATGGTTAACATTACAGCTTTCTTATGTTAAGAATAAATAGGTTTGAAAACGCTTTTTAAAGATCATGTCAAGCTGGTCTAATGGTTATCGTAATCGACTCATTGTCAGCTGTTTCAGAAATGCACATGCATGAATGGTTAACATTACAGCTTTCTTATGTTAAGAATAAATAGGTTTGAAAACGCTTTTTAAAGATCATGTCAAGCTGGTCTAATGGTTATCGTAATCGACTCATTGTCAGCTGTTTCAGAAATGCACATGCGTGAATGGTTAACATTACAGCTTTCTTATGTTAAGAATAAATAGGTTTGAAAACGCTTTTTAAAGATCATGTCAAGCTGGTCTAATGGTTATCGTAATCGACTCATTGTCAGCTGTTTCAGAAATGCACATGCGTGAATGGTTAACATTACAGCTTTCTTATGTTAAGAATAAATAGGTTTGAAAACGCTTTTTAAAGATCATGTCAAGCTGGTCTAATGGTTATCGTAATCGACTCATTGTCAGCTGTTTCAGAAATGCACATGCGTGAATGGTTAACATTACAGCTTTCTTATGTTAAGAATAAATAGGTTTGAAAACGCTTTTTAAAGATCATGTAAAGCTGGTCCAATGGTTATCGTAATCGACTCATTGTCAGCTGTTTCAGAAATGCACATGCGTGAATGGTTAACATTACAGCTTTCTTATGTTAAGAATAAATAGGTTTGAAAACGCTTTTTAAAGATCATGTAAAGCTGGTCCAATGGTTATCGTAATCGACTCATTGTCAGCTGTTTCAGAAATGCACATGCGTTAATGGTTAACATTACAGCTTTCTTATGTTAAGAATAAATAGGTTTGAAAACGCTTTTTAAAGATCATGTCAAGCTGGTCCAATGGTTATCGTAATCGACTCATTGTCAGCTGTTTCAGAAATGCACATGCGTGAATGGTTAACATTACAGCTTTCTTATGTTAAGAATAAATAGGTTTGAAAACGCTTTTTAAAGATCATGTAAAGCTGGTCCAATGGTTATCGTAATCGACTCATTGTCAGCTGTTTCAGAAATGCACATGCGTTAATGGTTAACATTACAGCTTTCTTATGTTAAGAATAAATAGGTTTGAAAACGCTTTTTAAAGATCATGTAAAGCTGGTCCAATGGTTATCGTAATCGACTCATTGTCAGCTGTTTCAGAAATGCACATGTGTGAATGGTTAACATTACAGCTTTCTTATGTTAAGAATAAATAGGTTTGAAAACGCTTTTTAAAGATCATGTCAAGCTGGTCTAATGGTTATCGTAATCGACTCATTGTCAGCTGTTTCAGAAATGCACATGCGTGAATGGTTAACATTACAGCTTTCTTATGTTAAGAATAAATAGGTTTGAAAACGCTTTTTAAAGATCATGTCAAGCTGGTCTAATGGTTATCGTAATCGACTCATTGTCAGCTGTTTCAGAAATGCACATGCGTGAATGGTTAACATTACAGCTTTCTTATGTTAAGAATAAATAGGTTTGAAAACGCTTTTTAAAGATCATGTCAAGCTGGTCTAATGGTTATCGTAATCGACTCATTGTCAGCTGTTTCAGAAATGCACATGCGTGAATGGTTAACATTACAGCTTTCTTATGTTAAGAATAAATAGGTTTGAAAACGGTTTTTAAAGATCAAGTAAAGCTGGTCCAATGGTTATCGTAATCGACTCATTGTCAGCTGTTTCACAAATGCACATGTGTGAATGGTTAACATTACAGCTTTCTTATGTTAAGAATAAATAGGTTTGAAAACGCTTTTTAAAGATCATGTCAAGCTGGTCCAATGGTTATCGTAATCGACTCATTGTCAGCTGTTTCAGAAATGCACATGCGTTAATGGTTAACATTACAGCTTTCTTATGTTAAGAATAAATAGGTTTGAAAACGCTTTTTAAAGATCATGTAAAGCTGGTCCAATGGTTATCGTAATCGACTCATTGTCAGCTGTTTCAGAAATGCACATGTGTGAATGGTTAACATTACAGCTTTCTTATGTAAAGAATAAATAGGTTTGAAAACGCTTTTTAAAGATCATGTAAAGCTGGTCCAATGGTTATCGTAATCGACTCATTGTCAGCTGTTTCAGAAATGCACATGTGTGAATGGTTAACATTACAGCTTTCTTATGTTAAGAATAAATAGGTTTGAAAACGCTTTTTAAAGATCATGTCAAGCTGGTCTAATGGTTATCGTAATCGACTCATTGTCAGCTGTTTCAGAAATGCACATGCGTGAATGGTTAACATTACAGCTTTCTTATGTTAAGAATAAATAGGTTTGAAAACGCTTTTTAAAGATCATGTCAAGCTGGTCTAATGGTTATCGTAATCGACTCATTGTCAGCTGTTTCAGAAATGCACATGCGTGAATGGTTAACATTACAGCTTTCTTATGTTAAGAATAAATAGGTTTGAAAACGCTTTTTTAAGATCATGTCAAGCTGGTCTAATGGTTATCGTAATCGACTCATTGTCTTGAGGGTTTGGTTTCAATCTGAGTATTTTTTTTGTCCTTACAAGAAATGAACTATTTAGAAAAAACATAATACTTGCGTGTACACGTCTCAGTTTTTTTCGATTTTTTTCTTTTACTTCATTTTTTAAAGGAATTTAACGTTACGTTTAATAGCTACAATTTTTCTGTTGGGCAACGTTGGGTGGCCTGCTAGTAATATATTTTAACCCCCCCCTCTCTTTGGTAGAGCACTGTCGTAAACAATCTCACCCGCTACTTAATTGGCTGAAAATGCGAAGCTCGTTGTTTCTTTGTTTATGAACATGCGATTTGAGCACTACAAAGGTGGTGGTGGGTGTCTATTTAAATAGACATTCCAACGAGTTATTTACGGGCGTCAATTCCATGGTCGAGTGGGAGAACTGCCGACTGTCAACACGACGGTTCTAGGTTCAATCCTTGGCTTGGGAGAGATGCTAGTCTAGCGGCACTGATAAGTTGTGATACAACGAAACAGGACTGTATGTCGATGACTACAAATATATATATATATATTCAATCACGTCTGATTGAACACAATTAAGTTCTTCTTTTTTTCTAATTTTATTGGATAACTTTTCAATTCGCCAAGCGGTACTTTTTTATTTTGGCTGGCATGTTGTATATTATGGCGTCCAGTAGTTGTTATTTGGTCATATTCTTCTCAAGTGCTTTCAATCGGTGCAACAACTTCTGAGTGCCATATTATACAGCATGCCAGCTAAAATGAAAATGTGCTGCTCGGCGAATTGAAAAGATATCCAACAAAATCGGAAAATCAAAGAAATCTGTTGTGTTCAATCAGACGTGCTTTAATAATGACTTGTTGTCAATATATATATATATATATATATATATATATATATATATATATATATATATATATATATATATAGTGCTGTCAAAAAGAAAGTCCGCACTTGTCATTTTAATTTAGTAAATTTTTGAAATTATTATTAAACTAAGATACTTCAATTAAAAGTCAAATATGAACAGGTAAAATTATCTAAAATATAAATCTCACTTGTCTGATTAAATGTATGTATGTCTCGCAAAAACTTTCGACAGAGGCAATGGATTTTCACAAGATCAGTATCATTTTGAAGCTCGACCCTTCGGATGACAAATATCGAAAAATTGGCCGAGACATTAATTCCTTCACCCTAAACTCGGCCGTTGTGTACAAGGAGGGGTCGATTTTTTTTCGCCGACATTTTAGCAAGTCATCGTCATTGTTGGATTGACTTTGGTTAATTTCAACACTTTTGACTTCCGGTCGTGTCATGGAGACATTGGCTAAGATGTCAGACTTTCTTTCACTTTCTTTTACAACTTTGTGGCACGGGTTCGAGCTAGCCTCCCTACTACCATTTTTTTTTTTTTTCTCTCTAAACACACACCTCCAAACAGCCGGGCAACGCTGGGCACCCAGGCTAGTAGAGGAATAAAATGCAAATTAGATGAGGTATAGGTTGTTTAAACAGTTAACATTCAATTTAGCTTATAATTCCGATGCAAAATCTATCTCGGAACACTCCCAGACACATGAAGTACATTTGTGTGAAATTTAAAAACAAAAAATCGGTCCAGCTCTATCATGGGAACAGTAGTCCGAATAATTTTTTTAAAAATTTATTTACAAGGGGATCATAACTTATCAAGGCCTGAAGGCCACTCGAGGATAAGGGTTCATGAATGTAAGGTGGTAGTGTAGTAATCGTTAACAGCGTAGATTGGGTAGAATTTGATTATTTAAGGGGATGGCTCAACGAGAATTTGTTTACATTGGACTTGAAGACTACCATATTGTAATCAGCTGGGAAGCAGGCCAGGAGAACGGTGTTGCACAGGCGGGTAATTCTAGGAAGGAAGCTTTTTTTCATAGAATATGCATTTAGATTTAGACACGGGGAGTAGGGGAAATTGTTGATAGTGGTTGTAGCTAGTCGAGTGTTTTTTTTTTTTTTTTTTTGTGAAAGTTTGACAAGGGGAGACCAAATGAGCATTTGCCATGAAAATAATGATAGAATAAAGACTTGCAATGTCTCTTCTGTGCGAATATTAATGATGCAACTGGAAGGAGCAAATTTTGCTCGTAAATATAATTAAAATATTATGCTTCTAAATCTGCAAGGATCTGTGGCATAGTGGATAAAGTACTTGATGAAAATTTAGTCATAATTAAAACTCTTCTTGAGGTTGAAGGTTCAATCTCCAGTGCGGGCGGAACTCGAAACAATTGTGAAATACTCGGGACTTCTATCTAGTTGTGGCTGATCGAATGAGAGCATGTTACGTCCATGGATTAAAGCGTTCCGTTTTAAATTTTTTGCAGATTTCAGAGTTCAGCAAGATACACCTGAAGAAGGCCGGAGGTTACATCAGCCGAAATGTTGTGAAAATAACACTCAAGATGAGAACAATAGTTTATACAATCTACCTTCTTTATTACAAGCCGGATTAAGAAGAGGCTGCGCTTTTATTCTTTTTGCGGACTGTTATCCTCGTTTTCATAGTTGTTGTTGTTTCACCATGTTTCGACCAACTCATCCTTTGGCCTTCTTCATGTGGTTAACCACAATGGGATAGGAATGCTGAGTCTTGTAATTGTATCCCCAGTAATTACTGCCTTCCATAGTTGTCGTCTTAACACGTTTTAGCCAACTAATCCTCCAGCCTGCTTGGTTAGGATATAAACTGCTATCTTCAGACAATGCTCTCCTGGAACTGTGGATACTCAATGCTTCTATCCACTGTGCCATGGGGCCTGTGGCTCAGTGGAGAGGCGTTCCAGGTGAACATTGTCTGAAGATAGAGGCTACGGATTTTCACAAAATCAGTATCGTTTTGAAGCACGGCCTTTCAGATGACAAATATCGAAAAATTGGCTAAAATCATGTATTTCTTCACCTTCAGCTGGACACTTCTCTACAGGGATGGGTCGTTTTTCCTTTTTTATTCTGATATTTTCGAAAGTCATCCCCTCTATTCGATTGGCTAGCCTTAATTTAAGCCTTCCTCACTTCCCGTTTGGCAATGGGTGCAACAGCAAAGACATCACTTTTTTTTTTCTTTTTTGTTTTTTTTCACAATCTTTTCCATGTTTGCTGTATGGGTTCGAACCTGCCTACTACCACTTTTTTTTTTTTTTCCTCTCAACACGCACCTCCAAACACCCGGGCAACGTCAGGCACCCAGGCTAGTTTATATATATATATATATATATATATATATATATATATATATAAAAGCGAAAATGTGTGTTTGCATATATGTATGTTTATTTGTGTGTTTGTATGCCTCGCAAAAACTTTCCACACGGGTCACGGATTTTCGCCAGATCGGTATCATTTTAAATTTCCAACCTTCACCCGACAAATATCGAAAATTGGCCAAAAACGTTAATTCCTTCACCCTAAAATGATCACTTTTCTACGGAGGGGGGGGGGGATTCAGCAAAAACCGTCCTCTCATGACAATTCTGTAACCTGATTTCCATTAAATATTTGAAAAGTGACACAAGTTCGTCGACATTGTCTTAGCTCAGTTGGTTAGAGCTGGGTCTCATTACCTAAAGGTTTTGGGTTCGAATCGTGGTGTGAGATGTCTTTTTTATTTCTTTTTTTTTTTTTTCGATTTTTAAAAGATTTTAATATTGAAGCAGGGTTATTTAAGCCATTTTTCACGTGTTTTTCAGATTTTTCTGGTATTTTTACTTCGCTTATTCTTAGGTTTTCATTAACAACCCCCACCCCCACCCGACCACACACACCCAAAAACACCCAGGCAACGCCAGGTACCTCCCGCTAGTATATATATAAAGTGAAACTGTATGTTAGTGTGTGTGTGTACTTTTTGTGTATGTCCGCAAAAGGCTTTTCTCGGGGGGGGGGGGGGCTTGGTCGAGCCACTCCATCTTAAAACTTTTTATATACTGTCTAAATAATAATATCCACAAGTTAAGAACGGAGTTGCGTCTATCTTTTAATTTGCCCGACTTTTACATGCTATTTTTGAGATTTTTTTTGATCGCTGCGTCTTTGTTTCGCTTTTCAGTATAAAAAAAGCGAAACTGATTTCCGTATCAGCAGTTCCACGGCACACGGGACGAAAGCAATAAACGTTTGGTCAATGTCGGTTTTCACCGTCATATCAAACAATTGCTTTCATTCCGACACGTTCCCCCTTTCTTAGGGGAGTTGCTTTAAAGTTGGGTAAAAAAAAAAAACCCAACTATCCCGCACTTAACATTAAGTACGGAATTACAATCAGCGCTTTCATTCCCTGTGGCGTCATGTTTGACCTCATTAACTCGCACCTGTCACATAACGTTTAAATCATTTTTATTTCACATATTCTCAGTGCTCTGCCATCTGAGTGTGGCAGTAAGTCCTCAGCCTGTTAACCTCAAGGGTTTGGGTTCTAGCCTGCCTACCAAAACTTTTTACCCCCCCCCCCAACACACACCTACAAACACCCAGGCAACGCCAGGTACCTCCGCTAGTCTAACATATAAAAGGCAAACTGTGCGCGTTTGTATATGTCCGGGAAAGGCTTTTAGTACCTGGTTTCCCGACAAGGTTACTATTTTGGAGAATGTTCCTCATACTCCCTAGGTTATAATGTCTCTGATTCGAAAACGGACGTCGTCTCTATCTTTATTTTGAGTTTAAAAAAAAAAAATCCCTGTTTCCCGATGTGTATTTGTTCCTTTTGTGTATAAAACTAATTCAAGTGAATTAAACCCTCCTGGCCTTCCAGCCGGGACGTCCAGAAAGGCAATCAGCTTTGATCAATGTGGGGGGAAACCCTTCATATCAGACAATTCCTATTCATTTGGACACTACCAGAGCTCCCCCTATTTGATGGGAATTGGTTTTCCCCCAACATCGTGGGGAAACAAGTACGGGGCAGAAAGCTGAAAGCTAAACTGGCCTACAGCCAGACGTTCATTTCTGCACCTGCGTGATTCTCATTTCTTTCTTTTTCATCGCTAAATTTGAACACCTCACATTTCCGCTTAGCTCTAAGGTTTTCTTTCACTTTGTTTTCCGCCTTCGCGTCACAGGTTCGAGCCTGCCTGCCTGCCTACTAACACTTTTTTTTTCTTCTTCACACACTTTTAAACACCCGGGCAACGCCAGACACCCCCGCAAGTCCCATAAGAAAACCGAACAAAACTAATAGGGAATTAATTAAAATGAATGTTTAAGAAAATATGCAAATTAGCTAAATCTTTTGCTAGTGAATGCAATTTTGCAACCCATATATAACAAAGTTTTTATTTTCTTTTTTAAATAAATAGCGAAAAGGGTTTTTAATATGGATATCAATACAGTAAAAAAAAAAAAAAAATTATATATTAGTTTTTCCGGTATGTGAATTCAAGCCGGTTTCACACAAGTCAAACGTGTACGGTAAAATAAATGTGTCATCTAACAAAAGCATCTTTCTTCTTTTGTGTTCTGTCAAATCAACAAATGTTTTTTGTTATAAAAACAAAAACAAAAAAAAAACTTCGTTTAGTGGATCTCTCTCCAATTTCCTGGCATTTTTTTTTTCCTTGTGTCGGGTATCTGGGTCCGTTTTTTTTTTATTTACCTTTTCTGGCTTCTCGTTACTATGAACATCAGGAACTTTCTACGGAAGAAACTATTCTGCTCGACCCTCGGACTTTTAATCCCTTCCACCGTGCAACAAATGACGGATCCCGTACTGGAAGAGGAGAAACACTTCTATCTGCCATGTAAATATTACCCGACATGCTTTTAACACGACCCCGACTTCTGTTTATTGGCTCTCCTTTATGTTTATGTCAAATGTACTCGTGACCCGTTGGGTCACATCCACTATTAATGATATTGTTGTGTGAAAATTGCCATTCATAATTATTGTCAGTATTTTGTAAAAATTTATATATTCTTATTAATTGCATTATTATGAGAAAAAATGAAATTATTATTATTATTATTATTATTATTATTATTATTATTATTATTATTATTATTATTGTTATATAGAAGTATTATTATATAGAAATATTATTATATAGAAGTATTGTTATTATTATTATATAGAAATATTATTATATAGAAGTATTATTATTATTATATAGAAGTATTATTATTATATAGAAATATTATTATTATTATTATATAGAAGTATTATAAAATAGTATTATTATTATTATTATTATATAGAAATATTATTATTATTATTATTAAATAGAATTATTATTATTATATAGAAATATTATTATTATTATTATTATTAAATAGAAGTATTATTATTATATAGAAATATTATTATTATATAGAAGTATTATAAAATATTATTATTATTATTATTATTAGGGCTAGGACAACAGCATATTCTTTTCATTGTTTTGACTCTCGAGTGTGTATCCGTTCATATCTTATATGGCTTTATACAGTGTTCTGGGTCTTGGTTGATTAACTTTGTCGGATATATACTCGAGAGTCAAAACAATGAAATTGTAATTGTGAGCCAAGGGTTGCGCAATCTCCAACCACACTTCTCCTGAATCGGCACTGTTTGAGTCCAGTAGCAAGGGGAAGTCCAGGATGACTGGAAACAATGCCAAGATAAGCGGAGAGCACATACAGCACCTTTAAAGTTTCAAATGGTCACCCATCTGGTAATGGCCAGGCTTATTATTGCTTAACTTTGATGATCTGACGGGAGCCGGTGTGTCAAACGTGATTATGCCATATATATATTATGATTATATGGAAGCGTAATACGGCACAATCACGTTGACGCACCTGTTCTCGCCAGATCACCGAAGTTAAGCAACGTTGAGCATGGCCAGTATAAGATGGGTGACCATTTGGGAAGGCAAGGCGCTGTATGTACTACAAGGTAAAAAATACCAGGTTGAGAAACTTGCGTAATCTGTCCTTCTCTCGAGGGCAGATGGGACTCTCTTAAGCCCTGGTAGGCAACCCATCTAGTGATGGTGTCACCATAAAAAATAGCCTTGATAGCCCTGGCGAAGCATCAAGTATTCAGCTACCGACAAGATTTGAATTACACAATAAACTCATGTAGCAAGTTCAATCTCGGTTCCGGCCGTGCTGAATTGATGGATTATTTTATATGGATGTCTTATTATTTTTATATATGGAAGTATTAGCATCATTATTATTATTATTATTATTATTATTATTATTATTATATTGTCTTATAAGTGTATTATTATATAGAATTATAATTTTTATTATAATTATTATATAGAAGTATTATTATTATTGTCATATAGAATTATTATATAGAATTATGTAGTATTTTATAAGTGTTATTATTAATATTATTGCTATTATTATTATTGTTATTATGTAGAAGTATTATTATTATATGGAAGTATTATTTTATTATTTATCCATGAAAGTATTAATTTATATGGATGCATTTTTATTATTTTTATATAGACATATTACTATTATTAATGGAAATATTGTCTGTGAATTATTATTATATTGTTAGGGTTTGTATTACTGTACACATAGATTCGAAAAAGCTGTCAAAAAACAAATATATAACAAATAAATGTTATCAAAGGCAAGATAAGTTACTTTTCTACCAAACTAGATATATTTTTTGTGTTTTTATTCAATGTAACATGTTTATTCAGCTCGAAAAACATGCAGTGTTTACCGATGTCTTGGAAAATTCAAAATAGCGCCCTACTCTCTCTTTAACACGGTAAGTTTGGGAAAAGGTGTTATAAATAATAAACTATACAAAATACTATTAAAAAACCATCAAATATATGTCAACTTATGTCATGGTAACATATATTGAGCGAATTTCTAACAGTATTTTGTCTAGTTCATTATTTATAATACCTTTTCCCAAACTTACCGTGTTAAAGAGACAGTCGGGCGCCATTTTGAATTTTCCAATACATCGGTAAACACTTTATGCTTTTCGAGCTGAATAAACATGTTACATTGAATAAAAACACGAAAAATATATCCAGTTTGATAGAAAAATAACTTATCTGGCCTTTGATAACATTTATTTGTTATATATTTTTTTTTTTGACAGCTTTTTCGAATCTATGTGTACAGTAATACAAACCCTATTGTTATTATTAATATTATTAATTTTCTATACAAATATTATGTAGTATTTTTATATATAAACTAGCAGTTCCGCCCGGCTTTGCTCGAGCCCTATGTACTGTTAATAACTTTTTGTGCATATGTATTAAAAATTTTGAATTGTGTACAGGTAGTATACATCTAAAATTTCAAGTGTTTAGGCCTAAAATTGGCGGAGGAGTTTGGTAGAGTCTGCAAAGGTCAACTCTTTCAACTTTGACCTTTTGGCAGCCAAATTTTCACTCCAAAACTGATTAAAAAGCTAGCTGTATGTCTGAATACCCTTTATGTAAAATTTCAAATGTTTAGACGAAAAAATTGGCTGAAAAGTTAGGTAGAGATCGCAAAGGTCAAATGTTTTGAACTTTGACCTTTTGTAAAGGTCAAATGTTTTGAACTTTGACCCCTTGGCAGCCAAATTTACGGCCAAAAACTGATTAAAAAAACTGATTGATTGCACTATGTCTGAATACCCTTTATGTAAAATTTCAAATGCTTAGACCAAAAATTGGATGAGTAATTTGTGTATTGCAGAGGTCAATTTTCTTTTTTAAAACTTGACCCCCTAACATTTATTGTTTTGGGCTCAAATCAAATTAAAACGTTTGATCCATGTCCAAGTAACCTACATCTAAAATTTCAAGTGTTTAGACCAAAAATTGGCCGGGGAATTTGGTATAGTTTTCAAAGGTCAAATCATTGAACTTTGACCCCCTTGACCGCCAAATTTCTGGCCAAAAACCGATCAAAAAGATTTTCCCAAGTCTCAATACCCCTTATGTCAAATCTCGAGTCTGTAGACTGAATATTGACAGAGTAGTTTGATAGGGAAATATACACACACAGACACACAATTTCGCTTTTATATATATACTAGCAGTTCAGCCTGGCTTTGCTCGGGCCCTATATACTGTTCATAACTTGCTCTACGTGTGAATACACTTTATGTAAGATTTCAAATGTTTAGACCAAAAATTGTCTTGAGTAATTTCGTAGACTGCAGAGGTAAATGTTTTATAACTTGGACCCCAATTTTAATCCCTAAACATTTATTATTTTGGTCTCGAATCAAAATAAAAAGTTTTACCCATGTCCAAGTTACCTACATCTAAAATTTCAAGTTTCAGACCCAAAATTGGCAGAGAAATTTGGTAGAATCTGCAAAGGTCAACTCTTTCAATTTTGACCTTTTTGGAAGCCAAATTTTCGCCCCCAAACCGATTAAAATGCTTGCCGCATGTCTGAATACCCGTTATGTATAAATTTTAAATGTTTAGACCCAAAATTGGCTGAGTAGTTTGCTAGACTTTGCAAAGGTTAAATCTTTTGAACTTTGGCCCCTTGGCAGCTCAAATTTTCAACCTAAATCGATTAAAAAGCTTGCCCTATCTCTGAATACCCTTTATGTAAAATTTCAAATGTTTAGACCAAAAATTGGCTGATAATTTGGTAGAGACCGCAGAGTTCAATGTTTTTTAACTTTGACCCCAATTTTAACCCCTTAACATTTATTTTTTGGGGCTCAAATCAAATTAAAATGTTTGCTCCATGTCCAAGTAACCTACATTTAAAATTTCAAGTGTTTAGACCTAAAATTGGCAGAGGAGTTTGGTAGAGTTTTCAAAGGTCAAATCTTTAAACTTTGACCCCTTGAGAGCCAAATTTCTGGCCGAAAACGGATTAAAAAGATTTTCCCAAATCTCAATACCCCTTATGTCAAATCTCGAGTCTCTAGATCGAAAATTGACAGAGTTATTTGTTAGGGAAATGCATACACACACATACACACACACACACACATTTCCACTTTTCTAGATATATAGATTATATAATATTGTTGGAGATTGTACAGTGAAACCAACTAACCAAAAAATAGGGTAACAAAAAATCAACTATACAATAAATAAATGTTACCATAGTTAGTAACAGATACTACACTTTGAATTATTTGTTTGCAGAAAATAATTTGCATTTAATAAAAATTAAGCACAAGGCTATCACATGTGGGAAATTGGTCGAAGGTGATGCTTGGTCAATAATGATAAAAATTCCTTTATCTTAACTGGGATCATCTCAGTCACCACAATACCACATTTACTTGAGTGGCCGTCCTATTTAAGATGTCACTAAATTTGTTGAAAATTTTGTTTTTCGTGAATACGAGGTCCCTTCCATAAGTTTCTAGACTTTTTTTCGTATGGACACTTTTATTGATAGTATGCATATGAAACTTTAGTCCCCTTCGAAGTAATCTCCTCCGGCTGCTATGCACTTGTTGTACCGTTCCAGTAATTTCTGGAAGGCTCCATGGAAGTCCTCTTGTATGACTATGTCAATGACCCTCGTCACAGCCTCTTTTATCTCCTCAGTTGTCTCATAACGACAACCTCTAAGGTTTTTCTTGAGCTTAGGGAATAACCAAAAGTCACGGGGAGCAAGGTTTGGACTATAGGGAGGGTGGGGAACTGTCTTAATGCCCAACGTCTTTCTTTCTGATCTTCTCTGAGCACCCTTGGGACAAACTTTGCGCAAATCTTCCACATCTTCAGTTTCTAGCGAATAATTGTATGTACAGTTTGTTGTGGTGTGGTGGATGTATTATACAAATCCCCAAGTCGTACAAAATAGGAAAAATGAATTGTTTTGAGGAAGGAACGAACAACGCGTTAAATTGAAATAAACGAACTAGGATTTATTTCGTGAAGAAACAAATGAAAGAAAAGGGTACAGCACGTGTTTAGTTTGCCGTGCATCTCTCGCTGTTAACTGGTGAGAAGGAAAGTCTATTGTTGCAGAGAGAGAGAAAGTCAATCCAGGCCATGGAGATAGAAAGCGTGTAAGGTGTACGTACTGTCTGTTGACTCTTGCCCCTCACACATAGTAGCAGGTGACGTGAGGCGCGCCCCAAAAGGAGCCGGTTGATCCGTTGACCTCTCAGGTCGGAAGCCGAATTGAAAAGAGAGAAACAGCTTATTCTCTTGCTTTTATAGTTGTTTCCGGTGGTCTTTTGTGCATGTGTGGATTTCCTTTAAAGGGGAAGTGACGTTGCCCATGTGTGCGTACATGTGTGTGTATGCACGTGAATGTGAGTGTATGTATGCGAACGTGAAATTATCTACGTGTGTGTACATGTTAATGTGCGCGTATGTGTATGACAAGAAAAATGGCTTGAGATGTGAACGCATGTATCTGTGCGAGAGTACGAAAGGCTCGAACAAGTTCCCACACTGACATCAAACTGTGCACTTATTGCCTCTATAGACACACGACGGTCCTTATCCATGAAATTCTTTATTTGGCCAATCAACTCTGGTGTTCTGATTTCTTTACACCTCCCACACCTATCATCATCCCTCACAGACTCCCTGCCTTCCTTGAATCTTTTATGCCACTCAAAAACTGATGCTCGGTCCATGCAAGATGGTCCAAAAGCAGTCTAAAGCATTCCATACGTTTCTGTAGCAATTTTTCCAAGTTTAAAACATAATTTCATTGCATATCGTTCTTCTAAAGTGTCCTCACGTCCAGATTGCATTTTTTAAATTCACCAGCTGTGACGATCAGGCTTTAGTAGGGTGTATTCCAATTCCTGCTGTAGCTGTTCATTTGAACCTGAAATCATAAAAATTGGTCTGTTATCTTCTAAGATGCTTAACAATAACATACTGAATTTTTAAGAGACTACAAAAATATTAAATGCCTGTACAAAAAAAGTCTGAAAACGTCAAGGCACTTTGTATATTTTATATGGATGAATTTCATTGGAATAAAATGGGGGAAGGAAAAAAAAATTAGTTAGTAAAACCTGACTAACCATTTTTCAATAATAGTGATAACGAATGTTCCACACTTTAATAATCTTTTTTGGTACGTTTAGAATCGAAAAGAGGCAGGTCTATCTCTAAATGGTAGTGGGATTTATAGGGGAGAAAATAAACAGGAGTTTGATGAGTAGTATTAAACCTAGGTATCACGTGATGATTAAAACAACTTATTTTTACTTATGTAGACTAAATCAATAAAAAAAAAAAACATGAGAAATAAACAACTTTTAAACAATTTTTACTTGTGCCACTTGCTTTCTTCACATGGCAGGTGCTCGTCTGAGCTCCAATCCCTCGTTCCCCCTCGCCAATCTTTCACGAGAAACACCCGTCTGGCTGAAATAATAATATGTCAATAATTTTCCCCACTCTTTATCTGTGCCTAAATCCAAACGTAGATTCCATGAGTAAAGCTTCTTTCTTAGAACTGCATGCCAGTGGAACTCTCTGCCGCTTGCCTGTTTCCCACCTTACTACACCTTGGACGTTTTCAAGTCCAATATAAACAAACTCCTGACAAACCGCCCCGTTAAATAAGACACTCTATCAAAACCCTCAGTATAATGATTACTACAATACTATCTCATTGATTACTGTACATGCAATAACCCTTATCCCTGAGTGGCCTTCGGGCTTTGATAAGTGGTGACCCCCATGTAAAAAAAAACAAAAAAACAAAAAAAAAACAAAGATACAGACTAAACAGATTCACTGAAGTCCCATCGATTCGTTTTGTTTGACTTATTTTTGGGTTTTGATCGCAAGGTCAAGGTTTCTACTTGGTCTACAAAATGGCAACTGGTAGCCATCCTGATTTTTTATTCATTGAATGTTGACACATTTTAATCGAGTTTCGATGAGTAAAATAAATTACATTTTTACACGAAATGACTCTTCATCTAAAAATATTAAAGATAAGAAACATTTTTTTTCTCATATCATCCGAAAACCCTATTTAGTGACTACCACCAAGTTTGACAATGATGATGATTTTAACACGATGGCAGAATTAATACCATTTGTACCCCCCTCGACGTAAATACCCCTGACAAACAAGCAGCTAAATCCCACCCCTACACAGTAGAGATCCCTATGTGTAAGAAAGCCTTTTACTCCAATAGTTTCTTCCCTAGAACTTCTAGACTTTGGAACTCCCTTCTGGGATTCTGGTTTCCCAACTGTACTGACATGCAGAAGTTCAAGTGTAATGTAAACAGACATCTTGCTGCTCATCCCCCTTCATAATATCCCTGCAACTTATGTCCCCTATAGTAGCTCGCTACTTCAAAGTGGCACTGTGCCTTGTTCGGGGGGGGGGGGAATTGAATTAAAAAAATAAATAAAATTGTAACAAAAACAAAAAAAATCAATCAATTGAAAACATTGTCTGTTTCAGAGAAACAATTCGAACATCTGTTACAAGAAAAAAAAATGTCATATTATTTCACATGGAAAAAAAAAAAAAACACCAAACAAACAAATAAACAGGTAAATAGTTTTTAATTATGACTAAAAAAAAAAGTTAACAGATGTGAAGGAATTCATGATTGTATCGGGTCGGGTCGGAATTAATATCAATAAATTCCTGCTGAACTACTCCAAACATCGCACAACACTTCCGCTTTTGAATTATCGACATTATAATTCTCTTAATCTGTCTGTCTGACACTCGGACTTCGGACTTCGTTGGGGGACTAAGGTAGCATGCACGTGGCAAAAAAAAAAAAAAAAAAAAAAAAAAAGATAAAATTCAGGATCAGCTTGTAGGCCCCCAACTTCTGTTAATAAAGGAGCAGGTAAAGAGAAAACGGAACGAATATGCTAGACACAACACAAAAACATAAAATGAATAAATATATATATACTAGCGGTGGGAGGGGCTTTAGCCGGGCCTAAAATACGCTTAAATATGATATTTTAATTTGTCCAGATTTTGTATATATTATTATAGAGTCGTGATTTCAAAAGTTAAAAAAAAAAAAAAAATATTTAGGTGCCATCAGCTAGAATCAAAACCGAAACTGTAACATTCAAAGCTGGTGACGTTACCACTGTACCAAGGTGACAAGCATGAAAACTGATTAAAAATAAACTAAGATGAATGAACAAAATGTTTAACGATTTTTTTTTTTTTCAACTTAGACCCCTTAAAAACAATTTTTACTAAAGACCCGCAAAAGAATGGTCCATAAAAAATCCAATCATTTGAGGCCCCTGGCGCCGCTCTGTGACTTTTAGTTTCGGAGGAGATAGAGTTTGAAAATATGGAGATACAGACAACTAGACCAACAGACATATAGCAGTTTATATATATATATATTCAGCAAAAATGGTAATTAATAAAAACCTGAAGAGAGTACTCAATACTATTGTAGAGCAAATATATATATATATATATATATATTATTTTCCACCAGACTATCCATTCATGTGTAATCACCTTTTCCTTCACTAGATTCCCTCTGCTTCACTTTTTTTTGTTTTCAAGTAAGATCTTGACTTACTTGTTGTTTCATCAAATACTTCTGCATGCAAAATCCGATCCCGCATTTTGCTAATTCCTACCCTCTGATGAGAAGGAAAGTATTTCTTCGAAACTCCGCGGATTAAGGACTATCCATTTATCTAGTGTTTCCTTTTCAGATTGAATATGTTTTTAACTCATTTCAAAGTGTTTTTTAACATGTTTTATTAACTGTTTGCTTATATATATATTTTGTTACCGTTTTCTGTAAAGTCTGATTAAGTTATCGGATCATTGATACGATTCGGTAATCGAAACGTGTAACTAAGCAGATAAAATGCTAATATATATATATATAACTACTTCATTTACTCACATAAATTTATTATACGAAAGTATAGATTTATGCGTAAACTTTAAGTATTTACTTCAAAAGTGCTCAATACGTAGGTAGAGCTAGTTAGTAATTTATATAAATTACTATATATATATATATATATATATATATATATATATATATCTATATATCTATAAAAGTGAACGTGTCTGTCTGTCTGTCTGTCTGTCTGTGTACATTTCCCTACGCAATAACTCTGTCAATTTTTAGTCTATAGACTCGAAATTTGAAATACCGGGTACTGAGATTTGGGAAAATCGATGTGACGGGTGTCAGCCAGAAATTTGGCTGTTAAGGGGTCAAATTTCAACGATTTGACCTTTAAGAACTCTACCAAACTCCTCCGACAATTTTGGGTCTAGACACTTGAAATTTTAGATATAGGTTCCTTGAACATGGATCTAACTTAATAAAGTGATTTGAGCCCGAAACAATAAATTTTAAGGGGTCATAATAGGGGTCAAAGTTTTAAAAAATTGACCATTTTTTTTGTTTTTTTGCTTTTTTTGCACAGCATACACCTCCAAACACCCGAGCAACGCCGGGAACCCCTGCTAGTATATATATATATATATTAGTGATGGGACGATTCCAATATTTTTTCCCGATTCCGATACACTTACAGATTCTAATTTCGATTCTTTATAAATCTCTAAATATTTAGCTATAAAGTTGTTATTTTGTCAGGATTACAGTAAAAACACTTATTAAATGTGCGTATATTTTCTTGATACGTATAAAAAAAAACACCTGTGGAGGTGATTTATAGCTTTTAGTGTTACTTTAAAATTAATAAATATTTATTATTTTATTATTAATACCAGCAGTGGAAGATTTTGTTTCAAACAAAATCAAATAAAAAAAAAAAACATAAATAAAGGAATTGTTTTTGGCATTGGAAAACAGGTACACATTATACCGATTCTGATACCACCAAAAGTTCCGATTTTTCCGGTTCTCGATTCCGATTGATCGTCCCAATACTAATATATATATATAATTAGCATCACTAGTGTCAATGCATATTTATCTATGAGGGATGACCGTTTCCTACACTGTGTCGTCCATCTGTTTCCCATTGCAATAAACTCTGAGATCATCGATTGAACTCTTCTATCTATAGAGTGGGCCAAAATAAGGGTCCTATTTTTAAAAATTCATAAATTCATGTAAGTTTTAAGTGTTTTTCGGCCAAAATTTTTTTTGTTTATTTCAAAAAAATCTCGGAAGGGTCAGTCTACACACACATAAAGTTTGGTGAGTTTAACTTTTATTTTGTAGAAGTTATTAAAATTTAAAGATAGGACCCTTATTTTGGCCCACCCTGTATATTAGTTGTCTTATCCTATTGTGGTCTGTACCCACGCTCTTGGCTGTACATCTCCTGTCAAAGTACATCTCTTTCTAACAGAAAAACTCTATAAATCTGTTGATCAGCCTTCAGACTTCTAAACTATCTGTACGCCTCTGGAACCATCTCATAACTTAAGATTGTGGACATGATAATATTATAGTCAGCACAATCTGCCGCCAATAAAGAACTGCACGCCTGTGGAACTCTCTTCCGTTTTCCAGCTTTCCAACTGACTATGATATGGTCGTCTTCAAGTCCAACGTAAACAAGTTCTAGATGAGCTGTCCCCTTAAGTAATCCAATCCAACAAATTTCCACTACTAGGTTACGACTACATTTTCTCGTTAACTACCATACACTCATTAATCCTTATCCTCGAGTGGCCTCCTGGCCTTGATAAGTGGTGATTCCTTAGTATTAAAAAAAAAAAAAGAAAAAAAAAAAGACGCATATATTTTCTTTTTAGCACTGCTTGTAAAATTAAGGTTCAGATCTCAAGTGGCTACTCCAAGATCAAAGTGTAGTATCTGTACTCCAAAGTGATGGAAACATTTGTCCACATCCGGCTCATTAAACGCTGGCACGAGTCTGACCTGCTTTCCATTTCGTCTCTCCTTAAATAGCAGTCTCTCAATTTCATTTTCTCTGAGTCTCTCTTGTTCCACTTTTCTAACTCTAGTCTAGCCTTTTCTGTTTCTATTCCCGTCGATCTTAGCTCTCTCACGTGACGTCAGAAGCAGAGATGTATCATTGATTCCTGGTAAAAGTGCATTGAGAATGGCGGTGACTATGTAGAAAAAAAATTCTGAAGCACAAAAGGTCGCTCGTTTTAATGGTACCGCTCCTGTCATCATAGCTCTTCAACTTTTTTAGCTAAAAAGAATAGGAGGTTTTACATTTGGAACTACCCTGGTATGACAAAGTGCACTGTGGATGCCCGTGCACAGATATTATTCATCGCTGGCAAAAGTACATTGAGAATGGTGGTGACCATATAGACTCGTTTTAACGGTATCACACTAGTTTTCATAGCTTATCAATTTTTTGAATAAGAAAAATAGGAGGCTTTACTTTTGGAATGACACTCGTACAGGCTAAATGTCTATATTTTCTTTTTTCTGTGAAATCCGGGCGAGTCTGACACAAGGTCATCCAGCATCTTCTTCAAAGGTATCGTTATCAACCATGTGCTCTGCAACTACATTCGCTAGTTGAGGTTTTATCTCTAATAGTTTCACTATCCCAATTATATTTTTTTTTCAATTAAGTGCGTCTACTACAGACAGCTTTCTGTTGGAAGAGGTGTATTTATAACAGTAACAAGCCAAGCATGCGGGGGGGCCCCCTCCAGCATCATCTTCATCATCATCATTTTCATTATCATTATCTTCATAATCATCATCATCTTAATCTTCGGCCCTGTCGGTGGGGCATTAGAATATGCCAACTGCCCCTTGCAGAGGGTAAAAGTCCCTCAATGGGGGTCCTGGATATGACCTTAAACTATATCCAGTGGTGAGGCCCCAGCTTGTGGGCTTTGGGGAGTGTGGACCCACCCTTTAATTGCCATTGCTCCCAGGTCCACTCTGACCCGGAGTGGTAGTACCTGTTAGGGTCCCAACTATGGGTTAAATAGAAACCGACGTGAAAACAACAAATATATTCTATTAAAAAAAATTTTTCTTCCAAATCTTTGGATTCGGCATTAAATAACCCGAAAAGGGTTGATATGCTGTAAAACAAAAACAACCAACCAACCAATCTTAATCTTCATAATCATCATCATCATCTTCATTCTCATCTTTATCATCATCTTCATTGTAATAATCATCATCTCCATCATCATCATCATCTTCATCTTCATAATTATCATCATTATCATGTTCATCATCATCATCATTATAGTGAAATGTAACATGCGTAATCCAATTATTTACTTTCACCATGACTAATGTTTCTGCAAAATTTAAAAAAATATCCAAGGCATGGTTATTGAGAAAAGAGCAGACAAATGATTTGGGGGCAATTTAACCCCTTATAATGGGCCCTAGGGTCACAACCAGAATTATCCTGGAAAATCTGTTCTAGCAAAAATTTACTTTCACCATGACTAATGTTTGCGCAAAATTCCAAAAAAAATCAAGGAGCGAGAAAAGTGCAAACAAATGAACAGACAAACGATTTGGGGGGCAATTTTACTGGTATAATGGTTTTGCAGAAAATCTGTTCTAGCAAAAATTTACTTACACCATGATTAATGTTTGTGCAAAATTTTTTAAAAAATCCAAGACTTGGTTATTGAGAAAAGTATGAAAAGGAGTGAAGTACCAGGTTCAATTCCGCCTTTGTCGGGGGACCAATAACATCGTACCATATCATAACAATGAAGTATATTATCTGGTTATTAGTATAGAGTAATCCGAGAGTGCTCAATTTCTTAGATAGAGCAAGTGTGTTTAAACACAGCATTGTCTGGGGGAAAGACTTTTTTTGTTTTTTGTGTTTGTTATTATGTTGTATGATGATTGCATAATTCACGTTTGACACACCGCTTCTCATCATATCATTAAAGTTAAGCAACGATGAGTTTGGCCAGTACCAGATGGGTGACCATTTGGGACTTCCAGGTTCTGTATGTGCTCTCTGCTTATCTCGGCATTGTTTCCAGTCGTCCTGGACTTCTCCTTGCCACTGGACTCGAGCAGTGACGATTCAGGAGTGATGTGGTTAGGGATTGCGCAACCCTTGCCTCACAATTGCATGCGTGGCTGCCCTTACAGGAGGTATCCTTTGTCTTTCGAGACTGAACGGAGGCTTCGATGATGATTGCTACTTCTTGACAGAAGCTTGCCATCTCTTCAGATTAATGTAGAACGTCCATGCGCACATAGATGGCTCTTCGAACCAGCTATACTCTTGCAAAATCGTTCAAAGAGATGACAGGGGAACTTGCCGGTATTGTGGTAGGACTTCATTATGCACTTTTGAGAGCCTTGCAAAACACTTGCTGAATTAGAGACGTAACCAGAGATATTACCGCAAGAAAAATAGATGCTTCTTTACAATAGCGCATCGTCCTCGCCATTATATGAACCTCATATGTCTGTTTAAATGTATGTTTGCATGTTTGTCTACAAACTTTTGACAGAGGCGACGGATTTTCACAAGATCAGTATCGTTTTGAAGCTCGACCCTTCGGACGACATATCGAAAAATTGGCTAAAAACATTAAAAAAAATTAATTTCAAATGGCACCCCCTCTTTTCGATTGACTAGCCTTAATTTAAACCTTCGTCACTTTCGGTTTTGTGATTTCACGTTCTTTACCTCCTTCACGGTACGAATTAGAGCCTGCCTACTTACTATCACAATTTTTTTTTTTGCTCAACACACACCTCAAACACCCGGCAAAACCGGGCACCCAAGCTAATCTAATATATAAATTTCACTTGTCTGTTTGTATGTATGCATGTTTGTATGTCTGCCTAAAACTTTCACCCTCAACTGGGCACTTTTTTACGGGGGGGGGTTGCTTTTTTTCACTGATATTTTCAAAAGTCATCCCTTCTTTTCGATTGACTAGCCTTAATTTAATTAAACCTTCACCACTTCCGGTTTGGTGATGGATGCAACGGCAAAGATTTTTTTTTTTTTTTTTTTTTTTTTTTTTTTTTTTTTGCTCAACACACACCTCCGGGCACCCAGGCTAGTAAAAAAATATTTGAACCCAAATCTTTCAGAAAAAAAAGGCCACATTGCCAAATTTTCAAAAACAAAAAAGCCAAATTGAACATTTTAAATTGTTAAAAGAAATAACAAAGAGTGTGTGAATAAATATATAAACATTTACATACAAACTATTTTTCGGCAACAATTTTACATGTGATATTCGTTTTCAGAATACCTGAAAACTTTTAAATGTCGTCAAAAAACAATTTTTGTTAATTTATACTAATTTCAACAGGACACGTAAGTACGTAATGTTTTCACCCGAAATGCGTCGGTTTAAAACCTCATTAATCTACACAAGCACAACGAAAATTATATAAATGTTTATATATTTACATATTTAAACAATTTAAGTGTTCAATTTGGCTTTTTTGTTTGTGAAAATTTGGCTAAAATTATCAATTTGGCTTTTTTTGGCCGTTTTTTTCCTAAAAGATTTGGCTTTAAATTTTTATTCAAAAAATTTTTTATTACATTTTCACCCCAAACAAGGCACATTGCCACTTTGGTGTAGGGGGCTACTATCAGGGGCAACAACTACTGGCGTACTATGTAGGGATTTGGGCAGCAAGATATCGGCTCATGTTACACTTGAACTTCTGCACGTCAGTACAGTTGGGGAAGCAGGGACCTGGAATGGAATTCCAAAGTCTAGCGGTTCTGGGGAAGAAACTACTGGAGTAGAAAGATCTTTTACATCTAGGTATCTCTACTGTGTGGGGGTGAGATTTAGCTCCCTGTCGGGTTTGTCGAGGGTGTTTATGTCGTGGGGGCACAAGTGCTTGCAGTTCGTCAGAGCATTCACCATTAAAATATTTGTAGAACAGGCAGAGGGATGCAACATTTCGTCGATGGGACAGAGGCTGAAGCTTAGATGCCAGTTCAGGGCCTATCAGATTTACGACTCTCTTTTGAACCTTGTCTAGGAGCGAGAGACTAGTAGCCAATGCACCGGCCCAAATATGACAGCAATACTCCATACATGAGCGAATGGTGGCTTTATAGAGGTACAGATTACTTTCGGGTGTTAGTAGTTTTCTAGCACGGTAGAGAGAGCCTACCTTCTTCGCAGCGGCTCTGGCAATGCTCTCAATGTAATTGTTCCAATTCATGTTTCCTGTGAACGTTAGGAGTTTGAAAGATGTACTCTCAGATAAAGAGTCATTAGCCATTGCTATTGTTGGTAGAGAAGGTTTCTTGTAATTATTGAAGGAAACCAGTTTAGTCTTGGCGACATTGAATATGACCATCCATTTTTGTCCCCATTCCACTACAGATTGGAGGTCATCCTCTAGTGTTTCTGCCATTTCTTTAGATTTGTGTTCCTGTCGTGCCTGTTATAGAGTTTGGTGTCATCAGCATATATACCCATCTCAGAGGCAATTTTGTCGGGGAGGTCATTTATTAATATTAGGAACAATAGAGGTCCAAGGATAGACCCTTGTGGCACTCCCACATTTATATCATATTATTTAGATGTACGGCCGTCGAGGACAACCTGGATTTTTCTGTTATCTAAGAAGCATTTAATTATGTTAAGTATTCTACCAGTGGTACCGTATGATCTAATTTTCCTGAGGAGACCCTCATGCCATACCCTGTCAAAAGCCTTAGATATATCTGGAGCTGCCGCTCTGCCCTCCCTTGCTTTGTTCAGTGAATAGTATATACGTTCAGAGATTACAGTTAGGATGTCTGCGTGGAACGGGCTTGTCTAAATGCATATTGTTGGTCAGTCAGAAGTTTAGCATCTGTAAGGCGATGGACTAGAGCATGGTTAATTAAGGTCTCAAATATTTTGGCAAAAAGTGGGAGGAGGCTAATGGAGTGATAATTTAATGGGTCAGTTCTTTCGCCAGAATTCTTGAATACTGGTACCACAGAAGCAGTTTTCCAACAGCCCGGAAAGCAAGATTCATTAAGGCATTTGTTGTAGAGTTTGGAGAGAACTGGAGCTACTTCGACTGAGCACTTTTTTAATAGCACAGCTGAGGTGAGATCGGGTCCACATGCTTTTGAAGTGTCAAGGTTTTTTATGATAACATGCACCTGAGCAGGGGTGATTTTCAGATCGTCTTTTTATGTCGTTTCTTGGCCTTTTGGCTAGGTACAAAGTGTAGTATATGTTCTGATACTACACTTCACCTTTTTTTGTCATCGGTCAATGGAAGAGAAATCCTACATGACAGAGACAATTTAAATTTTTGTTTCTATCCAGAGTGCCTCATTTTTGGGGAGCTGGATTTTCCCCACATTAAAAACCAACCTTGTGTCTTGTCTTGGGGAGGCAAGTAAATAGAAACCCTGAGGACGACGCGCTATTTTAAAGAAGCGCCTAAAAATATTGATTTATTTTTAAAAATACGATAAATTCAAATCTTTTTTTTATTTTTTTATTTTTATTTTTTTTTTACTATTAGATATTCTGACGAAAACATAGCAAAATCTTGCATGAGTAATAAACTATTGATTTTTTTTTTCTTTCTTCTTCCCCTGTTGGATTCTGTCTGGTTTCAATGGCTTACGGAAGCCGCGCATGTTCGCTTCTCTCGTGCGTCTCTACTACAAATCCGATGTTGTGGCTGCATCTTTCACGCTAGAAGCAGCAAAATTGGAATCTGCAGCATCATTGACTGCAGTAGTAGTAGTCGTGGCGGCTCCTCATCCTCATCATCACAGCAGGCTCGCTCGCTTGCCTGCTGGCATCGGTACGAGGGATGCTCGCCTCCTCCTCGTCCTCTTCTTTCGATACGATACCTTGCTAAAATCATATATTGGACAGTGAGAGGAATAGAAATCAACACTATGAGAATTTAGCGGGCTTTTATTATTATTATTATTATTATTATTATTATTATTATTATTATTATTATTATTATTATTATTATTATTATTATTATTATTATTATTATTATTATTATTATTATTATTATTATTATTATTATTATTATTATTATTATTATTATTATTATTATTATTATTATTATTATTATTATTATTATTATTATTATTATTATTATTATTATTATTATTATTATTATTATTATTATTATTATTATTATTATTATTATTATTATTATTATTATTATTATTATTATTATTATTATTATTATTATTATTATTATTATTATTATTATTATTATTATTATTATTATTATTATTATTATTATTATTATTATTATTATTATTATTATTATTATTATTATTATTATTATTATTATTATTATTATTATTATTATTATTATTATTATTATTATTATTATTATTATTATTATTATTATTATTATTATTATTATTATTATTATTATTATTATTATTATTATTATTATTATTATTATTATTATTATTATTATTATTATTATTATTATTATTATTATTATTATTATTATTATTATTATTATTATTATTATTATTATTATTATTATTATTATTATTATTATTATTATTATTATTATTATTATTATTATTATTATTATTATTATTATTATTATTATTATTATTATTATTATTATTATTATTATTATTATTATTATTATTATTATTATTATTATTATTATTATTATTATTATTATTATTATTATTATTATTATTATTATTATTATTATTATTATTATTATTATTATTATTATTATTATTATTATTATTATTATTATTATTATTATTATTATTATTATTATTATTATTATTATTATTATTATTATTATTATTATTATTATTATTATTATTATTATTATTATTATTATTATTATTATTATTATTATTATTATTATTATTATTATTATTATTATTATTATTATTATTATTATTATTATTATTATTATTATTATTATTATTATTATTATTATTATTATTATTATTATTATTATTATTATTATTATTATTATTATTATTATTATTATTATTATTATTATTATTATTATTATTATTATTATTATTATTATTATTATTATTATTATTATTATTATTCCGGTCCATCATCGTAACAAAGATGTGAAAAGATAATCTCCATCTTCATCCTTGCTCATTTTATATTTAATTTTTTTGTCTTTTCCTTTCTTTTTCTCCTCTGCTTTTTTCACATGAGTGAAAAGTTACCCTCTCTCTGACTTATTCCACTTTTTCGTTTATTAAACTTTGTTTCTTAAACTCTTTCCCCCTCTCTCTCTGTCTCTTTTCCAGACTCTCTCTCCTCCCTCTCTTTTCCACTCTCTGCCCGCTTTCTTTCTCTCTCTTTTCCACTCCCTCCATCTCTTTCTCCCCTTCTCTCTCTCTCTCTTCTTTTCTCTTCATCCCTTTCTCTTTAACTCCCTCCCTTTCTCTTAAAACCCATTTCTCCCTTTCTCTTAAAACCCATTTCACCCTTTCTCTTAAAACCCATTTCTCCCTTTCTCTTAAAACCCCTTTCTCCTTTTCTCTTCATCCCTCTCTCCCTTTCTCTTTCTGTCCCCCCTTTCTTTCTATCTTTCTCTTCCTCTCTTTATATCCCCTTTTCTCTCTCCAAACACACACACACACACACACACACACACACACACAACTCTCTCTCTCTCTCTCTCTCTCTCTCTCTCTCTCTCTCTCTCCCTATGTACTCTCCTCTTCCTCCTCCTCTCAGTTACTTATTTCCCCCATCCATCCCATTCTCACCTTATGACACTGTTTGAATAACCGCTACCCTAATGTTCATCAGCATGGGATCTGCAGTGACTCGGCATAGCCAACCGGACAGGACAAAGTCCTGGTACTGGCTTTATAAACAATGGGGGAAATACATACGTCACTGGCAATGATTATTTTTTATATTTAATTTACCTTTTAAATAGATTTTTCTAAAAATACTAAAACAAAAAAAATCATTTTTCAATAACACTTTAAAAGTAAGAAAAAAACAAAACAAAAAAACAACAACAACAAAAAACAACATTTATTCCATCCATTTTGGTAAAAGTATAAATCCGGCCATTATTATTTCGTTCACAAACCATTTTTTTTTTTTTAATTTGTTTTTTTTTGTTGTTTTTTTTTTTGTATGAAATTTTATTTTATTTTATTTTATTTACGCATTTTACGCTTATTTTTTTTTTTTTATCTCAGGGGGAAAAAAGATACAAATATGAAAAAAAGGAATTGACAAAATTTGCCCTCCTCTAAAAATCTAACGTTTTTACAGATTTAATCCTGAAATCAACAACTATTTACTTTTCTTCGTCCTACAACAAAATCTTTTTACAATGTTTGCCTGTGGTAAGTATATCTCTCTCTCTCTCTCTCTCTCTCTCTCTCTCTCTCTCTATATATATATATATATATATATATATATATATATATATATATATATCCATCTCTCTCCCTCTCTCTCATATACACCTATTTACAATGCCTCCCCACAGGACAGTTAGACACCTGGGTCATTTTTTAACGTGGAGAAAAGGCACAAAAATAAAAAATTGTCTCAGTCGTGAAGGACTGCTCCTCCACTGAAAGAGAACGAGAAATCGAAGTGGAGCATCTGAAGAACAGATACTGCACTTTGATCTTGGCCGAAAGGCCAAGAGTTTTATTGTAGTGTGAGATTTATTTATATTATATATGTATATATATATATATAAGGAAAAAGGTAAAAACGACAATATAAAGACGACAATGCATATATATATTTAATCATTCATTCAATGGGGTGATTACATCAATTAGGGGTATGGGACATATATATATATAATCTATATCTAAGCACGTCTGATTGAACAGGACAGAGTTATTCTTTTTTCCGATTTTTTGGATATCTTTTCAATGCGCCGAGCGTTTTTTTTTTTGTTTTTTTTTTTAATTTCAGCTGGCATGTTATATATAATGATGCCCAAAAATTGTTGTTCAATCATATTTTTCTCAAGCACTTTCTATTAGTGCATTCGATCATTGTCAGAAGCGATTATTGTTGTCTTTTTTTTTTTTTTCTTATTTTTTCTTTTTCTTTGAGGTTTGGTGTATTTATATTTTTATTTTATTGTCATGTTCATTCAGACATGCTGCCAAAATATACATGTGTGTGTGTGTGTGTGTGTGTGTGTGTGTGTGCAGTCAGCACCAACCCTATTCAGGGTTCAACCGGCTTCCTCTGAAGGAGCAAGTTTTATGGGAGCATGAAATTCACAAGCGGTTCCCAGTTGCATGCATATCCCCGTTAGGTTTTTGTAACTTTCTGCAGGGAGGTGTCAACATAACATCCTCCTACATACAGCACCTGGACTTCCCAAATTGGTTACCCATTTTAGTAATGACCAGGGTCAACGTTGCTTTACTTTTGTGATCTGACGGGCACCGGTGTGTCAACGTGATTATGCCGCATAAAAAAAAAATATATATATATTGGAAGCTAGTCATTATTTAAGCATGTCTGGTTGAACACAACAGATGGTGAGAGCTGCCGACTGTCAATGCAACGGTTGTAGATTCGATCCATGGCTGGGGAGAAGTGTATGTCTAGCCACACTGATGAGTTATGATACAACGAATCAGTACTGTATGTGGATGACAAATATATATATAATATATAATGTGTGTGTGCTTTTGTGTATTAGTTTATAAGTTTTAATCTATTAAAAATGGGCTAAAGTTATAGTCCGTTGACTTAGAATATAGATACACTTATAGGGGACCCGACGTTGTCCAGGATTGAATGATGATCAACAAATGTTCCTCCCTCTAATAGTTTTATCGTGATCGAAATTGTTGAAATCGTCCATTGTTTTTTAATCAATTCGGTTGATTGGCTGCTCTAATTAGGACCCCCACCCCCGAAGTGTACCAGGAGGAAACTTCGCATGCTTCCCCGCAGTGACTTTGTCCTAAGTACATTGTAGTCTTCATTGTATTGTAGGGAATCTAAAATATTATCTGTGAATAATAACTTTACTTAAAGTTTAAAATGCAAAAGTCAAGTATCATATACAATATTAACTAAAGGAACAAGCGAGGGGGGACCATAGATTGAAGCTCAGTCGAACACTTTCCATGAAAATAATGATACATCAGAGACAAACTCGCAACATCTCTTCTGTGAGATAGAGGTTGCAAGGAAGAGAAAAGGACATCTCCTACGAGGCTACGAAGTCTATTTTGAACTCTATCAAAACCAATTTCTCTATTTTAAAGCCAAATTTCTCTTTTTAAAGCCATTTCTCTTTTTAAAGCCAAATTTCTCTTTTTACAGCTAAATTTCCCTTTTTTTAAGCCTTTTCCCTTTTTAAAGTAAAATTTCCCTTTTTAAAGCCAAATTTCCCTTTTTAAAGCCAATTTCTCTTTTTTTAAAGCGAAATTTCCTTTTTTAAGCCTTTTCCCTTTTTAAAGTAAAATTTTCCTTTTTAAAGCTAAATTTCCCCTTTAAAGCCTAATATCTCAAATTTGGCCTATTTTTTAATCAGTTTGGCCTTCAAAAATTGTATTTGGCTTTTATTTTTCAAAGCCCAACGTATGGATTAACTAAAGGAAGAAGCTGAATCTTATTTGGATAGAAATCGAAAATCAAAAAATAATGCAATTTTTAAATGAATAAAATTATTTTTTTTATATTGACACTTTTTATAGAAAAAATAGCTTCAGAGAAAGATTTTTTTCTTTTCCTTTTCCTCATTTGGTTGGTATTAACTTCCGCCCCCGGATGAGGAGGGGGGGGGACTCCCGTTGAGATGGAAAATATACGTCACCAAGACATTATTTAGATATTATTTAATTGGAATTCATTATTGAGATGAGTATTATTTATTCATTTTAATTTTATTGCGGACTATTTTCCTCATCTTTCTTAGTTGTTGTTTCACAACGTTTCGGACAGGAACTGGCATCTGAAGCAAAAAAAAAAAAAAAAAAAAAAAGAAAAAAAAAAGAAAGAAAAAGAAGAAAAAAAAAGAAAAAAAAAAAGAAAAAAAAAAAAAAAAAGGACAGCACGTGTTCGAGAGAAGAAAAGTGGACGTCAACCGTTGCTTAATCTAAAGAAATATTGGGTTTGTATTACTGTACACATAGATTCGAAAAAGTTGTCAAAAAAACAAATATATAACAAATAAATGTTATCAAAGGCAAGATAAGTTACTTTTCTACCTAACTGGATATATTTTTTGTGTTTTTATTCAATGTAACATGTTTATTCAGCTCGAAAAACATGCAGTGTTTACCGCTGTATTGGAAAATTCAAAATGGCGGCCGACACTCCCTTTAACACGGTAAGTTCAGGAAAAGATGTTATAAATAATAAACTAGACAAAATACTGTTAGAAATTCGCTCATTATATGTTACCGTGACATAAGTTGACATATATTCGGTGTTTTTTTTAATAGTATTTTGTCTAGTTTATTATTTATAACACCTTTTCCCAAACTTACCATGTTAAAGAGAGTGTTGGGCGCCATTTTGAATTTTCCAATACATCGGTAAATACTGCATGTTTTTCGAGCTGAATAAACATGTTACATTGAATAAAAACACAAAAAATATATCCAGTTAGGTAGAAAAGTAACTTATCTTGCCTTTGATAACATTTATTTGTTATATATTTGTTTTTTGACAACTTTTTCGAATCTATGTGTACAGTAATACAAACCCGAAATATTTAGTATGAGATTTAGGATCTGGATGATTTTCTTACACTGAAACAAGTCTGACGTGAAACGTAATTTTTTTTCAAACCTGAAATTTGTTGCACAGTTTAATCAATTTTTTTTAATGCGGGCTATTATTCTCATCTTTCTTAGATGTCGCTTCATGACATTTCGGCAAACTATTCCTCTGGCCTTCGTCAGGTGGTAACCGCAACGGGATAGGAACTCCAAATCTCCTAACTGCATCCTCAGCTATTACTACTATCCATAGCTGTTGTCATCTGACCACGTTTTGGCCAAGTAAGCCTCTGGCCGGCTTTGGGTAGGATTGAAACCGCTATCTCCAGACAGTTCTCACCTGGAACTGTAGAGATTCAACGTCTCTATCCACTGCGTCACGGGGTGAAGGCATAGGTGTTAAAAAAAAAAAAAAAAGCGGTAGTAGCGTGTGGGGAGGGGCGGGGGAGAAATCAAAACAAGTCGGCAGCCCATGGGGAGAGAGAGGTGTTAAAAAAAAAAAGGATAGTGGAGAGGTAAGCTCGAACCCGTGACGCGAAGGTGGAAAAGAAAGTGAAAGAAAATCTATCGCGTTACCGATGCTCCATCGTCCGACCGGAAGTTCGCAACGATGAAATTAAGTAAAGTGTCAATCAAATCGATATGACGATACAATGACTCGCAAAAATGGTGACGCAAAAAAAAAAAACAAAGAAAAAAACATCCCTCCGTGTAGAAAACCGTTGAGGGTGAAAGAATGAGTGTTTTTGGCCAATTTTTTTATATTTGTCGTCCGTCCGAAGAGTCGAGGTTTAAAACGATACCAGTTTGGTAAGGTACCATCACCTCTGTCGAAAGTTTTTGCGAGACATACAAACACACACACACACACACACGCATACACATTTTACCTTTTATATATATATATAGACTAGCGGGGGTACCCAGCGTTGCCCGGGTGTTTGGAGGTGTGTGTGCTCTTAAATCAAAAAAAAAAAAGTTTTTGTAGGTAGTTAGGATCGAACCCGAAACCCTGAGGCGAAGTTGGAAAAAAAAGACGTGAGACGTTAACCGCTCGGCCAGCAAGAAAGAGTAAGTGAAAGACGTTTGAATTTATTTAAGTAGAATTGACAGGTGCCTGCTTAATGAGGTCAAATAGAAGTCGCGGAGTTAAGATTTACGACGACGTAAGCAATGGCTATTCAGCAGTTGACATTTTCTGCAGGACAGTTTTTAATGAGGTGAAATCCCAACTTAAAGCAATCATCTGATATGACACTGAAAAGCCGACATTGACCAACATTTACATCGCTTTCTGTAGACCACCTGCCTAATTTGAATTCAGTTTCACTTTTTTCTTATACTGAATAGCGAAAGAAACACACGGCGATCTAAAAATTTGGAAAAAATAGCGTTTAAAAGTTGGGCAAATTAAATACACGCGCTCCCCTCATTGTTAAGTCGTACATATTATCATCTAGAAAGCATATAAAAAGTTTTAAGAATGGGTGAGCCGACCGAGCGCTCCCCTGAAAAAAGCCTTTTGCGAACATACAGAAAAAGTGCATACACATACACACATTTTCACTTTTATATTTATAGACAGATACAAAAAATTCAGTTGTAAATGTTACACATTTTTGGAGGTTGAAGGTTCAATCCTCAGTGCAGACAACACTTGGGTCACAATTGCAAATTACTTATGTTAGTTTTCAAGTCCAATGTTAACAAGTTCTTGTTGAGCTGTCCCCTTAAATAATCCAAATTCTACTCAAATTATACCATTAACGATTAATAAACTACCACCTTACATTCATTAACCCTTATCCTCGAGTGGCCTTCGGGCCTTTATAAGTGGTGACTCCCTTGTAAAAAAAAAGCTTTTTACTTTAATAGATTTTTCCCTCGAATTTCTAGACTTGTTTCCCTGGCTGTACTGACACGAAGAAGTTCAAGTGGTGCGTATCTATATAAGGGCTAAAAAATTTTTTTTTACAAGAAAAATTTGAAAACAATCTTTATAATGTACATACTTGTCACTGCATAAAGATGTCATATTCCAAAAATCACGTAAATCAATCAAGTAGTTTTTTTTATTTATTTAAGAAAATCAAATATTGTGAGACATTTTATCGAAGAAAAACTTCACGCCATCTTGTTTTTGAATGATACACTGCTTGCGACACCTTTTGGGAATATAAGATCAGCAAGGGACAGACAATTGACTTTCCACGCTCTAAAAAAAGAAAACTTGGAAAATTAAGATATTCATAGGTTTTTGGGGATGTTGAAACCGAAAATAACGTTTAAAATTCCAGTAAATGAGTAGTTTCCAATATATATTATATATTTTTCATATTGAGTTTTTATTCATATATATTTACATTACTTAATATATATATATATATATATATATATAATGTGATTTATAATTTAAAATTTAAAAATCAAATTTTAATTAAATTAAAAATCCGTTTCATAAGAAGGAACAACAACAAAATCAATTATCTGTACGATCGTTTCGGAAAACAATGCTTTTTATTGTGGTATACATCAAGTTATGTAGAATAATTATATATAGTTTTTTGGTAAGCAAGGTCTCCTCATCAGCAAATTTAGGAGGGTTTTTATTGAATTTAAATTTATATATATATATATATATATATATATATATATATAGCCAGTAGAGTTTAGTTTCCTAGAAGTACACCCAATGAAACAACATGTGTCTACCAAAATAGTGCTCAATGAGTGAACAGAGCAGGTATATTAATTTTATTTATACAAACATTAATGGCTACATATGTGCATACATGTTTCTGTAATCACCCGCGTTGGGGGATTACGTCTTCAGGCCAAGAATTACCGTCGAAAGTGATATTTCAACCAAAATAGGAAAATGTATTTGGTTGAAATATCACTTTCGACGGTAATTCTTGGCCTGAAGACGTAATCCCCCAACGCGGGTGATTACAGAAACATGTATGCACATATGTAGCCATTAATGTTTGTATAAATAAAATCATATATATATATATATATATATATATATATATATGATTGTTGAGCTGGATTAAATCTGACGATATGAAATAAAATGGAGGTGGAAGGACCTGAATACTCAACGTTTCGCCCGATTTATGCGGGCTTCTTCAAGAGGGATGGTCATTGACGAGAGAGTCGGAAGATTGGGGCTATATATAATTGATGGGGGAGAGCAATTCACCCCATCATTATATATAGCCCCAATCCTCCGACTCTCTCGTCAATGACCATCCCTCTTGAAAAAGCCCGCATAAATCGGGCGAAACGTTGAGTATTCAGGTCCTTCCACCTCCATTTTATATCATATACACACACACGCACACATATGTATGTCTTCTAGTGGTTAGAGTGTATATACACGTCGCAGTCACCTATATGCCGTGTGTATAAATGTGTTCATCTATGACCGTCCATTATTGTGATCATCTATCTAGAGTCTGTTGTGTGTGTCTGTACATTTACATTTATGATGGGACAAGTATCTTTACAACACAAAAAGACCAATAACATTTATCTGGGGTTTCAACATCTGGCCAATCGGGAACATATCTGGTCCATCTTTGGTCTTGCTTGACGGGAAGCTGCAGTGGAAATTCTCCCCAAGAAACAACAGAACCTCGGGTTTTATTTTCGGCAACTTTTTATTCAGTGTTTTTTCCCCTTTTTCGTAAATTTGCAATGCTGATTCGTACTATCACAATTTCTGACTCCCCTCTCCTCGGAGCCATCATGATCTGAAGACCCTCTCTGTTCTTCTCTTGACTCGGATTAACTCAACTAATTTCCACATATCTCAAAAAGTCCATCTCACCTTCTAACTGGCATCATTAGCGTACGTCAGATAATCATCTGATGTTTTTACATGTCATTATTCTACTAAATTGTTTCGATAACATTTTTAAGTTACATTCCTAAATTAATGTAAATTAATATTCTAAAACACATAACTTACAAAACATTTTGGCTTGAATAATCATAATAGTTTACTAGCACACCAGTCGGTGTTGCCCTGCTAATATCTTATATATATATATATATATATATATATATATATTAGCAGGGGTGCCCGGCGTTGCTCGGGTGTTTGGAGGTGTATGCTGTGCAAAAAAAAGAAAAAAAACAAAAAAAATGGTGAATAAATGAAGTAGTTATATATATATATATATATATATATATATAACTACTTCATTTATTCACATGAATTTAATATACGAAAGTATAGATTTATGCGTAAACTTAAAGTATTTACTTCAAAAGTGCTCAATACGTAGGTAGAGCTAGTTAGTAATTTATAAAATATATATGGCGATTAAGCTACACTGAATATTCTGCGTTTCATCTAACTATAGGATTCGTCAGGCTTATGCGCATAAGCCTGACGAATCCTATAGTTGGATGAAACGCAGAATATTCAGTGTAGCTTAATCGCCATATATATTTTATAAATTACTACTATATATATATATATATATATATATATATATATATAAGAGAAAATAGTTAATAAAACATGTTAAAAACACTTTGAAAAAGCGTTAACAACATATTTGGAATTGAATTACACATTGTCTCGGCAGCCGAGTTTTATCTTATTTTTCTTTTAATAATATTATTGGAAGTCTTTCCTCTTTTCTTTGTACATATTTCTGAATTAATCCACGGATTTGGCCTTTTGGATTATTTTGGACCATCTTCCAATTACACGATTTCCTTGGATTTTACTTGTGCGAATGGAAATTTAATTAACTTTCTTGGATTTACATTTTTGGATTTTACCGTCATTGGATACTTTACCTTTCACCAGACTATCCATTCACGTGAAATCACCTTTTTCTTCGCCCTATTCCCTCTGCTTCACTTTTTGTTATCAAGTAAGATCTTTGACTTACTTGCAGTTTCATCAAATACTTTTGCAAGCAAAATCCGATCCGCATTTTTCTAATTCCTACCCTCTGATGAGAAGGAAAGTATTTCTTCAAAACTCTGCGGATTAAGGACTATCAACTTAAGTGTTTCTTTTTCAAATTAAATATGTTTCTAACTCTTTTTCAAAGTGTTTTTTAACATATTTTATTAACTATTTGCTCTTATTATAAGCTCTATCTTCTATTTGGTTTTATCGAGCTTTTACAACTGGTTGAGATTACTTTATAAATATTAATTCTTTAATATTTATAATATGCTTAAGTTTTGCCATCTTGGATCATTTTGGTAAATTTAATTGTAATTTTTATTTTATATATATATATATATATATATATATATATATATATATTTTGTGTACAGAAAGTTGTTAGTTGAGACAGATCATTGGTACCGTCGGTTTCAAGCCCGATAATAAGGCCCGTTTAAGGTATCCTTATCAAGCTCTCTTCAGCCAATATTCGTCTATCTTATAACCGGAAGTGTGAAGTATATATACCTCGCGAATTCACGTTCAAATCTCGTTTTGTTTAATCCCCCCCCCTTTTTTTTTAATATATATATATATATATATATATATATATATCGGATAATGTAATACCTAATTTTCAACTTTGAATTATTTAAATTTAAGATCTAATTTCGAAAAAATGTTTTCTTTATATGAATCGATTTTAATTTGAACCCCATTTAATTTTAAAATCTCTTTCCTTATGTAGAAAAAACTTTAAAATCTGTATTGGTATCGGTTAAAAACTTTAAAATTCGTTTAATTATATCGAATTACATTTAAAAATTTCCAAAAATACGTTTAAAGTTTTAAAAAATATAATTTTAAGTATATCGAATCACGTTTAAAAATTTCGAAATACGTTTAAAAATTATTTTTAAAACCCAAATCTTTCAAGGTTTGGGGAAGTGAGTATTTATCTATCCTAAGTGATTTCCCTAGTTTATTAACATTATTATATTTTTCTATAGTTTTAAATTCGAAATAGATTGTAAATTACATTTATAAAATATAATTCAATTTTTTTTTTTTTTTTTTATAAAATACATTAATTAAAAATCTATAATATAATATATATATAAAACATTTTTATTTATTTATTATTTTTTAAAACAGTAATCTACGTACACACGTGTTTTGAGTTAACTAACTCTCATCAGTGTAGCTCGACTGTTTCTAGGGATCGAACTTCAGACCATGTTTACCACAGTCAGGCGCCTTAACCATTAGGCCACGAACCCTAGATGACTTTACTGTTTATTTTTATCGCTTATAAATTTAGATTTTTGTTATTGTTGTTGTTTTTCAAACGATGAATATGGTTAATGGTGGCTTCGCCTCGAAACTCATTTTGTTTATTTATTTAAAAAGTTGCCCATAATTTGTTTGGACGTATATATAACATTCTTATTTATTCATTATTTTTTAAAACAGTAATCTACGTACACACGTGTTTCGAGTTAACTAACTCTCATCAGTGTAACTCGACTGTTTCTCGGGATCGAAGCAGATACACTTGAATATGATATTTTAATTCATACAGATTACATACTTATTATTATAGACAATTCTCTATCGATTATTATATTGAACCTAATATATAGTAGTGAGATTAAAACTATAAATATATATAAACGACTTGGGTGCCATCAGCTAGAATTGAAACCAAAACATACAACTCTTCACCCTCATTCCTTAGCCTCTGAGCAACGCCTATATATATAATTTATTCCATTTTTTAAAAAACTGGATGACAGGTAAATAATATATCTATATATCTATAAAAGTGAACGTGTCTGTCTGTCTGTCTGTGTGTCTGTCTGTCTGTGTACATTTCCCTACGCAATAACTCTGTCAATTTTTAGTCTATAGACTCGAAATTTGAAATACCGGGTACTGAGATTTGGGAAAATCGATGTGACAGGTGTCAGCCAGAAATTTGGCTGTTAAGGGGTCAAATTTCAACGATTTGACCTTTAAGAACTCTACCAAACTCCTCCGACAATTTTGGGTCTAGACACTTGAAATTTTAGATATAGGTTCCTTGAATCTGGATCTAACTTAATAAAGTGATTTGAGCCCGAAACTATAAATTTTAAGGGGTCATAATAGGGGTCAAATTAAAAAAAAAATTTACTCTTTTTTTTTTTTGCTCAGCATACACCTCAAAACACCCGGGCAACGCCGGGCTGAAATGCTAGTATATATATATATATATATATATATATATATAAAGCAGGATGTCTGTGTGTGTGTGTGTGTGTGGTCACGAATAGGCTCCTATATGGTTGACTATTTTAAATAACTGATTACATATAATGATAGATGATGTATCGAGACACAGGAATGGGTATGTTTGATCTGGCAGAACGGTGGTTCATTAAAATTGTGGGGTCTGCGTTCGCACCTGGTCCACAAAGTATGGAAATAAAAAATTTCAAAATTAAAAAAAAACGTTTACAAGTGTTTTTGATATAGATGTACATAATAATACTTGGATAAGTATGTTTTAACTTAAATAGGGATGGTATAACAAAATTGTGGGGTCTGCGTTCGCGCCTGGCCTCCATAGAATGGAAATAGGCACAAACTTTAATAAAGACTTTTCATATCTGTCTGCGTAAGTATACTTTGATAATTATGTTTCAGTTTGAAGAAATATGGTATAATAAAATTATGGGGTGTTCGTTCGCGCCTGGACCCCCATAGAATGGAAATATGTCACAAAGTTTAACAACGTTTTTTAATATAGATCCACAAAATATTGTGATAAGTGTTTCAGTGTGAACAGGTATGGTATAATGAATTATGGAGTTTATCTATTTTATTTTTACTTTCATCATATTTTGCTTTGGTTTTGATACTCTCAAATTCGAAGCTATCTCTTTACAACCCTTCCTTTTCATAAACTATCATACTTTCATAAATCAGAGTCCATTTTCTGTAGGCTGTTTTTGAACCCAGTCAACGACAGGTACTTTTGCTAGTATATATATATATATATATATATATATATATATATATATGTAATATAAAAATAAGTTACAATAAGTTTACTAAGGTAATCAAAATGGTAAACTTAAAATATATTATAAATATTAAAGAGTTAATATTTACAAGTAAAATAAACTCAGCCAGATATAAAAAGCTCAATAAAACCGAAAAGGAAATAGAGCTTATAATATGAACAAATGATTAATAAAATATGTTAAAAAACACTTTGAAAAAGAGTTAAAAACATATTTAATTTTAAAAAAGGAAGCACAAGATAAGTGGATAGTCCTTAATCCGCGGAGTTTCGAAGAAATACTCTCCTTCTCATCAGAGGGCAGGAATTAGCAAAATGCAGGATCGGATTTTGCATATAAAAGTATTTAATGAAACTACAAGTAAGTCAAAGATCTTACTTGGTTAAAAAAAGGGTGAGGTAAGGGGAACAGGAGGCAAAAGAAAAATAATAAAAAGATTTCACATGAATGGATAGTCCGGTGAAGCGTAAAAAATATATATAAAATGTGTGTGCGTGTGTGTGTTGAACCCAGTCAACGACAGGTACTTTTGCTAGTATATATATATATATATATATATATATATATATATAATGTGTGTGTGTGTGTGTGTTGAAATAGCAACAGATTTAAACGCACACATTTACACCTCATTATGTCATAACAGTTGGTGCAGAATTGACATTTCCATTTCAGTAAGAAATCAATTTTTATGATAAATATCGATCACATTTTAATCAATCATTAAAAAAAAAAATCTATTAGAAGCACTAGGCTTAGGGTTAGTTAATAGTGTCCACTGTGGAATTGTCTTCAATCAGAGACAGAGCTAAGCAGCAAGGAGCAAGTGACACTGAGTTGTTAGCAAAGAATCGATGCACTGGCTCGTCAAAATAAACTTAGCGGTTGACCATCTAGAAGAAGTGTAGCATTGTCCCCACAGCCACTGCCCTCCAGCTAAATCACTACTTTGCTCACATTTTCAAACCAACTACAAACAGCCAATCACAACTCATCTTATTTCCATGTGCTAAAATGTTTTCATCTGAAATTCTACGCAATTATGCAGAATGTAGAAACTATGCATAAACATAATTAAGCGTAATAGTTAATTGAAGCCAATCATCTAATAAGAAACCATAAAAAATGAATTAAAGTTTATCAAACGAATATGCAAATTAGTTAACCTTCATGTAGTCGCTCACATAGCCATGACTGAGTATATTAAGAAGTTTATTTTAATATTTAAGCAGGATTCTTTGGACTACTGTTTTGGATACCCTCTTTGTAGACCTCATCCTTGCCCTGGTCATCTTGAAAAAGAAGGCGACCTTCATGTTGGATGGATCTTGCTGAAATGTTCAAACCAACTACAGACAAACAACCTCAGCTCATTGTGTCACAAGAAAACAGTCATAGCGGCCGTCGTTATGAGACAATTAAAGAGATTGAAGAGTTTGTGACGAGGGTCATTGACACGCTCACACAGAGAGGACTTCCATAGGACCTTCTAGAATTTGTTGGAATGGTACAAGGGCATTGCAGCCGGAGGAGATTACTTTGAAGGGGGCTAGAGCTTCATGTGTGTACTATCAATAAAAGTGCCCATACGAAAAAAGTTTGGAAACTTATTGAAGGCACCTCGTATACAGATTGGCTACACATCGGAAACTCTTCTAAAATTAAACGTGGCTTTCAATCTGTCTATCTATATATCTATAAAAGTGAATGTGTCTGTGTGTGTACATTTCCCTATGCAATAACTCTGTCAATTTTAAGTCTGCAGACTCGAAAATTGATGTACAGGGTACTGAGATTTGGGAAAATTGATGTGATCGGTTTTCAGCCAGAAATTTCGCTGTTAAGGGGTCAAAGTTCAACGATTTGACCTTTGAGAACTCTACCAAACTCCTCCGCCAATTTTGGGTGTAAACACTTGAAATGTTAGATATAGGTTCCTTGGACAGAGATCTAACTTAATAACTTGATTTGAGCCCAAAACAATAAATTTTAATGGGTCATAATAGGAGTCAAAGTTTTAAAAAACTGACCGCTTTTTTTTTTTTTTTTTTTTTTGCTCAACATACACCTCCAAATACCCGGGCAACACCGGGCACCCATGCTAGTATATTTATAAAAGTGAAATTGTCTGTATTTTTTTTGCTTTATTTCATTTCAGTCAAAGTTCTCAGAAATCAAGGTGCCCACGACCTGGGGCTAACACTTGAACTCTATATGAGATAAATAGATATTCAAATGTTTCATTAAAGTTCTTTATCTCTCAAACAATGAGTTGGTCCTGGATATGACCTTAAACTATATCCAATGGTGAGGCCCCAGCTTTGGAGAGTGTGGAGCCACCCCTTAATTGCCATTGCTCCTAGGTCCACTCTGACCAGAAGTGGTAGTACCTCTTAAGGTCCCAACTATGGGTCAAATAGAAACTGACTTAAAAAAGAAGAAAAAATATATTTGATTAAAAACTGTTTCTTCAAAATCATTGGATTCAGTATTAAATAACCTGAAAAGGGTTGATATGCCGTAAAACAATCAACCAAACACTGATTTAGTAAAGAAATTGAGAACATAATTTTCCTCTCCCCAATTAACCATTTCCATATGTTGTAGTATATCTTTTATTTTGGTCTTTTGAATGTGGAGCCACCCCTTAATTGCCATTGCTTCCAGATCGACTCTGACCCGGAGTGGTAGTACCTGTTAGGGTCCCAACTAGAAACTGGCTTGAAAAAAAAATATATATATTCTATTAAAAACTTTTTCTTCAAAATCATTGGATTCGGCAGAGTGGTAGTACCTGTTAGGGTTCCAACTATGGTTTAAATAAAAACCGGCTTGAAAAAAAGCAAAAAAAAAATATTCTATTAAAAATTTTTTCTTCTAAATCACTGGATTACGCATTAAATAACCTGAAAAGGGTTGATATGCCGTAAAACAACTAACCAAACACTGAGTTAGTAAAGAAACTGAGAACATAATTTTCCTCTTCTCAATTAACCATTTCCATATGTTGTAGTATATCTTTTTGGTCTCTTGGTCTTACTGGATTCCAGGACAAGAATTTATCTAGTCTGGTGGAGTATCCAGCTTCGTGCTATTACTTGAGGTAACATCACATGGAGAAAGTGCACCATTCCTCATAAAAGCTAATGTGGGTTAGCCATAGTGAGGAGATCTTATTTGGGCTGCGAATACAATGTGATTTTGAATATTTGGTCAGGGTTTACTTCTTGGGAAAAGTATCCTCATGCCAGGTTGTTCTGACAAACCCCTGTACAGAGAGGCTTTAGAGACTTGAGGATAGTGTCTAGTAGGCATTCAAGTTGTATGTGTCTGTATGTGTACATTTTCCAACCAAATTACTTTGTCAATTTTCAGTCTACAGACTCGATATTTGACATAAGGGGTATTGAAATTTGGGAAAATCTTTTTAATTGGGTTTTCGCCCACCAATACCAAATAAACACCACCCCTAAGAAAAAAATAACAGACGCCCCCGCCCCCTCTGCAAAATGTGGCTATAAAGTGGGTGTACATTTTACGTTAAATTAATATTGAAAAATGATCCCCCATTTTTTAAAACTATAATTTCTTTATAATTCGAAAACTACTTGCTTCCTGGAATTTTAAGCATTATTTTCGTTTTCAGCATCCTCAAAAACCTACAATAGTGGTAATTTTAAAGGATTTTTTGAGGGTGGAAAGATATTGCACCTTTACTAATGTTTTAATCATAGTCATTTGTTTTCCTAGTTTTGCATATGAATTACAAAATATCTAATATTTCCCTCAAACCTCTGGCCTTGATGAAGGGGAGACTAAAACTTGCTGCTATGGTTTCAAATGATCTGAAATAACAGCAAGAGGAGACTTGATTCCAAATATTTCTCATACGTTATATCTCCCCTCTTTGATTTTCATTCATAAAGTAAATTTTTTTTTTTTTTTTTTTTTTTACAAGGTGGTCACCACTTATCAAGGCCCAGAAGCCACTCAGGGATAAGGGTTATTGTAAGTACAGTACGTTAGTGTTGATATTTAATAAAGTGTCTACTTAAGGGGGTGGTTCATCAGGAATTTGTTTACGTTGGACTTGAAGACATCCAAGTTGTAGTCAGGAGGGAAGCAGGCAGATGTAAGAGAGTTCCACAGGCGTGCACTTCTAAGATAGAAGCTTTGTTCATGGAATCTACGTTTTGATTTAGGCACAGATAAAGAGTGGGGAAAGTTTTTGACAGTGGATTCAGCTAGACGGGTGTTTTTCGTGAAAGATTGGCGAGGGGGGATCAGAGATTGGAGCTCAGATGAGCACCTGCCATAGAAATAACAATAAAACAAAGATAGGCTTGCAACGTCTCTTCTGTGGGAGAGAGGTTGCAGGGTAGAGAAAAGGGCATCCCCCACTAAGCCACGAAGTCTATTTTGTACTCTGTCAAGGCAGGATAGGCTATTTTAGCAGCTCCTGCCCAGATATGGCAGCAGTATTCCATCCTTGGACGTACTTGGCTTTTATATAGATAGAGAATTGCATCAGTAGTGAGATATCTTCTGGAGCGGTAGAAGGATCCCACTATCTTTCCAGCGACCTTGGTAACAGACTTGATGTACATGTTCCATTTCAGATCATTTCACAATGTATAAGGATTATTTGATACTGGAGATATTCATAATCGTACCTTATTTCCAAAAGAGAGAAGATATAACATATGAGAAATATTTGGAATCAAGTCTCCCATTGCTGTTACTTTAGATCATTTGAAACCACAGCAGCAAGTTTTAGTCTCCCCTTCATCAAGGCCAGACGTTTTGGGGAAATATATATATCATCTTATCACATCTCTCTCTATATATATTTTACAAAGGAGTCACCACTTATCAAGGCCCAGAGGCCACTCGAGGATAGGGGTTAATAAGTTTACAGTAGACAGTAGGACAGTGATGTAGTAATCATTAATAGTGGAAATTTGGTAAATTGGATGATTAAGGGGAACGGCTCATCAAGAATTTGTTTATGTTGGACTTGAAGACGATCATATTGTAGTCAGTTGGAAAGCAGGCAAACGGAAGACAGTTCCATAGGTATGCAGAGTGGGGGAAATTATTGATAGTGTTTTCAGTTAGACAAGTGTTTCTCATGAATGTTTGGCGAAGAGGGACCATCGATTTGAGCTCAGACGAGCACTTGCCATGGAAATACTGATAAAGCAGAGACAGGCTCGCAAAGCGGTAATATTTTGCTACACAGTCATGTGCATGTTTCAGTCAGCTAGTTACTATTAGGTGGTACAAAAAATAATGTTTTTTTTATCAGAGATATATATATATATATATATATATATACGTCTAAAAACGACATTATTTTTGCACGAACCTAATGGTAACTAGAAACCTCTTCAGGCGATAAGCTTATACGAAAGCAAAGTGTGTGTGTGTGTGTATATATATATACTAGCATGGGTGCCCGGCGTTGCCCAGGTTTTTGGAGGTGTATGCTGAGAAAAAAAAAAAAAACGGTCAATTTTTTTAACTTTGACCCCTATTATGACCCCTTAAAATTTATTGTTTTGGGCTCAAATCAAGTTATTAAGTTAGATCCATGTCCAAGGAACCTATATCTAAAATTTCAAGTGTTTAGACCCAAAATTGTCAGGAGTTTGGTAGAGTTCTCAAAGGTCAAATCGTTGAACTTTAACCCCTTAACAGACAAATTTCTGGCCGAAAACCGATCACATCGATTTTCCCAAATCTCAGTACCCTGTATATCAAATTTTGAGTCTGTAGACTGAAAATTAACAGAGTTATTGCGAAGGAAAATGTACACAGATACACAGAAAGACACACAGACACGTTCACTTATATATATATATATATATATATATATATAAATGAGGATGACAACAGAGTTGTGTTGAAGCATTGTAATTGCTTGACTGTTTGTGAAAGCGGACGCTCATCAGAAACCGGAACTGAAAGAGACATGCGCAAGTTGAAAATAACCATAAGCTGGTGTGTTTGTGTGAATCAGTTCAAAGCATGAATAAAATATGTCCCCCCCCCTCCCATCTTCCATATTCAATATTTTCTAAGATGGCGTCATACGGCTCCAACGGAAGTGATTGTCCTCCGCTGAGTCACGATTTTCTGAGTGATGATGTTTGAAATTAAGTACCAAACATGGCCGACACTATTGTTATTATTAGTCACACACACATATATATATATATATATATATATATATATATATATAATCTGTAACAGGTGACGGTGCCAGCTCACCATCTTTGTAAAGTTCACTACTTTCAAACACTTAAAACCGAAATTTTTTATAATAAACATTAAATTCATAAGTTCTTTCAAATTTATTTCATATAGATAAACAATTACGTGTATGAGTATGTGTGTGTATATATATATATATATATATATATATATATATATATATATATATATATATTTACGTGTTTAAATTAGCATTTCTATGAAAATATTGTCCATTTGTATGATAAATATAAAACTGGCGCAAATGAGACAAACAATTACGTGTATGAGTATGTATGTATATATATACATATATATAGATATATATATATATATATATCTATATATATATATATATATATATATATATATATATATATACGTGTTTAAATTAACATTTCTATGAAAATATTGTCCGTTTGTATGATAAATATAAAACTGCCGCAAATGAGACAAATAAATAAATATTAATAAATATTCAGAAAGTAATATTATGATACATAGTTCAATACAAATCATAAAATCACGTAAGAAAACAATCTTTGATTTACTCCTTTGAGTCCAGTATCTCTTGGCAGACTTTTTTTTTTCCCTGTTTCTTTGAAATGTTCCCTTTTTTATGTAATGTTTTGCGGACTTTTTTCTGCTGTAAAGAACTGCTGCGTGTCTAAATTACTAGGAGTTCCTTTCTCACACCATTACAACAACGATCATATTCGAAAACGAGGCTACGTCAAAAGGAGGGTACTCATATTCTTGTCCAGTTGCCGGATTAGCTTTTTTAAAGTCAAATTTCCCTTTTTAAAGCTAAATTTCCCTTTTTAAAGCCAAATTTCCCTTTTTAAAGCCAATTTTCCCTTTTTAAAGTCAAATTTCTCTTTTTTAAAGTCAAATTTCCTTTTTTAAAGTCAAATTTCCTTTTTTAAAGCCAAATTTCTCTTTTTAAAGCCAAATTTCTCTTTTTAAAGCCAAATTTCTCTTTTTAAAGCCAAATTTCTCTTTTTAAAGCCAAATTTCCCTTTTTACAGCTAAATTTCTCTTTTTGCAGCCAAATTTCCCTTTTTAAAGCCAATTTCTCTTTTTTTAAAGCGAAATTTCCCTTTTTTAAGCCTTTTCCCTTTTTAAAGTAAAATTTTCCTTTTTAAAGCTAAATTTCCCCTTTAAAGCCTAATATCTCAAATTTGGCCTATTTTTTAATCAGTTTGGCCTTCAAAAATTGTATTTGGCTTTTATTTTTCAAAGCCCAACGTATGGATTAACTAAAGGAAGAAGCTGAATCTTATTTGGATAGAAATCGAAAATCAAAAAATAATGCAATTTTTAAATGAATAAAATTATTATTTTTATATTGACACTTTTTATAGACAAAATAGCCTCAGAGAAAGATTTTTTTCTTTTCCTTTTCCTCATTTGATATATATGATATCATTTAGACGTGACATAAAAAGTTTTAAGAATGAGCGACGGCCTCGGGAACCTGCTGGAAGAAAGCCTTTTGCAGACATACACAAAAAGCGAACATCCATACATACATAAACACACACATTTTCGCCTTTATGTATGTATATATATATATATTTATATATATTTATTCATTGAACTTTTCAATAGTCAAGTCGCTGCCTGATGATATCTGTTGTTTGATTGAAACAAGTGGCTATTTGTAGCAGCGGGATGTGAGCATGTTTATATAACAATAAACAAGTATATATATATATATATATATATATATATATATATATATATATATATATTAATTAATAATATTTAACAAAGCCAACGACACAAAACTTTTTTAAATACAAAATTTTTCTTGCGTTCGTCTTTGACCGCGACCTTTAAACTTTTTCGATTAATTGACCTCATATTACAAATGTTATTTAAATTTTTATTTCAAGACAAAAATTGTGGTTATCTTTATCATTGGTGTTTCCACATCACTTCCGGTTCCCCCTCATGTTAAGAATGGCTTTTCTAAATAATAACGTTTTTATTTAAAAATCCATTCTTAACAGAGGGTACTTCTGTAGTTTACGGACCGTGCTGTAATAACGCTATTATTTAGACACCCATTCTTAACATGGGGAGGAGTGGGCGTTTTATTTTAATTTTTGTTATTTCTTTTTTTATTTTTTTATGTTTGTTATTGTATTTTCACCCCAAACAAGGCACAGCGCCACTTTGATGTAGGGCCTACTATCTGGGACCTAATTTGCAGTACACTATGTAGGGAGTTGGGCAACAAGATGTCTGTTTACATTACACTTGAACTTCTGCATGTCAGTACAGTCAGAGAAGCAGGAACCTGGAAGGGAATTCCAAAGTCTAACAGTTCTAGGGAAGAAACTATAAGAGTAGAAGGATTTCTTAAATCTAGAGATTTCTACTGTGTAGGGGTGGGATTTTGCTGCTTGTCAGGGGTATTTACCCTCTCCCCCATACTCTCTCTCTCTCTCTCTGTTCACCTCCTCCTTTTCTCTAAGCTAGAATTACTCGTATGACTCATAGACGTAAATATAAATGCCCAAATTTTAATCAATACAATCTCCATACTTCGGCGACTGTGCCATATTGTTACATGTTGTTAGGAAAGCAAAAAACAAAAAAAAAAACGAATGCACATTCTTTAATACGACAGTCACATGTGAAGATATTTTCCTGTTTAGAAGCACAAATATACCATAATACTTGACGGTGCTTGTGCAGATCTTCTAAACTAGCGCATTTCAGGTGAAAACATTACTACCTACTTACGTGCCATGGAGAAATTAGTATAACACCGTCAAGTATTACGGTATATTTGTGCTTCTAAACAGGAAAATATCGATTCTTTTTTTTTTTTTACGTGCTCCTGATCAAGGATTATCTCCCTTGTTTGTCATACAGAATTGGTCGCACAATTCTTCTACATCAAAACATACAATAAAACTCGATAATTCGATAAATTCTATTTTTTTTACTTGTAATTTATTTTCTGACTGAGTCATTAAATAAATTACAAGTAAAAAATAGAATACCCTTGATCAGGAGCACGTATAAAAAAAAAAAAAAAAAAAATTGATTATTACTAGCATGTCACCTGGCATTGCCCGGTCGTCAAATATGCTTAAATATGATATTTTGATTCATGCAGATTTCGTATTTATTATTATATTATATTTGACCCCATATATAGTAATGATTTTAAAAAGTTTAAAAAATAATGACTCCTGTGCCACCACCGAGAATTGAAACCAAAACGTTTAGTTTACGATTTACTTTTTACAGGTTAAGCAGCTTTTAGCAGCTCCAGCCCAGATGTGGTAACAGTACTTCATCGTTGGCCGTACCTGGCTTTTTGACTAATTAGTGAATTAGTGTCGGTCAGGTGGACAACTGGATAACTCAAGCTTTATCGAGGTTTTATCTGATACCGTTGCACATGATATAGTGCGCAAAAAGAATGAAAACGAAAGGGGCTCAGTTTCGACATGGTCAAGGTTGCGCCGATGTAAAGAACTTTGATAGCATCGATTATCTTTGTTGGTGTACCGCAAATAATCCTTTCTGATGTTGTAATTTTTGAATGAAGATGTGAGGAAGGATACTTAGATTCTACTAGCAGGGGTACCCGGCGTTGTCCAGGTGTGGAGAGATTTTATGGCGAGGGTATTGATCAACAGAGCCCTTAAAAGGTTTCAAACAAACAAAAAAGAAAAAAAATTAACCAACCCCCTAAAAACATGTAAATAGCAGCGAGTAATAGTATGAGCAAAAAAAAAAAAAAAAAAGTAGCAAGCAGGCAGGCTCGAACCTGTAACGCTAAGAGGAAAAGGAAGTGAGAAAAAAAAAAGCGAACGGTTTAGTCACAACACCCACCGTGACATATGACATCACTGGCATTCAAATTAAGGTTAGTCATTACAAGGCGTTTGATGACTTTGCAAAAATGTCGACGAAAAAAGTGACCTCTCCTTGTAAAAAAACGGTCCAGTTTACAGTGACATAATTAATGTCTTTGGCTAATTTTTGGATATTTGTCGGCCGAGAGACTGAGTTTTCAAACGATACTAATTTTGTCAGTGTTGGTCGCGTGTGTCGAAAGTTTTAGACTAACACTAACAGACTATCAATTAGTCTTCTTTTTTTTATATGATATTGAATTCTTTAGAAATAATAAAAAAAAAATTACTGTAATCTATCTATTTACTAGCCTAGGTGTCCAGCATTGCGCGTAGTTGTAGTTGGCAGGCAGGCAGGCAGGCAGGCTCAAACCCATGATGCAAAGGTGGAAAAGAAAGTGGAGGTGTGTGTAAGGATGTTGGTTGAGCTGTGATACTATAAAGTGGACCTGAGGTGGATTTGAGTCACTAAGTGCTGAGAGGCGGGTGGCAATAGACAAAGGAATAGGAAATGTCCTACAATCAATAGATAGAAAGATACAACGAGGATTCGTTATTTGTATTATTTGGATTCTTCGGACTACTGTTCTCATCTTCAGGTGTATCTTGTCGAACTCAGGAATGTGGACGGAATTTTGAACGGAACCCTTTATTTATTTCACAGGGATAGCATGCTCTTGTTCCGTCAGCCATGATTGAATAAAAGTCCTAAGTAATTTGCAATCATATTTTTCGGTTGCCCACACTGAGGATTGAACCTTCAACCTTCAGGTGAATATCACTTTTACAATTGATTTTCTTGTGGGCTTGTGACGCAGTGGTTATGTAGTACTATAAAGTGGACCCGAGTCACTAAGTGCTGAGAGAGGGGGGGGGCAATAGACAAAGGAATAGGAAGTGTCCTACAATAAACAAAAAGATGGGAAGTAGCAAACAATGAATCTGTTGGTATTTTTAGATCAAGCTTTTTAGATTTGACAATGACAATAGAAACCTACAGATAAAACGGGGAAGGGCAGCTTCCGGTAGCCGGGGGGAGGTGGGGGAGGAAACCTAAGATACCAACGTAGAGGAGACAGTTGACAACTAGATGCCCTTCACGGCGGATGGGAGTTGGACAGTTTTTAGAGTTGACTGCGAAACAGAAATAGAGATGAATTGCGACTGACGAACGTAGCATTGATAGAACGGAGAGAAGACGCACACACGCACACACATGCACACACACACTCACAAGTCCAACTGTTAATTTATATGTGAAACGTTGGCGTTTGTATTTTTCCTTTCTTTGTTCCACGATTTATTATATTTGTACTTTTGTGAAACCGCATGTGTCCCCATCGACAGTCGCCAGCGAGAAAATGACGATCCGGCCATAAGAGGAATAGTCGAACGAAAAAATCCACGATACACAACGTTGGGAGTTGGCGATCTGTCGGGGCCGCACACGTCTGGTCACAGAGCCAAAAAAAAAGAAAGAAGGAAAATTGTGAGCGCAAAAAAAAGATAGTAGTTGTAAGCAGACTCACTCCAACTAGGAGGCTACAAATACAAGTGAAGTATAAGTAATATATGTTCCCTATGAACTCTGAAATGGCTGGGGCAATTTTTTTTTTGTTTTTTAAATTTCGCACAAATGTATTTCATGTGTCTGGGAGTGTTCTTAGATAGGTATTGTATTAGAATACCTCTGATAAATATCGATAATCAAAAAACTCCCATTAAAAAAGGAACAGTCTGGTTTTGACCAAAGTTAACACCCTTATACAGCCTAATGTCACAAATGCATTTCAGAAGTTTTATCACTGGACAAGCAGAAAGGTCGGCATATGAAATTAAAAGTAGGTCCTTTGATAAGACAGGTGTGCACTTAAAATTAATGCTTCTGTTTAGAGCACAATTGATACTTTTGCATTTTAAAACAGCAATTTTTTCTTCCTTTCTCAGAAACATCTCTCATGGAATGTGAGGACAAAATAAGGGAAGCGAGAGTTACCTGCAGTTGTCTACCTTTTTTTTTTTTTTACACAGAGATCACCACTTATCAAGGCCCGGAAGCCACTCAGGGATAAGGGTTATTGCAAGTACATTACGTTAGTGAGGAGATTTGATGAAGTGTTTACTTAAGGGAGCGGTTCATTAGGAATTTGTTAACATTAGACTTGAAGACATCCAAGTTGTAGTCCGGAGGGAAGCAGGCAGACGGAACAGAGTTCCACAGGCGTGCAGTTCTAAGAAAGAAGCTTTGTTAACTTCTTTGGTCTTTGCCAAGTTCGGAGACGCTTCAATGGCATTCTGCCGAAATCCACAGATAAAATCCAACATTTTGACAGGGGATAATTTCGATCGCATGCTAGAAATTTTTTTTTTTTTCGTAACAGTAATATTCCCTATCTCGTCACTGAACGGAATCTATTCATAGAGTTGGCTTGAATAATCAGCAGAAGTGATATGTTCTGTCTTTCTTTCCTATGGCGTGTCTATATGCGTCTTATTCTAACGTGTGTTCTAATGGTCTCTTTTAGATCTTCTAGCGGATATTGTGATTGCCTCTTCAAACTCGCCCACGCGCATCTTCCCCATTTCATTTATATACAAGTCTTATAAACAGTTTATATACATTTATACAACCTATAGCACAACAAATCTCATGTGTGATAGAACATGGATCCAACAATTTTCTCCAGAGTCAGCAGGCAGTTGAGTGGACAGCAACAGGTGAAAGCCGTCCAAATGGTGTCTTGTGTATCTCTTTTTAATATAAAGTATCATGTAACCGTGACCATATGCGTCTTTCTTTAACGTGTGTGTGGGTGTGTTCTAATGGTCTCTTTTAGATCTTCTAGCGGATATTGTGATTGCCTCTTCAAACTCGCCCACGCGCATCTTCCCCATTTCATTTATATACAAGTCTTATAAACAGTTTATATACATTTATACAACCTATAGCACAACAAATCTCATGTGTGATAGAACATGGATCCAACAATTTTCTCCAGAGTCGGCAGGCAGTTGAGTGGACAGCAACAGGTGAAAGCCGTCCAAATGGTGTCTTGTGTATCTCTTTTTTATATAAAGTGTCTATGTAACCGTGACCATATGCGTCTTTCTTTAACGTGTGTGTGGGTGTGTTCTAATGGCCTTATTGTGATCGTCTCTTTAAGGCTCATCCGCATACATCTTTCTCATTCATTTATATACAAATCTTATACAGTTTATATACATTTATACAGTCGAGTGTGTATACACGTGGTCGAGTTCCTTTAAGGACCCTTAAGTTGTGTATCTACTTACTGTAATTCCTAACTGTGCATGTGTGTGTGTATGTGTGCATATATACGCGTTAAGAGTTCACTATACCTTTTTTTTTCTGTTATCTTAGTCTTCTCTGGGATGCTGTTCTTCCTGTCACTGGTCTATGAACTGTAAAGAACTTTTAAGATGAAAAGACAACACAGATTTTCTGGCAAGGATCTCTTTATTTTATGTATGAGTTGACTCAAGCTTTTTTGCATTCCCAATCAACTGTCTCCTCTCTCTCTCTCTCTCTCTCTCTGTGACTCCCCTAAATCCCTATGTGTGTTTCTATTTATATGGGTGTATGTGTGTGGGGTGGGGTGGTAACCCCCGTTAACTGGCCTGCACCTAAAATTCACCGACTCGCTTTCTAGCACACAGGAAGGAAGTCACTGAATTTGATATGTATCACCAGCAACCTTGACATTTCTGCATCTGCCTGACACAAGTAAGTTGGGTTCAACTTAGTACTGCATTAACCGCATTACTGACACACAACAAAAGCACAAAATGATAAAGTAGTGTCAACCAACCCATATTTCTGTACTTTTACTATTAATAAAATTTCTTGTGAATTACGTTTGGTTTGTGCTATTTTTTTTGTGGGGGGGGGGCTCTGGCAGTGAGAAGGTTGTGTGTTTTGTTTTAAAATCTTTCAGGAGGGGGTCATTCCAGACAAGGCATGAAGCCATTTAATGTTAGGAGCTAACAAGAACGAAAGATGATTATTGCAAAATCAGGAGACACATGTTGACCTTATTCTTGAAAAGACCAAGGTTATAAGTATGAGGAAAACAGTCAGTAGGAAGAGGCGTAAGTCGACTTAAAGTGCTCTTGTACGCATGTGCAAATATACATTTATATGGTGAAGTTGGCTCATTTCAACCTCTTTCTCATCTGTGTGGCAGCTAAAACTAGAGCACTAAAGGTTTTGGTTTCAATTCTAGCTGATGGTACCCAAGTCAAATTTTTTTTAATCTCTACAATATATGGGTACAATATAATAATCAATAGAGTATTGGTGCTATAATAATGAATACGAAATCTATATAAATTAAAGCAGAGATTCCGAAATGCAAGAAAGTCTTCTACTCTAATAGTTTCTTCCCCAGAACTGCTAGACTTTGGAATTCCTTTCCGGATTCCTGCTTTCCCAACTGTACTGACATGCAGAAGTTCAAGTGTAATGTGAACAGACATCTTGCCACTCATCTCCCTTCATAATACCCCTGCAACTTATGTCCCTGATAGTAGCTCCCTACACCAAAGTGGCACAGTGTCTTGTTTGGGGTGAAAATAAAAAAAAATTATATATATATATATATTTAGTAATGTGATTGATAATTTAAAATTCAAGTTAGAATTAAAAATTAAAAATCTGTTTCATAAGAAGGAACAACAACAAAGTCAATAATTTGTACGATCGTTTCGGAAACGATGTTTTTATTATGATAGACATTAAGCCACGGACAATAATTTTGACATATAGTTTTTTTTTAAACAAAGTCTCCTCATCAGCAAAAATATTGGGTGTTTTTTTTATATGTAAAAGACACCATAAATAAACCTAGCAATCTTTAAGTAAGGCAGATGTAAATAAATATATATATATATATATAAATAAGAGAGTAGTCACCAACAATGTGTCTTTTTTAACATTATTTTATTATTCCGTGTCTTGGTTTTTCATTGAGAATTATGTTTGGATCATTGTTATAATGTTTTTAAGTCATTGAAATACGCGTGTTTCAGACGGTCTGTGATGCGTCCTCGTCAGAAATTATTTTCAAATGTGTAAAAATGGTGATTTTCGTAGTTAATTTGAAGTCTTTCCAAGGGGTGGAGGCTTGTAAGTGTTTATTATTCATTGGTATGCTGAATTTTTATTGCTTTTTTATTGGGCTTGTCCAGGGAGACGTTGACCTGGCTGTAGTCGCTATCTCTTTCTGCTAATGTTTTTTTCTTTTCCTTTAGGGTGGGGTAGGGTGTGTGTGTGCGTGTGTGTTTATGTGTGTGTGTGCGTGTGTGTGTTTGCTTTTATTGGTTTGGGAATGTGTATATTGTTTTATAGTATTTTGGGGTTATTTGCTTCCTTAGGAAGGCGGCTGTGGTCCGAGGTCGTTACTAATGTGTATGTGTGGGGAGGGGGGACTGGCTCTTCTGAAATAAGGGTAGGGGTGCTTTCATTCTATTTTGATATTTATTTTTTGGATTCTTGGATTTTAGTATTGTGATTTTTCGTTTTAGTCTTATATTATGTTTGTTTAGAAAGAGGGGTGTATTTAAAATATATATATATATATATATATAATGAGGAGAATAATGGAAATAGTATTCTGACGAAATAGAGAAATAAAAAAGAAACAAATCAAGTTATGTGTTCATCAACGTTTCATCTTTATTTTGAGACTTCCTCTGGATGAATGAAATTAAGAAAACGAAAGCAGCAGTACAAATATTTGAAAATATATTTTTAATGTTATGAAATATATGATCCTGTTCCATTTAAGGGGGGGAAAAGAGAGTACCTATTTACTATGCCTCCCCACGGGACAGAGTTAGACATCAGGGTCGTTTTTTAACGTGGAGAAAAGGTACAAAAATAAAAATTGTCTCAGTCGTGAAGGAGTTCTCCTCCACCGAAAGAGAACAAGAAAATGAAGTGCAGCATCTGAAGAACAGATACTACACTTTGATCTTGGCCCGAAAGAGAAAAAAATGAGTGCATTTTGGTTATGTAATTTATTGATTGATTATATGTATTAATTATTATAACTGGTGTTTTCTATGGTGAGAGAGCATTAACCTATGTCTAAAATTATATTATTTCATTAGTTACACATCCATATTTAAATTATAACGGACATATTTGTTCCAAAAAGAATATAAATTGCATCATATCTTTTTAAATATATTAATGGCTATATGAAATTATATAAAAAAGAATCTTACTCTCTTTTACAATGCTAGTCCCCAGCTCCCGCCATTTTTTAAATTTCCAACGACTTTTTACGTTTCTGAAATGGAATAGGGTCATACATTTTATTACATCAAAATTATATTTTCAAATATTTGTATTGGTGTTTTGTTTTTTAATTTCATTCATCGAGAGGAAGTCTTGAAATAAAGACAAAACGTTGATGAACACATAATTTGGTTTGTTCCTTTCTTTTTATTTCTCTCTCTCTCTCTATACACACACACATATATATATATATATATATATATATATATACATATAATTGTTTAAATCTCAAAAATCTTGCTTAAAAATGTTATGTGTTTTAACTTCTGATGAAGGCGTTATATTGCCGAAACATTTCAAGTCAAAAAGAAATTAAGAAAATAGCACCGTTTATCTTTCTGACCATCATTTTGATATATATATATTATTTATTTATTTATTTTTTTTTCAGCCACCCAGGAAAATTATGAACCTTCAGCATCTGCATCAGCAATTCGGCCGGAGCCGGTCAAGCCGGAGTCACCTGCGGGTTTAGGTGAGAAACTGAAAATTGGTGGCCTTACTCCCAGTATGGCTGGTCTGGGAAACATGTTTCGAAAGGCTTCAAGTTTCCTGGGCTTCAGCAACACTGACTCCCTGAAGCCACCTCCTCTCGACGGGGAAATCATATACAGTAAAAACAACGTGTGCGTTCATCCGCCGGCACCTCTGTCTCTGGATGTTGAGCACCATCCTGGTTACCTTACGATCCGATCACAAAACGATTCTGTAAGTATCCAACCTTTTTTTCGACCCCCCCCCTCCCGACATCCTTTGTTAACATAACCCCGCCTCCCTCTCCATTATGAAGAATGAAGATAAGGTTCTGAATAATAACGTTATTATTTCAGTATGATCCGTGAGATAAGTATGCCCCGTGTATTCATAATCTTCAAGGTGTTCACATCTGGGGAAAATGCCATTTTCCCCAATTTGCCCTAAAAATTATTTTTAACTATAAATAATTTTCTACTCGATGGATTTTCATAATTTTTGGACATATTACTATTTTCGACATGATGATTTAAGTAAGTGCTGTTGTTTTTAACTTTCTGTTGACTCTATCTTAAAAAGCACCCAAGTCACGAATAACTTGTCTCTATCTCTATATAAATAAAATGAACTCATTTTTTCCCGTCTGATTTTGACATTAATAGGATTAAAAATCAAGATATTTCATGCAAATATAATATGCACAAACGGCAGAACAATATCTGAGGTGTGTTAGAGGCTTATTATTTCTCAAATTCCTCGATAATCTTAGATTTCTATACTTTTTCTGCTGAGAAGTCACGGCCAAAATCGGTTAAGATCAATGGAAGTGGTAAAATATTTTCTCTCTAATAAATTCCTCCTCCCCCTGCCACCACTTAACACCGTTTGGGGATCGTTCACAAGGAACAGTTGAGAAGAGAACACCGGTTTGGCTTCGTAGTTCTTTCATGTGAAGTTATTTAGAATCACTAAACTAAGCTGCAGTGCTCTGTGGCGTAGTGGTTAGCGTGCTGGACAATTCACATTATATTTTCACGTTCGCGCCGACCTACCGTAGTCGTTTTTTTTTTTTTTTTCCTAAACAACTGGAATGGACTTTTCTTGGTGGCCGAACTGTTAACGTTGCAGATGGATTTTTTTTGTTTTTTTTTCACACTTTATTTTCCTACTTTTACTCATGACTCCGGGTTTGATCCTTCCTACTTATCTACCATAACATTTTTTAAAACTTCCCCCCCCCCCGTCCCGGAAACAAACACTCGGGCAACGCCGGGTACCCCCGCTAGTTAAAAATAAATTGTTTTGACTAATTTCTTAATTGTATTCCCTTTAAAATAATTTATGTCATCAATGATAACGCGTTTCTTGGTTGTGCGGTTTGCGTGTCGTGCTATTTATTTTTAAATTTTTCGATAGGATTTTCAGGTTAAATTAAATTTTTATGGGATCCTTTTATTAAATTGTTAGATGAAAGTACAGAATAGTTAACATAACTCCGCCTCCCTCCCCATTATCAAGAATGAGTTTCTGAATAATAACGTTATTATTTAAGTACGATCTGCATTCTTCAGAATAACTTTTTTTAATTTTTGGGACACCGACAAAAGGAGGGTGGACCTGTAAATTCGCCCTTGTCCGTTCGTCCGTCCGTGTGTCCGCACTTTTCTCAATAACTACGCCTTGGAATTTTTTTAAAAAGTCTCTCTCCAAGTAACTTTGCACTGTTTTTTGACCCATGAGCAGGTGCAGAGATTTCATTGTAAGAATGTTACGAGGTCTGCAATATGCCTTTTACTCAGGCATCACCACTTATCAAGGCCCGGAGGCCACTCAAGAATAAGGGTTAAAGCGTAGTCAGTTGGACAATTGATCTTAAACAATTATATTCTCTTTACACGACTTATATGACTTCACCCCCAAATCTTTCCGTATTGCATTAGAAATGGTTATTTTGATCACATTCCACTTTTCGACAATTTAGCCATTGACTGTGATGGATTTGCTGCAATGGACCATTTCAAGCCATCGAGAAACCTTCTGGTGCGGATTTTATCGTTCTCGGACAGTGATTCTTTCTTTGGATGTCTTTACCTTCCCTTAAATTCGCTACAACATGATAAACAGTCCTAGGAGTATAGCCAGTGTCTCTGATAATGTCAGACGTCTTATGCTTGGTGCGGAACAATTCAGTAATAACCATTCTATGGTGAAATTCTACACTGGCGCTCATTTTTTTTTCTTTTTAGTATTTTTAGGTGGCTAATCTGGAACATCAGACTCTAAGGAGTAAAGCAACTAGCATTTCAGATAATGTCGCTTTAAAAAAGCTAAATTACAGATTCTGACCTACCCCTGCATTCCATGTTTAAAAAGGATGCGTCCTCTATAGTATCAGACCTGACCAAATGGTTAATTGTAGGTATAGACCGATTCATACTATCCAAAAAATTCCAACAAAAACCTAACAGCCAGCCATGGTTCTCCCCACAATGTGCTGCTGCCATCGTGCACAGAAATCACCTTTTCCATAGCTACCAACATAATAGATGTACTGAGACTAAAGCTGCTTTCAGGACTGCCAGCAACCATTGTAAAAGAGTAATAAAAAATGCAAGAGAGCTATATGCTCAGTCCATTAAATCCAAAGTAGCTGAGTAGCGGCTTGGTTCCTACCAGTTTTGGCAAATAGCAAACAGGATCTTGAACAGAAGTGTGCGTTCTATCCCAACCATCATCAATAGACTTGAGGTCATCTCATCAGACAAGGCCAAACTATTTGCCAAGAACTTTGCAGCTAATTCTACCCTACACGACACGAAAGCCATCAACTCCCCATATTTGCTCCTATAACAGACAACACGCTATGCAACATACAAATATCTGTGTGTGAGGTTGCAAAGTTAATCAAGAACCTTGATTTCAGTAAAGCAACTGGCCCTTCCAATTATAGTGCTGAAAAAGCTTCAAACAGAACTTGCCTCCATACTTACAAAACTGTTTAAGCTTGCCTTAAGGAGAAGTGCTTCCCAACACCCTGGAAAATCTCATCAGTATGCCTTGTATTTAAGAATTCAGGTAACAAGTCGTCTCCCTCTCAGTACAGACCAATAAGTTTCCTATGTGTCATGAGTAAGTTGCTGGAATCAATATTAAATATAGAAATAGTCAACCACCTCAGCAGAAATAACCTTCTTAGATTCACAAGATTTCCAGCTACGGTATAACTGGAAATGTTTTCTCAATCATTAAATCATTTCTCTATGATAGGCTCATAAGAGTAGTGGTTGATGGGCAGAAATCAGAGGCCCACAGTATTAATGCTGGAGTCCCTCAGGGGTCCATCCTGGGCCCAACTCTCTTCCTGATCTACATCAATGATCTCCCAAAACACATACTTAAATCATTCGTTGACATCTACGCTGATGACACGACCATCTATGGCAACACATCAAAGGCTGTAAATGACAAAGTACTCTCTGATTCTCTCTCCTCTGATCTCGAGCGCATGGTTCAGTGGAGGAAGACGTGGCTGGTTACCTTTAATGCATCCAAAACCAAGCTCCTATCTTTACATCATCAATGCTCTGATCCCCATCTGGCATTAATTGAAATGGATGGCTCTCGACTAGGGGAAGCTCCATGTTTTGATAAGCTTCTGGGCTTGACCTTTACTCCTGACCTGAAATGGAACACGTGCATCAAGTCTGTTGCCAAGGTTACTGAAAAAATGATAGGATCCTTTTACCGCTCTAAAAGATATCTCATTGCCGATGCAATTCTCTATCTGTATAAAAGCCAAGTACGTCCAAGGATGGAATACTGTTGCCACATCTGGGCAGGAGCTGCTAAAAACAGCCTATCCTGCCTTGATAGAGTACAAAATAGGCTTAGTGGGAGATGCTCTTTTCTCTTCCCTGCAACCTCTCTCCCACAGGAGAGACGTCGTGAGCGTGTCTTTGTTTTATCGTTACTTCCATCGCAAGTGCTCCTCTGAGTTCCAATCTCAGGTCCCCCCTCACCAATCTTTCATGATAAACACTCGTCTAGCTGAAACCACTGTCAAAGATTTTCCCCACTCTTTATCTGTGCCAAAACCAAAACGTAGATTCCATGAACAAAGCTTCTTTCTTAGAAGTGCACGCCTGTGGAACTCTCTTCCGTTTGCCTGTTTCCCACCTGACTACAACCTGGATGTCTTCAAGTCCAACATAAACAAATTCCTGATGAACCGCCTTCTTAAGTAAAACACTTTATCAAATCTCCAATACTAATGATTACTACGATACTATCCCATTGATTACTGTATACGTAATAATCCTTATCCTCGAGTGTCTTCTGGGCCTTGATAAGTGGTGACTACCTTGTAAAAAAAACAAAAAAAACAATAGGAGTGGAAAATTAATTCACAAAAAATATATTGGAAAATATAGAATGAGTCATTTATTTAATGAGGATATACATACATTTAGATGGGTGATAAAGGGGACTCTTTATACCAAGGTATTTGAAAGCTTAATGTTTCTCATCAGAAGAGTAGGCTTCGAAATACCTTGGTATAAAGAGTCCCCTTTATCCCCCATCTAAATAAATAACCCCGAAAATATGTCTTTTTCAATTTGCGTTAAAAAATAAATAATCAATGCGACAATAAAGCGTATTGTTTTACTTTGTACGTTTTCAGCGTTCCAATTTTTTTTTTTTTCACATTTAAATTAAAAGATATATCAAAATTTGAATTTAACTTTAAGTATTATGGTATCTGTTCAGTGCACATTTACCTATAAGTATGGAAAACCACTTATAATTCAATATAAGTTTGTTTTTTTTTTTTTCAAAAATAAACAATTATAAACAGAACGACTCATAGAAATCTATCTATATTCTTTTTTCATTTCTATAAAAATGCTTCTGTTATGTAAATGCCACAACCATAACTATTACCATTTCTCTCTTCCACCGAAAATGTTTGTTTATATTTCTTTGACATAATAAAAACTGAAACAACCATCATAGTGAGGGAGCGAAATAGACATAGATAGATAGATAGGCAGATAGATAGATACAGAAACATTTTTTGATTAACGTTTTACTTCATTCAGATCTGTCGTTGTTAAAAAAGATTTTTTTTTAATTCTCCACTTAATCGCACCTACGCTCTCTCGCTATATATATATATATATATATATCCATATAATTATAAAACTCAAATGACCATTTTACGACATCCGGTTGCGCATGCGCGCATGATCTGCGCACTAAAATATTAACGTTATTTATTTCGAAATTATTATTTAACATGGGAAGAGTGGGGTTTAAAATAACTTAAATGCAATACAGAAATGAACGATGTAAAAAAAAAAAGCAGATATATCAAAATTTGAATTTAACTATAATAAGTATTATGGTATCTGTTCAGTGCACATTTACCTATAAGTATGGCCAACCACTTATAATTCAGTAACTGCAATTTTAAAAAAAAAAATAATCAATTATAATAAACAACGACTCAAAGAAATCTATCTATATTCTTTTTTCATTTTAATATAATTTCATAAAAATGTTTCTGTTATGTCACAAAAACTATTTTCTTTACGTCGCAAGTGTCACGCTCATACATTAATTTCATAGCTAATATAACATACTGACCCAACGGGTCACGGGTAGTCTATACATACATATTTCCCCAAAACCTCTTGCCTTGATGGAGGGGAGACTAAACCTTTTTTTTTTTTACACAGTGATCACCACTTATCAAGGCCCGGAAACCACTCAGGGATAAGGGTTATTGCAAGTACATTACGTTAGTGTGGAGATTTGATGAAGTGTTTACTTAAGGGGGCAGTTCATTAGGAATTTGTTAACATTGGACTTGAACACATCCAAGTTGTAGTCCGGAGGGAAGCAGGCAGACGGAACAGAGTTCCACAGGCGTGCAGTTCTAAGAAAGAAGCTTTGTTCATGGAATCCGCGTTTTGATTTAGGCACAGATATAGAGTGGGGGAAATTTTTCATAGTGGATTCAGCTAGACTGGTGTTTTTCGTGAAAGATTGGCGAGGGGGGGACCAGAGATTGGAGTTCAGACGAGCACCTGCGATGGAAATAACGATAAAACAAGGATAGGCTCGCAACGTCTCTTCTGTGGGAGAGAGGTTGCAGGGTAGAGAAAAGGGCATCCCCCACTAAGCCACAAAGTCTATTTTGTACTCTGTCAAGGCAGGATAGGCTGTTTTTAGCAGCTCCTGCCCAGATATGGCAACAGTATTCCATCCTTGGACTAAACCTTGCTGCTATAGTTGCAAATGATCTGAAGTGGGAGACTTGATTCCAAATATTGGACTAAACCTTGCTGCTATGGTGGCAAATGATCTGAAGTGGGAGACTTGATTCCAAATATTGGACTAAACCTTGCTGCTATGGTTGCAAATGATCTGAAGTGGGAGACTTGATTCCAAATATTTCTCACGTTATAACTCCCACTCTTTTGGAAATAGGGTACGATTATTAATATCTCCAGTATCAAATAATCCTTGTACATTGAAATTTTTTTATTTTATTTATTTATTTTTTTTTAATTACTTTTTCACCCCAAACAAGGCCCATTGCCACTTTGATGTAGAGGGTTACTATCAGGGACATAAGCTACAGGGGTACTATATGGGGAGTTGGGCAGCAAGATGTCGGTTCACGTTACACTTGAACTTCTGCATGTCAGTACAGTTGGAAAAGCAGGAACCCAGAAGGGAATTCCAAAATCTAGCAGTTCTGGGAAAGAAACTACTGGAGTAGAAGGCTCTCTTACATTTAGAGATCTCTACTGTGAAGGGGTGGGATTTAGCTGTTTGTCGGGGGTATTTACATTGAGGGGGTACAAGTGCTTGCAGTTCTTCAGAGCATTCACCATTAAAATACTTGTAGAACAGGCAGAAGGATGCTACATTTCGTCGATGGGACAGAGGCTGAAGCTTGGATGACAGTTCAAGACCTATCAGGTTGGCGACTCTCTTTTGAACCCTGTCTATGAGCGAGAGACTAGTAGCAGATGCACCAGCCCAAATATGACAACAATACTCCATACATGGGTGAATGGTGGCGTTATAGAGGTACAGGATACTTTTGGGCATTAGTAGCTTTACTTTAAGTAGGTAATAATGTTTTCACCTGAAATGCGTTGGTTTAAAAGATAACCCATCTACACATGGACGCCTCCAGAGCACTAATAAAACCAAGTTTCTAATCCCCTCCATCTGTTTAATCTATATAAATAAAACAGCAGATGCGTGTAGGCGTGTGTGGCCGTGTGTAAATATTTAACCGATAAACCCTTAAACTACTGGTAACATAACACTGAAATTAACAGGAAATAGTAATTATACACCAAGGATCATTTTAAAAAGTAAAATCTTTGCTTGGATGGATTAATAACGCGTACAGAAATATGTTGGCAAGATGAAATGCAAAAATGTTCATTTCAACTTGCCGACATATTTCTTTTGTGCATGCGTAAAATTAATCATAGCTGCATATGTATTGTCTGAGCTCCAATCTCTGGTCCCCCCTCGCCAATCTTTCACGATAAACACCCGTCTAGCTGAAACCACTGTCAATAATTTTCCCCACTCTTTATCTGTGCCTAAATCAAAACGTAGATTCCATGAACAAAGCTTCTTTCTTAGAAGTGCACGCCTGTGGAACTCTCTTCCGTTTGCCTGTTTCCCACATGACTATAACCTGGATGTCTTCAAGTCCAACATAAACAAATTCCTGATGAACCGCCTCCTTAAGTAAGACACTTTATCAAATCTCCAATACTAACGATTACTACGATACTGTCCCATTGATTACTGTACACACAATAACCCTTATCCCCGAGTGACTTCCAGGCCTTGATAAGCGGTGACTACCTCGAAAAAAAAAAAAATATGCATTTTGTCGAACTCGGAAATCTTTTTGTCAATCTGCACAGAATTTCAAACAGAACCCTTTATTTACTACTCAGGGTAGCATGCTCTTGTTCCATCAGCCGTGCGGCCCTGTCGGTGGGGCATTAGAATACGCCGACTGCCCCCCCCCCCCTGCAGAGGGTAAAAGTCCCTCAATGGGGGTCCTGGATATGACCTTAAACTATATCCAGTGGTGAGGCCCCAGCTTGTGGGCTTTGGGGAGTGTGAAGCCAGCCTTTAATTACCATTGCTCCCAGGTCCACTCTGACCCGGAGTGGTAGTACATGTTAGGGTCCCAACTATGGGTTAAATAGAAACTGACGTGAAAACAACAAATATATTCTATTCAAAAAAATTTTTTTCAAAATCTTTGGATTCGGCATTAAATAACCCGAAAAGGGTTGATATGCCGTAAAACAAAAACAACCAACCAATCCATCAACCATGACAAAGTAGAAGTCCTAAGTTATTCACAATTGTATTTTTGAGTATCGCCTGCTCTGAGGACTGAACCTTCAACCTCCAGAAGAGTATAACTTTACAACTGGATTATACCAAGTGTTTTATCCACTACGCCACGGGTCCTTAGATCTGCAAGTGCAGACAACACTCAAAATATAATTCTTCAAGTCCAATGTAAACAAGTTCCCAACACTCAAAATATAATTTGCAAATTACTTAGGACTTCTAATCAATTATGGCTGGTGGAACGAGAACATACTATCCCACGTAGATTAAATAAATGGCCCATTTCTAAATTCTGTGTAGATTCTTGAGTTCGACAAGATACGTTTAGGGAGTGGAGTTAATGCTTTTCGGGCACTCCCTAATAAAATAAATATTTCAACACAAGCTACTGAATAAACGAACAAACGACTTCGTAAAACTTGCAAGGAAAAGGTTTATTGAAGTAAGGCGAGATGCCATTAGGATATAGCTGGGATAGAACTCGTCTGCCTTTGCCCGGTAGTTATTCCCAAGTGGGGACAGTCGATACTGATGTAGGCAGAGAGAGAGTGAGGAAACAGGTCAACTCTCTTTGACGTCTCGCTGAAAAAAGGAAGAGTTTTTTCTTGTCCGGGACGGAAGCAGTTATAGTTCCTTAAGGGGGTAAGGAAGATCCCTGTGCTATGCCTCTGATTGGTCAGTATGTGCCATATCGCACAGTCAGGGGAGGCACTGACGCACAAGAAAAGAGTTCTATTTGTTTCTGCTACATACGCCTGACGGTCGGAGGTCACATCGGCCAAAACATTTGTGCAAATAACACGCAAGATTTATCTGTGCCTAAACCTAAACGTAGATTCCATGAACAAAGACTTCTTTCTTAGAACTGCACATCTTCCGTTTACCTGCTTTCCAGCTGACTACAATATGGCCGTCTTCAAGTCCAATGTAAACAAGTTCCCCTTAAGTAATCCAATTTATCAAATTTACACGTCTAACGGGTACTAAGATATTGTCCTTTTCACCACGGTACACTCTTTAACCCTTATCCTCGAGTAGCCTTTGGGCCTTGATAAGTGGTGATTCCTTTAGAAAAAAAAAAAACCCTAAAAAAACAGTAGTCCGAAGAATGCAAATAATATCGCGATAATTCGTGATGAGTTCAATATGAGATGTCTTCCTGTTCGTTATGAATAATTCCTAATCTAACTTAGATGGCTTGAATTGGCTTGCGTCCAGATGATCTGGACAAAGGATTTGCCCGCTTTTCTAAATCAATATAATGTACTTTTAGTGTTACCCACCGCAGCTGTCGTTTACTTGTGCATGCAATAAATGGGGGGAGCACATACATGCACCACTCTCTCTCTCTCTCTCTCTCTCTCTCTCTCTCTCGATGTTGTTTAGTGCAGTTTGTGATTATGATTTTAAATATGTTGTTTCCATGTTTTTTTTCTTAATTTTTTTATTTTCATTTGTCTTCTTTCTCTTTCCCTCTCTCTCTCTCTCTCCCTCTTTGCCCCTCTCCTCTTTCCTTCTCGTTGTCCTCTTCCTCCCTTTCCCTGCTTCTCCCTCGTTCTCTCTCTCCGCCTCTTTTTCCCCCTTCTCCTCCTCTCTCTCTCTTTTCCTCTCCTCCTCTCTTTTCCTCTCCTCTCTCCCTCCCACTCTCTTCTTTCCTTTCGCCTTCCCTTCTCCTCTTCATCTCTGTTCTCTCCCTCTTCTTCCCCCTCTTCATTTTTCTGTTCTCTTCCTCTCCCTCCCCATTTCTTCCCTCTCTCCTTTTTCTCCTTCCATGTCTCTGTCTTTCCCCTCCATGTCTCCTCCCTCCTCTTCCTTCCTCCTCTTCCTCTCTTCTTCCTCCTCTTCCTTCCTCCTCTTCCTCTCTTCTTCCTCCTCTTCCTTCCTCCTCTTCCTCTCTTCTTCCTCCTCTTCCTCTTTTCTTCCTCCTCTTCCTCTCTCTCTTTTTTCTCCCATTCTCTTTTCCTCCTCTGCTCACTCTCACTCTTCCTCCTCTCTCTTCCCTCTCCTCTCTTCTCTTCTTCTTTTCTCGTCCTTCCTCTCTCTCTTTTCCTTCATCTATTGCTCCACTTATCATTAAAAAAAATATTTTTTTTAGATGAGGCTTGGTAATTTAAATTGTTCAAACTACTACTTTCATCTCGCGTGTTACTTTCGCAACATTTTGACTGAAATACCCACCCCACCCCATCCCTCACCCCCACCTTTTTACAGGGGCATTTTTGTCAAACTTGGAAATTTTTTTTAATGAACACATGAGGAATTCTAAATTAATTACTTTATTTAATCCCCAGGGGTGGATTATTCTCGTTCCATCAGTCACGATTGGGTAGAAGTGCTAAACTTGGTATATTTAATTTTGATCGTTTGTGATTAGGCGTGAACCCTCAACCGTATGGGCTAATGATTGATTACACTGTAACGGAGCGCCTATAAGCGCAGTGGAAAAAAGCAGCAGCAGCAGGTGTAAGAAAAAAAAAGACGTATGCAAATAAGGACGCATGCAAGAACTGGCATCTGAAGCAGGAGAAAAAAAAGGACAGCATGTGTTCAAAAGAAGGAAAGTGGACGTCAAACAGTGCTTAATCTAAAGAAATAAGGGTCAGATTTAGGATCAGGATTATTTTCTTGCACCAAAACAAGTCTTACGTGACGTAATTTTTTTTAAAAACCTGAAATTTGTTGCACAGTTTAATCAATTTATTTTTTTTTATTGCAGACTATTATTCTCGTCTTTCTTAGATGTTGTTTCACAACGTTTTGGCCAACTGTTCCTCTGGCCTTTGTTAGATAATAACCACGACTGGATAGAAACTCCGAATCTCCTAACTGCATTTTCAGCAATTACTGCCATCCATAGTTGTCGTCTCACCACGTCTTTTTTTTTTTTTTTTTTTTTTTTTTGCCAACTAAGCCCCTGGCAAGCTTTGGGTAGGATTAAAACTGCTATCTTCAGACAGTTCTCACCTGGAACCGTAGAGATTCAACGTCTCTATCCACTGCGCCACTAGCCTTGACAACAAAGTTGTTTTTAATAATTCAGTAATATTCAGGTAATTCCGACTGCATAATTTGGAAGCTCCCTTTGTAACTTATTAGAATTGACAAAAAAAATCTGTTGAAACCATTTGTTTTTTATTTGAAAACTTCATTTATCGACTACAAAATCTTGTCCCAATAGTGTACAAGTGCCGAAAATTATAATGATAAACAGGAAAAACATGTCAGTATAATAAACAAAATTATAAACATGCATCTAACCCTAACCCTAATCCTAAACCTGCTTAATTAAAATTTTTTTTTTTTCTTCCAATTTAAAGAAAAAAAAATAGCTTTGAGAGAATTGAGCTACAGCTGCCGACTTTTTTTTTTTTAATATTTAAAATCACTGAGTTACCTGCCCTTGTTTTTGTGTTTGGAATTTCGTCCCAATAGTGTAGAAGCGCCAATATAACAGACAGCACATTCGTTAAAAAATTGAGGAATGCCTGGCCAACATTTTCTGATTATTTCCGTCAGCTGCCGAGCGACCTCGAGCCAATTTTGTGGAAATGGAGGGTCGGTAAATACAAAGCACCCTGAATCTATTTTTTTTTCTTTTTTCTTTTTTTTTTTTTTTTTTTTTTTTAATAAATTTGATTAAATTGTCTGGTTGTCGATGGTAACCATGTTGATGGCTGCTGTTGGCAAACTGAAAATGAAGGAAAGAAAAAAGGTTTGAATTCGACTAAGCATAAAGAAACTGTTTATTGAATTCAGACGGACGAGATAGAAAAATTGTTTGTCAGATTGGGGGGGAAAAAAAAAAAAATAAATAAATAAAATCTGTAAACAGCAAAATATTTACTAAGGACGTTCAATAAGTAGTGCTCCTGACCCACTTCCAGTTGTTTGATTCGGCTGAAATTTTGCATGTGCAATGATTTATATCTCTATGGATTATGTGGCGAATTACTGCTCTGAATTAATTGTGAATGTACAAGGGGTCATTCCAAAAGTATAGCCTCCCCCCTTTTTTTTTAAACTCCTTTAAACTCCTCGGCCTAACGTTCACAAAGAACATGAGTTGTAACAGATACATTGAGAGCATTGCCAAGGCAGCTGCGAAAAAGGTGGGCTCTCTTTACCGTGCTAGAAAACTACTTTGCCTGAAAGTATCCTGTACCTCTATAAAGCCAAGTACGTCCAAGGATGGAATACTGTTGCCATATCTGGGCAGGAGCTGCTAAAAACAGCCTATCCTGCCTTGACAGAGTACAAAATAGACTTTGTGGCTTAGTGGGGGATGCCCTTTTCTCTACCCTGCAACCTCTCTCCCACAGAAGAGATGTTGCGAGCCTATCCTTGTTTTATCGTTATTTCCATGGCAGGTGCTCGTCTGAACTCCAATCTCTGGTCCCCCCTCGCCAATCTTTCACGAAAAACACCCGTCTAGCCGAATCCACTGTGAAAAATTTCCCCCACTCTTTATCTGTGCCTAAATCAAAACGTGGATTCCATGAACAAAGCTTCTTTCTTAGAACTGCATGCCTGTGGAACTCTGTTCCGTCTGCCTGCTTCCCACCGGACTACAACTTGGATGTCTTCAAGTCCAATGTTAACAAATTCCTAATGAACTGCCCCCTTAAGTAAACACTTCATCAAATCTCCACACTAACGTAATGTACTTGCAATAACCCTTATCCCTGAGTGGCTTCCGGGCCTTGATAAGTGGTGATCACTGTGTAAAAAAAAAAAAAAAAAAAAAAAAGCCACCATTCGCCCATGTATGGAGTATTATCACATTTGGGTTCGTGCAACTGCTACTAGTCTCTCACCCCTGGATGGGATTCAAAAAAGAGTCAGCAACCTGATAGGTCCTGAACTGACATCTAAGCCTCAGCCTCTGTCTCATTGACGAAATGTTGCATCCTTCTGTCTGTTCTACTAGTATCTTAATGGTGAATGCTCTGACGAACTACAAGCATTTGTATCCACTCGACGTAAATACCCCTGACAAACCCAACAAGCAGCTAAATCCCACCCCTACACAGTAGAGATCCCTAGGTGTAAGAAAGCCACTCCAGTAGTTTCTTCCCCAGAACTGCTAGACTTTGGAACTCGTTTTTATTTTAATTTATCATCCGTAAAAGTATTTTTTTTATATCGTTGCAACAATAATAATTACTTGGCCTTCGGGACAAGATCAAAGTGTAGTATCTGTTCTTCAGATGCTGCACTTCAATTTCTTGTTCTCTGTCAGTGGAAGAGAAATCCTTAACGACTGAGACAATTTTTATTTTTGTTCCTTTTCTCCACGTTAAAAAACATCTTTCACTTCTGGCTGGTCGATTTTATTTTCAAACTTCGCTTCAGGGGTTCGGCTTCGATCCTAATCCCCCAGTTTCTTTTTTATTTAACATCACACACCCCTACAAACACCCGGGCAACGCCGGGTACTCCTCGCTAGTCTATAATATAAAGCTGAATATCTATGTGTGTCTGGTCACGAATAGGTTCCTATATGGTTGACTATTTTAAGAAACTGATTACATGTAATGATAAAAAGATGTATCGAGACAGGAATTGGTATGTTTGATCTAGCAGAACGGTGGTTCATTAAAATTGTGGGGTCTGCGTTTGCGCCTGGTCCACAAAGTATGGAAATAAAGAATTTAAAAATTAAAAAAAAAAAACGTTTACAAGTGTTTTTGATATAGATGTACATAAGAATACTTTGATAAGTATGTTTTAACTTAAATAGGGATGGTATAATAAAATTGTGGGGTCTGCGTTTGCGCCTGGCCTCCATAGAATGAAAATAGGCACAAACTTTAATAAAGACTTTTCATATCTATCTACGTAAGTATACTTTGATAATTATGTTTCAGTTTGAAAAAATATGGTATAATATAATTATGGGGTGTTCGTTCGCGCCTGACCTCCATAGAATGGAAATATGTCACAAAGTTTAACAAGGTTTTTTAATATAGATCCACAGAATATTGTGATAAGTGTTTCAGTGTGAACAGGTATGGTATAATAAATTATGGGGTTTATCTATTTTATTTTTACTTTCATCATATTTTGCTTTGGTTTTGATACTCCCAAATTCGAAGCTATCTCTTTACAAACCTTCCTTTTCATAGCCTATCATATTTTAATAAATCAGAGTCCATTTTCTGTAGGCTGATTTTGAACCCAATCAACGACGGGTACTTTTGTTAGTATATATATATATATGCTGATTCATAATAAACTTGTATTTATTGTTTGAGTGAAGGCCAATCACATGTTCTAAATCGATTGCGTTTCGGATATAGTTCACCCACAAACATGATACCACTCCCGGCTTGAACAATGAAGTCTTTTCTTTCCCCCTCATCCTTGGATCATTACAGATAGCCCGGGGGTCAGCTGAAAATTCCCTGGGGGTGAATGGGTAGGAGGGGCTGCAGAATAATACTTGGCAGCAGATTTGCTGGTCACACTGATTCAAAGATCATTTTTGGCATCGTGACAAGCGAATAAACGCTGATGTCTACAGAGATACTTATCGAAAGGAATGTCACTTTGATATCTAGTGACTTCTAAAGATCAGTTATGTATACTCCAATATTTTATTTTATTTTTTTTTTGTATATTCATATTAAAACCCCTTTTTTCTATTTATTTAAAAAGAAAATACAACGTTGTTATATATGGGTCATGGAATTGCATTCATCTTCAAAAGATCTAGCTAATTTGCATATTCTATTAAACATTTTTTTTTTTTTTACAAAGGAGTCACCACTTATAAAGGCCCAGAGTTCACTCGAGGATAAGGGTTAATAAGTGTACAGTGGTCAATGGGGGACAATGACGTAGTAATGGTTAGTAATGGAAATTTGGTAAATTGGATTACTTAAGGGGAATGGTTCATCAAGAATTTGTTTACGTTGGACTTGAAGACGACCATGTTATAGTCAGCCGGAATTAATTCCCTATTAGTTGTTTTGAGTTTTCTGATCATGGGATAATCATCTTTAGTTAACTATTACGTGTAATTATATTCATGCAGATATTCTACATGATTTCTTCCATAGCCTTGAGCCCCTGGGGGGGGGGCATAAGGCCATCTACAATTTTGTAGATGCTTTTGTAGCGAAGAGTTCTTTTTACAGGGTGAGGGTGCTGGCTCCATGCCCAACCTTCCCAGAAGGTACATACAGCACCTAGCCTTCCCAAATGGTCACCCATCTGGTACTGGCCAGGCTGAACGTTGCTTAACTTCGGTGATCTGGCGAGAACCGGTGTGTCAACGTGATTGTGGCGTTCATGATTTATACTTGTGTAATATTTGCGTAAAAAGGTTATAGTAAACACAAACCACTTTCTGTATATATCTATGTATGCATACATATATGTTTTAAAAAATTTGCCTACCAAACTCCTTCTAGAGTTTTTGGTCAACAGAGATGAAACTTAATATATAGGGTATTCATAGTTAACAATACATCTCCACTCCATTCTTCTCGGGTTCAGAATGTTTTCCTCAGTAGTGACCATATTATTTAGTAACTCATTTTTAACGCGTTAACTTTTCTGTTCCTACACCGTCTTATTTTGCGCACCAGTCAACTATCTTCGTTGGTTTATGAAAACATTGAAATAGCATTTTGTCAACTAACAACAAGCATATATCGACTTTATTTTAAAAAAGAAATAAGTTTTTAGTTGTTTCACTATTTTTCAATCAATTGCAACAAAAAAATTTGAGAAAAAAAAATTAAAAAGATCTATTCATTTAGTATATATCTCCACCCCACCCCACCCCCTCCACCAAGTTTATTTTTTGTTTGTGAAAATGTATGCAGGCATAACATGGAGGTTTTACAGTAATTCAAAAAAGCAAACAAAAAAAATTTTTTAAAAAGCAAATATCCAATTAAATATTTAGAAATTTAAAAAGAATCAGTAATTGTATCAGAATCGGGAATTTAGAGCAGAATAGTTAATTGTATCAGAATCGGGAATTTAGAGCAGAATAGTTAATTGTATCAGAATCGGGAATTTAGACCAGAATAGTTAATTGTATCAGAATCGGGAATTTAGAGCAGAATCGGGAATTTAGAGCAGAATAGTTAATTGTATCAGAATCGGGAATTTAGAGCAGAATAGTTAATTGTATCAGAATCGGGAATTTAGACCAGAATAGTTAATTGTATCAGAATCGGGAATTTAGACCAGAATAGTTAATTGTATCAGAATCGGGAATTTAGACCAGAATAGTTAATTGTATCGGAATCAGGAAAAATTTTGGAATCGTCCCATCACTAATACATATACATACATAGGAATGATTACATTGAATTATATTTATACCAGCAGGTCGCCCAGCATTGCCCGGTTGTAAAATACGCTTAAATATGATATTTTGATTAATGCAGATTTCGTATTTATTATGTTATATTGGACCCAATATATAGTAATGGTTTAAAAAGTTAAAAAAAAATAAAATTTGATTTGTACGCCACCACCGAAAATCGAAACCAAAATGCTTAGTTTACAATTTACTTTTTCCTTTGACGTTAATGCCTGAGCTATGAAAGCATGTTTACTGCAAGACTAAAAATTAAAACCTGAACCAATAGCTATTATGTTACCATGCATATTCGTAATGCCATCGTTCGATCTTCACCTGGCAAATTCCATTTAGGTGGAGTTTGGTAAGCAAAAATTTTTAAACAGATATCTATATGCATGCATAAATATATATAGAAAGAGGTTTGTGTTTACTATAACCTTTTTACGCAAATATTACGAAAGTTTAAATCATGTAGAATATCTCCATTAATATAATTACACGTAATAGTTAACTAAAAATGATCATCCCATGAGAAAACCGAAAATACTAATATGGAATTAATTAAAATGGATGTTTAAAAGAATATGCAAATTTTGCAGATGAATGCAATTCCACAACCCATATATTACAAAGTTGTATTTTCTTTTTAAATAAATAGAAAAAAGGGTTTTAATATGAATATCAATACATAAAAAAAAAAAAAAATATATATTGTAACGCTGGGTATGGGGCAGCCAAACCAGCTGCCAACATTGCTCCGCGTTTTTATTGAAACCAACCAAGAGCTCTTTTTGGTATCCTCGCTGTTCCCTTAAGTGCAATTGTCTGGATCTCTTTTGCACTTGGTTCACCAGGGATATTAGTTAGGTAGGACTTCAGGTTCTTCTTCATAAGTCCTGTGGCACCTATAATAACTGGTTTTTGATTGATATCTCCTTAAGATTCCAGTTTCTTTTCATATCATACTTGAGACCTTGGTATTTGGTCTGTATCTCTCTTTCAGCTCTATTCAGACCGCCATAGGAGTGTTTACGTGCGTGTGTGCAAATATATATTGAAAGAACAAGCGATTTTAACCAAAGTTAACACCTTACACACCCTAACATCACAAGTGCATTTGAGAAGTTTTATTACCACACAAGCAGAAAGGCCAGGCATATAAAATCAACAGTAGGTTCTTTGATAAGACAGAGGCGCATTTGAAATGAATGTTTCTGTTTAGAGCACAGTTGAATCATGATACTTGACGGTTGCATTTTAAACTTTAATTCAAGCCATCTATTATATAAATCTCGCCTGTCTGTTTAAATGTATGTATGTATGTTTGTATGTCTGCCTTAAACTTTTGACAGGAGCAATGGATTTTCACAAGATCGGTGTCGTTTTGAAGTTGACCCTCTGGACGATAAATATAGAAAAATAAAATAGCTAAAAACATTAATTCCTTTGCCACCCTCAACTAGGCACTTTTCTACAAGGAGGGGTCACTTTTTTCGACGATATTTTTGAAAGTCATCCCCTCTTTTTGATTGACTGGTCTTAATTTAAACCTTCAGCACTTCCAGTTTGGCGATTGACGCAACGGCAAAGACGTCACGTTTTTTTTTTCTTTTTTTTTTTTCCCCACATTCTTTTCCTCCTTCGCGGTATGGGTTCGAGCCTGCCTTCTTACTATCACTTTTTTTTTTTTTTTTTTTTTTTTTTTTTTTGCTCAACACACACCTCCAAACACCCGGGCACCCAGGCTAGTTATATATAAAAATAAATTTATAAAATGAAAAGTACGTTCTCTACAGTGCAATGTAGACTACAATGTATTGTGAACTAAGTCGCTGTAAGGAGGCATTTGCAGCTTCTTCTCGGTGCACCATGAGGTGTCCCCAACTCGAGCTGGCAATCAGTTGATTTAGTTGAAAAATGGGCGATTTCATCGATTTTAATGAAAATAAAAACAAGTGTGAAACATTCATCGATCATCATTCAATCCCGAGCAATGTCGAGTCTCCATGCTAGTTTATGTATATGTATGTGATATAAAAAAAGGAAAAACCGAATTTATATATATCAAGGTTTCCTCTTTATTTTGAGAAATCAACACTACCGGAGCAACGCGAGATAGTAACTTTCGTAAACGATAAATGACCCCTAACGTAAAGGTCATTAGAACCCGCCTACAATTGAGAGGAGGAAAAAAAAAAAAAAAATATATGCCGCTGAACCACATCAGACAATGCGCGTTTGATGGCCTTCTCACTCCAAATTGATAAATAAATAACATAAAAAAAAAAAAAAAATCTCCAATAGAATCGCATTTGCTTTCGAACTCTTCACAAATGGAGGACAGATTGTTCGGAATGAAGTTGAGACAGAAATAATCAATAATTTTAATGGAAGCGGCATGCAATTTTCTCTTCTTCTGCATGTCTACGTCGGTCAGTCGTGAACACTTAAAGAATTGCATAGTGTGTACGTCTATATATAAATAAAGTACGCGGTGTATGTGTCAAGGTTGTGCCAGGTGTCTATATCGTGTGCATGTATACATGTGCAATGTATGCTGTCTGGTGTATGTACAGGTGTTCAATGCGTGTCTGGCGTGTGTATGCATGTCTGATGCATGTCTGGCGTGTGTATGTGTGTCTGGCGTGTGTATGCATGTCTGGAATGCGTATGTGTGTCCAATGTATGTTTGACGTCTGTATACATGTTCAATGTGTGTACGCATGTCCGATGTGTGTCTGGCGTGTGTATGCATGTCCGATACGTGTCCAATGTGTGTATGGCGTGTGTATACGTGTCTAATGTGTGTATGCATGTTCGATGCATGTCTGGCGTGTGGTTGTGTCTGGTGTATATATACGTGTTCAAAGTGTGTATGCATGTCCAATGCGTGTCTAGCGTGTGTATGCGTGTCAAATGTGTGTATGCATGTCCAATGCGTGTCTAGCGTGTGTATGCGTGTCAAATGTGTGTATGCATGTCCAATGCGTGTCTGGCGTGTGTATACGTGTCAAATGTGTGTATGCATGTCCAATGCATGTCTAGCGTGTGTATGCGTGTCAAATGTGTGTATGCATGTCCAATGCGTGTCTGGCGTGTGTATACGTGTCAAATGTGTGCATGCATGTCCAATGCATGTCTAGCGTGTGTATACGTGTCAAATGTGTGTATGCATGTCCAATGCATGTCTGGCATGTGGTTGTGTGTCTGGCGTATGTATGGATGTCCGATGCATGTCTGATATATGTGGTTGCATGTCCGGTGGATGTATGGCATGTGTATATGTGTTTGGTGTGTGTACAAACATCTTCCCCATGGAATTCGGATTATGTACAGAACTGACGGGCGATTTTTTAACATCAACAGATTTAGGGCCAAAGGTCGAACGAACACCATATCCATTATGGAGCTACAGTATGCAGACGATAACGCCCTTGTAGCCCTCTCAGAAGAGGACCTACAGTGTACACTGGTTGCCTTCACGAGGGCGTACAAACAGCTAGGACTAACAATTAATATAAAAAAAACCCAAATCCTCCATCAATCACCACCAAACAGTACTCCAGTCTCACCCCCAAACATCTCCATTGACAACGCTAGACTGGAAAATATGGACCACTTCCCATACCTAGGCAGCATCCTATCATCAAAAGCCAACATAGATGATGAAATACAACACCGTCTCAGCTGTGCCAGTGGGGCTTTCTCAAGGCTAAGGAAGAGAGTATTTGAGAACCGTGACCTTCTGGCAAAGACCAAAATCATGGTATATAAAGCTGTCTTGCTGCCCACTCTTCTCTATGGATCGGAGACCTGGACCACATACAGGAGGCACGTAAAAACCCTGGAGACGTACCACCAAAGATGCCTCCGAAAAATCCTCAGAATTAGTTGGAAGGACCGACGCACCAACACCAGCGTCCTGAGTGAGGCTGACATTCCCACTATCACCGCTACTGTTGCTCAACGCCAGCTCAGATGGACTGGTCATGTTGTCCGAATGCCAGATCTCCGCCTCCCAAAACAGATTTTCTACTCTCAGCTTGTTGAGGGAAAGCGTGCCCAGGGTGGCCAAAAGATGAGGTATAAGGACAACATCAAAGCAAATCTAAAGCGGTTTCACATGGACCTTGAGACATGGGAGGACGTGGCTGGGAGCAGGTTGGCATGGAGGAGCGCTGTCCACAAAGGTGCTGCGCTTTATAGTAGTGACCTAAATCAAGCTGCTGAGGATAAACGCAAGCACAGAAAGGACAGATTATTAACCAGACACTCCCAACCCCACCCCACCACCACTACCTTTATCTGCCCAAATTGCACAAGACAAATTGGGTCTAGGATTGGTCTCTATGCTCACCTGAGGACCCACAGAAGCTACAACGGAGGACAGTCTTACTCTGACACGAGTGACCGCCGATGATGATGGTGTGTGTACAAGTGTCCAATGCATGTCTAGTGTGTATGGCGCAACGGATAAAACTGCTGAATAATAATCAGTTCTTTCAAATTGATTGCTACGGTCACTAGAAAAAAAGGTGGATCATTCTTTCTTTCGATGATTATCCTTTACCATCTGTATGAGAATCATGTACGTCCAAATATGGAATACTATCATATCTGGGCAGGTGCTGCTTGGGGCACGCTTTCCTGTCTTGATAGAATACAAAATCGACTTTGAAATGTAGTGAGGATGTCTTTTTCTTGTCCTTACAGCGTTTTTCTCACAGAAGATGCATTGCTAGTCTTTCTCTACTCCATCGTTATTTTCATGGTAACTCAACTATACACCAATGTCCTCCCTCCCCACCTTTAAAATATTTACAACAAAAACTCTTCTAGCTGCAACCACTATTAATTAACTTGTTTCTTTCTCTGTATGCTTAAAACTAAACAGAACTTCCATGAACAAAGTTTCTTTCCAAAAATTACCCGTTCGTAGAACACAATACCATGAGACTGCTTTCCAGCTGACTAGTTTGCCGGCTCTGTAGTGTTGTCTCACTGCTCACCTGACAAGTAGTTTCACCTTTATCCTCAAGTGGCTTTAAGGCCTTAATAAGCCGTGACTTGTAAGCAAAAATGGACGGAACTTTTTTTTTACTGTTATTACTACACTTTTAGCTCGTTAAAAATGTGCAAAAGTTATATCCCGTTGACTTGGAATGAATGCTTTATTCCTCATTTATGGTTAAATTTGTGCTCATATTTTGCATTAAATGTTAATCTCTATTAACTGGGCATCAAATGGATACCATATTGCTTAGTTCACTGCGCCTTCTTTCTTTAAACTGCTAGACTTTGGAATTCGCTCTCGGGTCCCTGTTTCCCTGACTGTACTGGCAAGTGTAATGTAAACAGACATCTTGCTACTCAACTCCCTACATAGTATCCCCGATAATGTGAACGGATGGGGTCCCAAGATCCAGCCTCGTTCTGAGTTCGGGGGAAAAATTGGGTCATGTCATACTCTGTGACCGGTGTCGAGGCAAAAAAATTAACTCTTTCAACATTATATGAAAAGTAACTGTTTCATTTTTTGAAAATTTAAAAAAATTATTTGAACTGTTTGATTGTAAAATAAAGTCTAATTGTTTGAACCGTTGAATTTTTACAAAATTATAGTTCTTTGAACTGTTTAATTTTAAAAAAAGAATTTAATTATTTGAACTATTTAATTTTTTTTTTTTTAATTCTAATTATTTTTTTTTATTTTTTTTTTTTTACACCACTTATCAAGGCCAAGAGGCCACGGGTTAAAGAGTGTACAGTAGAAATTGGACAATATAGTAATCGTTAGTAAATGGAAATTCGGTAAATTTGTTAACAAGTGGAACGGCTAATCAAGAACTTGTTTATGTTAGACTTGAAGACAACCATATTGTAGTCAGCTGGAAAGCAGGAAAACGGAAGACAATTCCATAGGCGTGCAGAAAGAAAAGAAAGAAGCTTTGTTCATGGAATCTACGTTTAGGTTTAAATAAAGAGTGGGGGAAATTATTGATAGTATTTTCTGCTAGACGAGTGTTTCTTGTGAAAGTTTGGCGGGGCGAGGTTGTCCATAGACTGAAGCTCAGTCGAACACTTTCCATGAAAATAACGATACAGCAAACTCGCAACATCTATTCTATGAGACAGAGACTGCAGAGAAAAGAAAAGGATATCTCCTACGAGACTACGAAGTCTATTTTGAACTCTTTCTAGCAGCTCCTGCCCAGATGTGGCAACAGTATTCCATCCCTGGACGTACCCGGCTCTTATATAGATAGAGAATTGCATCAGCAGTGAGATATCTACTGGATCGATAGAAGGATCCGACCATTTTTCCAGCGGCCTTGGCAACAGATTTGATGTACGAGTTCCATATAAGATCAGGAGTAAAGGTCAAGCCCAGAAGCTTGTCAAAACTTGAGCCCTCCTCAAGACACGAGCAATTCATTTCAATTGATGCCAGATGTGGATCAGAACGTTGATGATGTAAAGAAAGAAGCTTTGTTTTAGATGCATTAAAAGTAACTAGCCACTCCTTTCCCCATTGTACCATGTGCTATTTGAACTGTTTGATTAAAAAAAAAAATCTGCTTTGAATTGTTAAGTTTTAAAAATTTCTAATTCTTTGAACTGTTTGATTAAAAAATTCTAAATTCTTTGAACTGTGGAATTTTAAAAAGTTCTAAATTTTAATTCTTTTCACTGTTTAAGTTTTTTTTTTTTTAAATTGTAATTCTTAAATGTTGTCTATAGTAATAAATGCTCGAAAATTCTTTGAACTGCTTCTCTCTTTAATTCTTTGAACTGCTTCTTGTTTTTCTAAACTTATCTTGCCTTTGGTAACATTTATTTGTTATATATTACACCTTTTCTGTTTTTCTGTCATTCAAAGTTAACAACTCGGCACTTTATTCAAAGGGGCTAGGTTCTCCCTCGACGCCGGTGGCAGAGTACCATGTTTCGGATCCCATCTTTATACCATAACCATATATATAATTTTATTTGTGGATTGTTATACTCGTCTTCATAGTTGTTCTTGTTCCTATTTACTTTGCCTCCCCACAAGGGTAGACTTAGACACCAAGGTCGTTTTTTAATGTGGAAAAAGGAACAAAAAAAAAAATTATCTCTGTCGTGAAGGATTTCTCCTTCACTGAGAAAAAAAAATTGAAGTGTGGCATCAGAACAGATACTACACTTTAATCTTGTTTCACCATGTTTTGACTAACTCATCTTCTGGCCTTCTTCAGGTGGTTAACCGTGACGGGATAGGAATACTGAGTCTTGTAACTGTATCCCCAGTAATTACTGCCTTCCATAGTTGTCGTTGTTGTCGTCGTCGTCTCGCCACGTTTTTTTTTTTTGTTTTTTTTTTTTGGCCAACTAATCCTCTCTCCTGCTTTGGGTAGGATTGAAACCGCTATTTTCAGGCAATGCTCACCTGGAATTGTAGAGACTCGTCCAACACCTTTATCCACTGCACTACGTAACCCACCTTTTCCCCGAATTCAAGAACGAGGCTGAATTTTGGGACACCATCTATTCACAGTATCCCTGCAAATTATGTCCCAGATAGTAGTCCCCCTTCAGGAAAGTGGCACTATGCCTTGGTTGGAGTAAAAATGCAATAAAATAAGGAAAAAAAAAAAGGTCTATACAAAATTTTAGCTAGATCGTACCAGTTGTTTCTGAGAAAATTTCTAGAGTAAATGTGGTATTGTGGTGACTAACCACTATTAATCCCTAACTGTGCATTGGGCAGATAATTATTGATAATTAGTTTGCTGCATCTTATCATTACAAAGGTTCATACAAAATTTTAGCCAGATCTGCTCAGTAGTTTCTGAAGAAAAGTGTAACGGACAGATAGACCAAGAGAATTATAATATATATATCTTATATTCTACAAATTATTTTTTTCATGTAACAGTTATATCTCATACGCATGATAAAACGTCCCCTACAAGTATTTTTTTTTTTTTCAATTTTTTATTCATCCACAAATATTTTTTTCATGTAACATTTATATAGCATATACATAATAAAACGTCCCCTACAATTCTTTTTTTTTTTTTTTTTTTTTCAATGTTTTATTTATTTATCTTTTTGTGTTTTTGCAGATAACTGGTCCGACTTTAATCTTAACATGGATCCCCAACACAACGTTAAAGCGAAACCCGCGTAGTATAGAAAACAGTCCGAACCGTTCCGTAATCGGCAGCCCAAAGTCTAGTCCCCGACGAACCCCAAAACAGGATTACGCCCGCTCGGACAACCTGGCCACGCCGTCCCCCAGCATGTCTCCACGTGACTCTTTAGTATCGATGGGAAGTGAGCAGAATTTGTGGGTTGAGCAACGGCGCCGGTCTCGGCAGCGAGACGATAGCAGCCTATGTTCCGAGATCTCTGTCGGGTCTCGAGACGAAACCAGCGACTACGACTCCTATCGTGAGAAATTTGGACCTAGCAACAAGTCGCAGACAGATTCTGGTGTTGGCACTGACTGGGATCATACGAGCGGACAGTCGGCGCCGAACAACGAGAAGGCCGTTTCGACTACTCGCACCAGAGTCCCTAAGGTAGGGGTTAACGTCAATGATTTGCGAAAAGAAAATAAAAGAACTATGGAATCCTCAGATTCGTATTCGAAGACGTCGAAATATGACAGTTCGTCTACGGAGAGTGAAGGTATGAACCCTGAAGAGCAGCTGGCTGCTATGTTGAAAAAAAACAAGTTATACAGGAAGTCGCGGGAACGTCTTGGATCCGACCGTTCCGTGAGTATTGAAATGGAGGGGGAGAATCTCGTTGTCGTACAAGAAGAGAATATGCTGAATCTTAATATACGCCCAAAAGACAAAAAATACGACATGGCAAGCTCGCCATCTACGGACTTCGATCAAACAAGTCTGAGTTCCGATTCGACCGACCCGAGCCCAACCGGGGAACATTACCGGCTCATGGTCGGGGAGCTCCGACGCAAATGCGCCGAACTAAATGACCGACTTAATGAATCCATGACCAACGGCAATGAAAATTTACTGGTCACTGAAAATCCGACGTCGGAAACAACTAGCCTCGAATCATTTAGTCTAGAGCACCATGCTCACGTCGACACAGAGCCTCCACCTCCGCCCCTGGAGGACTTTGGCGATGGCAGTAACGTACAGAGTATGACAATACAAACGCCAGATGTTGAGGTGTCCCGGTATCGGCTGTCATCCTCTTCAACCTCCACATCTGGTCCTGACTCACGTCCCCCCACCCCATACCTCTCACCAGATCACTCAGCAGCATCATCACCCAGGCATCAGCGGGACTCATTGTCGGGAAGCAGTTCCTGTTCGTTAGCTCATAACCTCTGCTTCCCAGAGAACTCAATGTCGTATACGCGGAAAAGAAAAGAGAAGCGTAGTCCCAAGGAACAAGTTTGCGGTGTCTTTTCTGTAGACCTTGGTATGTATTTTGATAAATTTTTGTCTTAATATTTTTCCATAATATATAAGCATATACCTAACAAACCGTCTCCTAGAATTATTTTTCCAGTCTCTCTATTCATTTAAAATAACTTTTTCCTTATCAAGAGTCAGATGTTTTTTTTATATTTAGTTTTTCTAATATGCTTTTTAGTTGTTGTTTAATTTGGTAGGCATGTATATATATATAGATATATGCATATATCTATATATATATATATGTATATATATATATAGATAGATATATGCATATATCTATATATATAGATATATGCATATATCTATATATATATATATATGTATATATATATATATATATATAGATATATGCATATATCTATATATATATATATGTATATATATGCATATATCTATATATATATATATGTATATATATGCATATATCTATATATATATATGTATATATATGCATATATCTATATGTATATATATGTATATATATGCATATATCTATATGTATATATATGTATATATATGCATATATCTATATGTATATATATGTATATATATGCATATATCTATATGTATATATATGTATATATATGCATATATCTATATGTATATATATGCATATATCTATATGTATATATATATATATATATAGATATATGTATATATATATATATATATATAGATATATGTATATATATATATATATATATAGATATATATATATATATATATATATATATAGATATATGCATATATCTATGTATATCTATATATATAGATATATGCATATATCTATATATATCTATATATATAGATATATGCATATATCTATATATATCTATATATATAGATATATGCATATATCTATATATATATATCTATATATATAGATATATGCATATATCTATATATATATATATATAGATATATGCATATATAGAGATATATATAGATATATATAGAGATATATATATATATATAGAGAGAGATATATGCATATTATTTTTATTTTTATTACGGACTATTATCCTCATCTTTATTAGTTGTTGTTTCACGACGTTTCGGCCAACTATTCCTCTGGCCTTCGTCAGGTGGTTTAACCGCAATGGGATAGGAACTCCGAATCTCCTAACTGCATTCTCAGCAATTACTGCCATCCTTAGTTGTTGTCATCTCACCACATTTTGACCAAGTAAGCCTCTGGGTGACTTTGGTAGGATTCAAACCGCTATCTTCAGACGATTCTCATCTGGAACCGTAGAGATTCAACATCTCTACCCATTGTGCCACGAGCCCCAGGTTTCAATCCTATCCAAAGCCGGCCAGAGGTTTACTTGGCCAAAATCTTGGTGAGACGACAACAACTATGGATGGCAGTAATTGCTGAGAATGCAGTTTGAAGATTCGGAGTTCCTATCACATTGCGGTTAAACCACCTGACGAAGGCCAGAGGAATAGTTGGCCGAAACGTTGTGGAACAACAATTAATAAAGATGAGGATAATAGTCCGCAATAAAAAAAAAAAATAACAAATAGAAATACCAAATGTAAAAAACAATAAGATAAGGGATAAGTTCAACAGATAAGGAAACTGTAACGAATAATTCTAGCAGACGTTTTCTTGTTTGTTATATTAGTTTTTACATTGTGTCTTCAGTGATCGGGAGATCCTATTTATTAAAAAAGAGGATAGAAACATGAGTTGGAACAATTACATCGAGAGCATTGCCAGGGCCGCTGCGAGGAAGGTGGGCTTTCTCTAACCGTGCTAGAAAACTTCTAAACCCGAAAGTATCCTGTACCTCTATAAGGCCACTATTCGCCCATGTATGGAGTATTGCTGTCATATTTGGGCTGGTGCATCGGCTACTAGTCTCTCGCTCCTTGACAGGGTTCAAAAGAGAGTCGCAAATCTGGTAGGCCCTAAACTGGCATCTAAGCTTCAGCCTCTGTCCCATCGTCGAAACGTTGCATCCCTCTGCCTGTTCTACAAGTATTATAATGGCGAATGCTCTGAAGAACTGCAAGCACTTGTGCCCCCACGACGTGAACACCCTCGACAGACCCGACAAGCTGCAAAATCCCACCCCCACACTGTAGAGATCCCTAGATGTAAAAGATCTTTCTACTCCAGTAGTTTCTTCCCCAGAACTGCTAGACTTTGGAATTCCATTCCAGGTCACTGCTTCCCCAACTGTACTGACATGCATAAGTTCAAGTGCAACGTGAACCAACATCTCGCTGCCCTAATCCCTACATAGTACCCCAGTAGATGTTTCCCCTGATAGCGCCCCCTACACCAAAGTGGCAATGTGCCTTGTTTGGGGTGAAAATGTAATAAAAAAAAAATAAAAAAAAGGGTGATAACATACTACAAACATTAAATTAGCGTATCTATGTACTAATTTAATGTTTTTAGTACGTTATTAACTTCTATTCTCCTTTTTAATAAATAGGATCTCCCGACCGAATAATAATGGCCGAAACGTCGTGAAACAATGTCAAAGAAAGATGAGGATAATAGTCCGCAATAAATAAAATGATAAATAATGCTCATCTCAATGATGAATTCCAATTAAACAATATATTTTTTGTTGTTGTTTAATTTGGTATGTATTTTTTTAATTACCGTACATTTCGGCATATAAGACGACCCTTAAACTTAAAAAATCATCTTTAAAAACCAATATTTCGTAAACTCTAGCCTATGCTAACCAAACATGGTTTTGTGATCTGAGAATCTATTTTTTTTTTTTTTACATGGGGGTCACCACTTATCAAGGTCCGAAGGCCACTCAGGGATAAGGGTTATTGCGTGTACAGTAATCAATGAGATAGTATTGTAGTAATCATTAGTATTGGGGGTTTTGATAGAGTGTCTTACTTAAGGGGGTGGTTTGTCAGGAGTTTGTTTATGTTGGACTTGAAGACATCCCAGTTGTAGTCAGGTGGGAAACAGGCAAGCGGCAGAGAGTTCCACTGGCGTGCAGTTCTAAGAAAGAAGCTTTGCTCATGGAATCTACGTTTGGATTTAGGCACAGATAAAGAGTGGGGAAAATTATTGACAGTAGTTTCAGCACACATCTTATGCTAGGTACGGGCAAAAATGGACATATAAAGATAGGGGTGGGGCTAGTTTTGAAAGCCGATTTATCATTTTTTTGTAGGTTTCCGACTACTTTTTGATTGTCTTTGAAAGATAAAGGACTAAAGTTAATTTCCTAAAAAGGAAAAAAATATTTGTACATGTGAAAAAAAAAAAGAGAAAGTTATAAAAAATGTTTTCATGGCGAGCTAACCAATTCAGCTAAATTTTTTAAGTTAAATAAATTCATTGTAAAAATCCTTTTAGAGATAAATATTAGTTTTCTGGGTCTATTTCAAAGATAATTAGTAAAGTTCTAAGACATTGAATTGAATAAAAAAAAAAATACCTTGTTTGTGAAGAGCAAAATCACTACAAACGGAAGTTTTGTAAACACAAAATATATGGAAGCCCAAAATTTCAGCGAGTTGAAAGACTGTGAAAATTACGTCATGTAATTAAAAGGGAGGAAGGGGGTGTGCTAGTTTTTTTTTTTGTTTTCCAGATGTGCATCCGTACATTCCTATCTTGAACGTTTATATCATTTTTACCATTTTTAATTTAATTATTTTTCTATGTTCCTGTTTATATAGATTATATAAAAATTATGTTACGCCGAAAGTTTCACATTCATGCAAGCAAGGAAATTATTAAAATCTTACATATAAAAATTATGCGAAACCTGTAATTTAAAAAAAAAAAAAAAAAAAAGTAGAAATATATTTTGCTATTATAATTTTTTGGTGTGAAAATATTAAATAAACAATGCTTAATTCAATGATAATACTGGTAGTTTGAGAAATTAATTTTTCTTCGAGTTACATCGAATTCATTAATACAGACTTTAGGGGCATTTTTCGTAATGTTCCTGTAAAAATTAAGTATTTTTTTTTTTTATCGTCATAATTTACGATGCTTTATTTTCATAAAAAAAGCAAAAATAAATTCTTGCATTTTTTTTTTTTACTCCAGAAAACCATAACTTTAGTAAAGGTATTTTTTGTTTAAACAAAATAATACATTTCCACGAAGATTTAAATAAAAATAATGGGTTCATTATATTCTGTGATCATTATTTGATCAATATTGAAATTTTCATAAAAATTGGTTAATTTCCTGATTTTTGGTGAATTTTTAAGTAAAGGGAGGGGTGAAAATGCTTATAAATTTGGAGCATTAGCATTCATTTTGCACGTACCTACCATATTTATTTTGCATGTACCTACCATATTCATTTTGCATGTACCTACCATATTCATTTTGCACGTACCTACCATATTCATTTTGCATGTACCTACCATATTTATTTTGCATGTACCTACCATATTCATTTTGCACGTACCTACCATATTTATTTTGCATGTACCTACCATATTCATTTTGCATGTACCTACCATATTTATTTTGCACGTACCTACCATATTCATTTTGCACGTACCTACCATATTCATTTTGCATGTACCTACCATATTTATTTTGCATGTACCTACCATATTCATTTTGCACGTACCTACCATATTTATTTTGCATGTACCTACCATATTCATTTTGCATGTACCTACCATATTCATTTTGCATGTACCTACCATATTTATTTTGCACGTACCTACCATATTCATTTTGCACGTACCTACCATATTCATTTTGCACGTACCTACCATATTCATTTTGCACGTACCTACCATATTCATTTTGCACGTACCTACCATATTCATTTTGCACGTACCTACCATATTCATTTTGCACGTACCTACCATATTCATTTTGCACGTACCTACCATATTCATTTTGCACGTACCTACCATATTCATTTTGCACGTACCTACCATATTCATTTTGCACGTACCTACCATATTCATTTTGCACGTACCTACCATATTCATTTTGCACGTACCTACCATATTCATTTTGCACGTACCTACCATATTCATTTTGCACGTACCTACCATATTCATTTTGCACGTACCTACCATATTCATTTTGCACGTACCTACCATATTCATTTTGCACGTACCTACCATATTCATTTTGCACGTACCTACCATATTCATTTTGCACGTACCTACCATATTCATTTTGCACGTACCTACCATATTCATTTTGCACGTACCTACCATATTCATTTTGCACGTACCTACCATATTCATTTTGCACGTACCTACCATATTCATTTTGCACGTACCTACCATATTCATTTTGCACGTACCTACCATATTCATTTTGCACGTACCTACCATATTCATTTTGCGCGTACCTACCATATTCATTTTGCACGTACCTACCATATTCATTTTGCACGTACCTACCATATTCATTTTGCACGTACCTACCATATTCATTTTGCACGTACCTACCATATTCATTTTGCACGTACCTACCATATTCATTTTGCACGTACCTACCATATTCATTTTGCACGTACCTACCATATTCATTTTGCACGTACCTACCATATTCATTTTGCACGTACCTACCATATTCATTTTGCACGTACCTACCATATTCATTTTGCACGTACCTACCATATTCATTTTGCACGTACCTACCATATTCATTTTGCACGTACCTACCATATTCATTTTGCACGTACCTACCATATTCATTTTGCACGTACCTACCATATTCATTTTGCACGTACCTACCATATTCATTTTGCACGTACCTACCATATTCATTTTGCACGTACCTACCATATTCATTTTGCACGTACCTACCATATTCATTTTGCACGTACCTACCATATTCATTTTGCACGTACCTACCATATTCATTTTGCACGTACCTACCATATTCATTTTGCACGTACCTACCATATTCATTTTGCACGTACCTACCATATTCATTTTGCACGTACCTACCATATTCATTTTGCACGTACCTACCATATTCATTTTGCACGTACCTACCATATTCATTTTGCACGTACCTACCATATTCATTTTGCACGTACCTACCATATTCATTTTGCATGTACCTACCTTATGCATATGATCATAAACGATAGTTTCCACAGACCCATGGCAAATGGTCATGCATCAATCTTCCAAAATGGCTGCCTCAAGTTGACTGACAGATGTTTCATCAATGGCAAAAGGAGGAGAACCATGCTTGGGAGCTGTTTCCACAGATTTCCATCCATGTTTGGATTCACAATTCCAGCATTTTGTTAGCAATACACACAAATGATAAAGCACTTTGGATAATCACAAATTTTCAGAAAATAGGCACCAATTTGTAAAAGGCCCCCTCCCCTCGGATTTGTAAATGCTCGTACCGCATTTATATTAAGAATTTTGTCATGAAATTTGGAAACTAACCAGAAGCAATGCCACTTTTAATAGTTTGGGGTGTCTGAAATACTTGTGACCATTCGTTTTTTTTATTGTGTTAAAAAAAAACTTCAACATGACGAGTATTGAAAATTTAAAAAATAAATTTTCTTTGGACACCCACTAGTAAATAAAACAATCTTTTTACTGTTTTTATCCATTAAAAGTATAATTGTATGTTTTCTCTTGTGGTAGCTGGGAATTTAAAATATCATACCCGGAAAAAAATCATTTCTATTTGAGTTTTGGTCGAAGACTGTCTTGTAGTAATAGCGGAGCAGCGATAGCATGGCTATAAACAAAAAAGCATTTTTTTTTTTTTAATTCCAGAACGAATTTTTTTTTTTAAATTGAAAATATGAATATTAAAAAAATGTTCTTACATTTTTAATTAAAGCTATTTTGTTATCAGAATATAATTGGTTTAAGTAGAACTATTCAGTTATCAGAATATATAATTAAAGCAAGTCCGGCATTATCAATTTTGTTCAACTTGCAATTTCTCACATATTTCTCAAATATTTATATGGTTGAAAAGACAAGAAAATAAGCTTTCTAAATGTATAACTTGTGTGCACTTTTATCCATTGCATTAGTATTTAACGACAAATTAAACAGTGTTTTGCTTTGAACAACTGAAAATGTGAAATGATTTTTTTGGTTCACGTGTACGAACGGTACCCCTCCCCTCTCTATATTTTTTTTATTTTTGTCTTTTTACAATTTTTTCAGTGTATTATCGAATGGACACTAATTTACTAAATTACCAAAAAAAAACAAAAAACAAATGCGAAGTATTTGTAGAAAGTGCTCAGTTTCTAATGAAGTTAAGAAATAAAAACGTCTTAAACTGGAAAGTTTAAAAACGAAATAACTCTGTAGAAAAAAGACACGAAATGTAATCGAAAATAAAAATCAAATTCATTCAAAATTTGTGAACGATTTGTCAGCTTTAGCAAAAAGTTTTTTTTTTTTATATTTAAATATTAGATTAATTATTATTATTAAATAAATACTTGATACTTTTCCTAATGTCACGTTTTCTGTTAGAGTGACGTCACTTGTTTTAAATAAAATTTATTTTTGTCTGTTTGTCGTAATTCTTGTAAAGTTTCACACCCGTCATTTACGTAAATTTACAAATTTAAAAGTAATTTGATGTTCAAAATCTAAGCCATAACATTTTTAAAAGCTAATAATTATTAACCACTAGCCGTAAATCTGAGTATCAAACACCTTCTTTAAAAAAAAAAAGAAACCTTAATCCTACTTCTAACCCTAGGTACAATTGGCAAGCCTCCTCCTAAAACCTTCTTTAGCCCTAACAATAACGCTAAGTTCGAGTGGCAAGCTCCCCACTAAACAAAATTCTTCGGTAAGCTACATATAGTAAGTAAGTATCTAAAAAAAAAAAAACAGACCCTTTTTTAAAGAAAAGTGCATGATTTATCTCCCATAAAAAATAAATTGGTCAACTGTCCTAAAATCCTAGAATGGTCTCGAAATGGTGAATTATGTTACATTAAATTTATATGAAATCAACCTCCATTCTGAATTCTAAAATTGTTTTTGTTTTTGTCAAGTCTTCAGGATGTTCACACATAATTTCTCCTAGCCCTACCATTAACCCAAAGTCAGAGTGGCAACCTCTCAATCCTAACATAGTTACACGAAGACCTTCTTAAAACCATGCATAATTGACTTTAGGAAAAAAAAAAAAAAAAACACCTAGGATTTATCTCCTATAGCAAAAACAAAAAACTGGTTAACTGCCCTAAAATGCTAGAATGGCTAAAAATTGGGAATCATTTTACATTAGATTCTAAAATAATTTTTTTTTATCTTTCAGTTTAGTTTTTCATGGTGTTCACACGTAATTGCCTATAAAGGTAGAATCACATATTTTTGAGACGTGGTCAGATGGGGATGGGTTAACGGAGGTTGTTAATTTACAATAATACCAAATAAATCTTGCAATAATTTTTTAAAACATTTCGATTTCAGTTATTTGGACATATAATGCATTACAATTCAGCTTTGAGTTCTTTTCTTTTGATGGATATCTGGCATTTTTAAGGAATTGCAGCATATTTATGTGCATTTACTGCAGGTTATTTGAAAACTGAATTTTTGAGATTTTCAGTAGCATATTCTGATTCCTTGTACAAAAATACACTTATATGGCAAATTTAATTGCTTAATCTTGTGTTTTAACAAAGAAATAACATTTTTACCGAAAAAGCTGTGTAAAAAAAAAAAAAAAAAAAAAAAAATGTAATGAAATGCATATGATCTTAAAGAGGGAAAAATATCCAAACGTGCAAGGCACAAAAATAGTCATAACTTCCTTAGTTTTAATCAGATTTTAAAAATTAAAAAAAAAAATCTTTCTTAGTTTATCAAGCTCTTTCTATTTATGCCAATATTGATATATTTTAAGCCATTTAAATTTTTTTATGTCGATTACTAATTTTACAAGGTCATATGCTGGGGCATTGTTACGGTACAGTTTTTTTTCAGTTTCATTAAATGTGTGTGGTGTGCGTCCTTTCAATTACAAAAAAATACCGGATCACTGCGCGACACTAAACATATACCATTTCACACCTGACTCAGTGCAAACACCTATAAATCAGAAACCGCAATAAGCTCAGAAGTGTAATTTGCCATATAATCCATAGAGATATAAATCATTGCACATGGAAAATTTCAGCTAGATCAGACAACTGGAAGTGGATCAGGTGGTGAGTCTAAATGCTTTCACTACATTGACTGGGCTTTGATCTCTGGATTATAGTGATCTTTCATCACTACTCATTGCGAGCCTGTCTCTGTTTTATCGTTATTTTCATGGCAAGTGTTCGACTGAGCTCCAATCTATGGTCCCCCCCCTCGCCAAACATTCACGAGAAACACTCGTTTGGCTGAAAATGCTATCAATAATTTCCCCCGCTCTTTATCAGTGCCTAAACCTAAACGTAGATTCCATGAATAAAACTTCTTTCTTAGAACTACACACCTATGGAACTCTCTTCCGTTTACCTGCTTTCCAGCTGACTACAATATGGCCATCTTCAAGTCCAATGTAAACAAGTTCTTGATGAGCCGTTCCCCTTAAGTAATCCAATTTACCAAATTTACACTTCTAACGATTACTATGATATTGTCCTTTTGACCATTGTACACTCTTTAACCCCCCTGTCCTCGAGTGGCCTATGGGCCTTGATAAGTGGCGATTCCCTCGTTTAAAAAATAAAAAAAACTCCATACTGATTTCAGAAGACTGAGTATGACTTTGCAAGCAGAGGGCTGCACCTTCACCTTCTTTTGGCTTTCACTACATTGACTGGGTTTTGATCTCTGGATTATAATGATAGATCCAGGTTTGATCTGGTGTAATCAGTTTTTTGAAAAACTTTGACTCCTCTTCTTCGCACGTCTCCCGGTTCATCTTCAAGCACGCAACACATTCTCACTTCTGGAAAAAGTGTCAGCAGCCTGGGAATCCATCTGGCAGATAATGCAAATCGTCATGATTGATAGTTTCCACAGACCCTGTGCTAATCTCGAGTTATTTGGCAAATAATCACACATTGATCTTCGAAAATGGCAACCTCAAATTGGCTGACAGATGTCTCATTGATTAACTGGGGTTGGCTTGCCTTTTTTCTGTTGTTCTTGGCCTTCGGGCCAGGATCAAAGTGTAGTATCTGTTCCGGCAGATACTGCAAGCAAAGACCAGATGTGGGGGCAACCCCACATAGCTGACCTTTAACCAGCTCCCATTTCCCACCTCTCGGGATCTGGTCCCCTTTTTCCCTTCCCCCTCCCTTCACTCCTCACATTAAAAATTGGCCTTGTGCCTAATTTGCTCGGTGGGGGAGCAAATAAATACCATCTGTTCCGGCAGATGCTGCACTTAAGATAATTTGTACCAGTCAATGGAGGGGAAACCCTCTATACTGGGACAATTATTATTTTTGGTAACCAGAGTGCCCCCTTTTTGCCTACTTTTAGGGGAGCTGGTTTTTACCTCACATTAAAAACGGCCTTGTGCCTAATTTGCTCAGTGGGGGAGCAAATAAATACCATCTGTTCCGGCAGATACTGCAAGCTATGACTAGCTATGACTAGCAAAGACCAGATGTGGGGGCAGCCCCACATGCCTGACCTTTAACCAGCTCCCATTTCCCACCTCTCGGGAGCTGGTCCCCTTTTTCCCTTCCCCCTCCCTTCACTCCTCACATTAAAAATTGGCCTTGTGCCTAATTTGCTCGGTGGGGGAGCAAATAAATACCATCTGTTCCGGCAGATACTGCAAGCTATGACTAGCTATGACTAGCAAAGACCAGATGTGGGGGCAACCCCACATGCCTGACCATTAACCAGCTCCCATTTCCCACCTCTCGGGAGCTGGTCCCCTTTTTCCCTTCCCCCTCCCTTCACTCCTCACATTAAAAATTGGCCTTGTGCCTAATTTGCTCGGTGGGGGAGCAAATAAATACCATCTGTTCCGGCAGATACTGCAAGCTATGACTAGCTATGACTAGCAAAGACCAGATGTGGGGGCAGCCCCACATGCCTGACCTTTAACCAGCTCCCATTTCCCACCTCTCGGGAGCTGGTCCCCTTTTTCCCTTCACCCTCTCTTCACTCCTCACATTAAAAATTGGCCTTGTGCCTAATTTGCTCGGTGGGGGAGCAAATAAATACCATCTGTTCCGGCAGATACTGCAAGCTATGACTAGCTATGACTAGCAAAGACCAGATGTGGGGGCAACCCCACATGCCTGACCATTAACCAGCTCCCATTTCCCACCTCTCGGGAGCTGGTCCCCTTTTTCCCTTCCCCCTCCCTTCACTCCTCACATTAAAAATTGGCCTTGTGCCTAATTTGCTCGGTGGGGGAGCAAATAAATACCATCTGTTCCGGCAGATACTGCAAGCAAAGACCATATGTGGGGGCGACCCCACATATAAGACCTTGGTCAATGTAGGGGCAACCCTTCATACCAATTGTCACTATCCAGCTCCCCTACTCCCCGGGGAGTTGGTCCCCATTTCCCCTTCACTCCTCACATTAAAAATCGGCCTTGTGCCTAATTTGCTCGGTGGGGGAGCAAATAAATAGCTGCTGCACTTAAGATAGTCGGTACCAGTCAATGGAGGGAAAACCTCTATACTGGGACAATTATTATTTTTGGTAACCAGTGCCCCCCTTTTTGCCTACTTTTAGGGGAGCTGGTTTTTACCCCACATTAAAAACGGCCTTGGGGATGCAAATAAATACGTTAACTGGGGTCGGAGGGGAGGGGGGGGGTCAGTCTAAGAGCTGTCTCCACAAATTCTCAGCCATGTTTGAATTCACAATGCCACTGTTTTACGAGGTCATACGATGGACATCGTTACTATATGTTTCTTTCATTTTATCAAGTCTCCTGTGGTGTGTGTCCTTTCAAATACAAAAAAAAAAAAACAGATCACTGCGCGACACTCAACATGCTCCATTTGACACCTGACTCCGTTCAAACACCTGTAAATCAGAAACCACAGATATTTCGGAGGTGTAATTTGCCACATAACCCATAGAGTTATAAATCATTGCACATGCAAAATTTCATCTAGATCAGACAACTAGAAGTGGATCATCAGGGCCATTACTTAATGAATGCTTTGTTGTATCATTTCAGTCGATGTAACCTCCGACCTTCTTCAGGTGTATCTTGTCGAGAACACGGGGGGGTAGGGGGGGATACAATTGCAAATTACTTAGGACTTCTATCCAGTCATGGCTGACGGAACAAGAGCACGCTACCCCCCCCATGAAGTAAATGTAGGGTTCTGCTCAAAATTCTGTCCAAATTCCTGAGTTCGACAGAAACATTCCCGAATTCGATTAGATACCTGCGTATCAAATAAAAGATACTATTCAAAATTCCGTGCAGAGTTTCCAGAGTTTGACAAGATAAACCTGAAGAAGGTCGGAGGTTACATCAACCGAAACGTTATGAAAATCACATTCAAGATGAGAACAGTAGTCTGAAGAATCCAAACAATACAAATAACCAATCCGCATCTAAAAAAATTCAGAAACGTTTTAGATGAGTTCCTCAAGAAAAAATATACAATTTTTTTGTTTTCTTTGATTAAAAAAAGTGATGTTAAACTAAGTAGGCAACAAGAAAACATTTAAAACAAGTGAAGCATGTGTTCAAGTCTAATGTTAACAAATTCCTAATGAACCGCCCTCTTAAGTAAACACTTCATTAAATCTCCACACTAACGTACTGTACTTACAATAACCCTTATCCCTGAGTGGCTTCCGGGCCTTGATAAGTGGTGACCACCGTGTAAAAAAAAAAAAAAAAAAAAAAAAAAAGCATGCTGGTCCCCGAGTGCACAGTGAACGAGGCATAAAAAAAATGACTAAGTTCAGCATTTGCCCCCACCCCCCCATTTAGCCCTCCAAAATCCCCAGCGGTCATCAAATCCTAGTGAAAATGAACAAACGGTGCAGTTTTAGGCTTTAACATATGTAAATTTGAGTTCTGCACCATGCAAAACAAAGGAATTACTAAGTCCATCATCCCCCCCCCTCCGCCTCATTTAGCCCCAAAGTCCCCAAGGCCTTAACACACCATGCAAAACTGCTAAATAGACATACACAGAAAATTTTGGACAAATATGGTAAAGTAATTGTCTGTATTTTTTGAGATGAGGTGTTTTCATTGATTGAGATTGTCGGACTGACTTCCTCATCTTGGTTGTTTTTGTCACAACGTTTCGGCCGTTTTGCCCTCCGGCCTTCATCAGTTCCCCAGTTCGATACAAAAAAACACTTGATGAAGGCCGGAGGGCAAAACGGCCGAAACGTTGTGACAAAAACAACCAAGATGAGGAAGTCAGTCCGACAATCTCAATCAAATATGGTAAAATTGCCCCAAAAAGTGAGTATTTTTTTTAGCCCTAAAAGAACCCCTGGGACATACCCAAGAGTTATCGCGAAGTATAGACAAACAAAATTATATAGAAATCAGTTAGTTACAAATTTTCAGAAAGTTTTATAAAAATTCAAGGCATCAATTTTTTTTAATAAGTACAAAAGTGTCAATTTTAGCCATTTTAACCCGAAAGGCACCCCTAAGGGAGCAACCAGAGTTTTCCTGGAAAATCCTTTCTGTTATTGTTTTTAATCATATCATGTTTAATGTTTGTGCAAAATTTCAAAAAAATTCCAAGGCTTAGTTATTGAGAAAAATGCGGACAGACGATCAGACAAGTGTGAATTTACAAGTCCACCCTCCTTTTGTCAGGAGGGGGGGGGGAACTAAAAAACCTAAAAATAAACTAATAAGAATTCTTGCTTATTATAGAAAACATTGAAACTGAATATTAAAAAGTACACTTTAAAAAAGGGGGGGAAAATATCATTTTTATTTCTTTTTCTTTTTATATATCTTTTGTTTATTTCCTTTTTTTTCTTTCTTTTTTCTTTTCACTTATTTAAGTGCCGTTAATTTATTTTCATTTTGATCATCATGTGACCGTCCTCCTGATTAATATCTGCTGTGAATTTTTTTTTTTTTTTAATTTTCATTATGAAGTTTACTTTTGTTTAAACAGCATCACTTGAAGAGGTCTCTAGTTAGTTGTGACTAGCTGACCGAAACATGCTCATGACTGTGTAGCAACATATAAATGCTTTATATATGTGTGTGTATATATATATATATATATATATATATATAATGTTAGGGTTTGTGTTCCTTGATAGAGGCGCTGGTTGAGTTTGAATAAAATAAATACGTATTATATACGTTTGAAGCCAAAACAACGCATTATTACAAAATAAACAGATATTTATTTTGTTTGAAATTTATATTAAAATTCATAAATATATTTCGAAGATACACTTCATCATCAGTATGTTTTTTTTTGTTTTTGTTTTTTTGCCATGTTGTTGGAGCATAGAATCGTAAAAACAACAAACAGACTTCTATTTCTAATACTTCAATGTTTCGGTCGCTGCAACCTGCGACCTTCTTCGGGTGTTGAAAACATGCTTCTTTTTCTCTACTACAAAGCCAAATTTCTGCCCAAAAACTGATTAAAAAGCTGGCTGTATGTCTGAATGCACTTTATGTAAAATTTCAAATGTTTAGGGCCCTGTCGGTGGGGCATTAGAATACACCGACTGCCTCCCTGCAGAGGGTAAAAGTCCCTCAATGGGGGTCCTGGATATGACCTTAAACTATATCCAGTGGTGAGGCCCCAGCTTGTGGGCTTTGGGGAGTGTGGAGCCACCCTTTAATTACCATTGCTCCCAGATCCACTCTGACCCGGAGTGGTAGTACCTGTTAGGGTCCCAACTATGGGTTAAATAGAAACCGACTTGAAAACAACAAATATATTCTATTAAAAATCTTTTCTTCAAAATCTTTGGATTCGGCATTAAATAACCCGAAAAGGGTTGATATGCCGTAAAACAAAAACAACCAACCAACAAACCAACCAAAACCTCTATTCGTTAGTAAGCAACATGTATGTAAAATTATTTCTTTACAACATATTTGGATTACTTATTCATCAGATTTTGACCGAGGAAAAAAATTCATGCAGCAAAAAAAAAAAAAAAAAAAAAAAAAAAAAGTTTTAATCTTCTCGCCGCCATGTTGACGTTGAGAAAATAACAAAACAGTACAAATAATAAAAACATTGTCTTTGGAAAATAGCGAATTGTTTATCTCTACTCTCATATAAAAGTTACTCTCTGTGTGTGTGTGTGTGTGTGTGTGTGTGTGTGTGTGTGTGTGTGTGTGTGTGTGTGTGTGTGTGAGTTCTTTCCTCATAGGTTCCGAAACGGCTGAGCCTATATTTTGAAAATTTCACACAAAGCTAATTGATATGTCTGGCAGTGTTCTTAGATATGTTTCGCACAGAAATTTATCGGATGAGTATCGAAAAAATCCGATCTTAAAAATACTCTTTCTCTCTTATAGATAAAAAGAATTTTTACAGGGGAATATTTTACACTACACCGGCTAAGGAAGATAATAAAATTTCAGTAAATTATTTCTTCTCAAAAAAATTAAAAAAAAATAAAAAATACCCTTTATGTAAAATTTCAAATGTTTAGACCCAAAATTGGCTGAATAGTTTGCTAGAGACCACAAAGGTCAAATCTTTTGAACTTTGACAACTTGACAGCCAAATTTTCGGCCAAAAATCGATTAAAAAGCTTGCCCTATGTCTGAATACACTTTATGTAAAATTTCAAATGTTTAGACCAAACATTGGCTGAATAATTTGGTAGAGACTGCATAGGTCAATTTTTTTTTTAACTTTGACCCCAATTTTGACACCTTAACATTTATTGTTTTTGACTCAAATCAAATTAAAAAGTTTGATCAATGTCTAAGTAACCTACATCTAAAATTTCAAATGTTTAGACCCAAAATTGGCAGAGGAGTTTGGTAGAGTTTTCAAAAGTCAAATCGTTGACAGCCAAATTTCTGGCACAAAAAATGATTAAGAAGATTTTCCCAGATATCAATACCCCTTATGTCAAATCTCGAGTCTGTAGACTGAAAATTAGCAGAGTAGTTTGGTAGGGGAATGTACACCTACAGACACAGACAATTTCACTTTTATAGATATACTAGCAATCGGTGCCCGGCGTTGCCCAGGTGTTTTGAAGTGTTTGCTTAGGGAAAAAAAAAGGTCAATTTTTTAAAACTTTTACCCCTATTATGACCTCGTAACATTTATTGTTTAGGGATCAAGTAAAGTTAATAAGTTAGATCCATGTCCAAGGAATCTATATATATAAAATATCACGTGTTCAGACCTTAAATTGTAGGAGAAGTTTGGTAGAGTTCTCAAAGGTCTAATTGTTGAATATTGACCACTTAATCGTCAAATTTCTGTCGAAAACCTATCACATCGATGTTCCCAAATCTCAGTACCCTGTATATCAAATTTCGAATCTGTAGGCTTAAAATTGACAGAGTTTTAACGTAGGGAAATGCACACAGACGCACCGACACACACAGACACTATCACTTATACATATATATAAACATAAACATCATATATATAAAGATAATAGTACGCCATATATATAACAAAAGACCATTATTTACTGAAGTGAAAGGAAAACCCGGGGGAACTTTACCCAAAAATAAATCTATATTTTTTTGTGTGTATTGATAGTCTGGTACTTATACAGTTTAGTGACGACATTAAAAAATGGAAATATTGAAAAAAAAATTTTATTGTACGTAACTGTTATAGACTGAAGTTCTCCGAAAAAAATTTCACTTCATTTGATCAAGTAGTTTTTTTTTTTTTTTACAGCGAAAAACAATGATTTATCACGGCTACGTCAACGTGGCCATTTTGGAAATGTTATTGCAGGCCCAGGAATTCCCCAAGGGCAGGTAACTGCCGTACATAGCAGAATACCTGCATTTTAGGCCAATCTAGCCCTTTTTCCCCCCCACCAGAATGAGATTTTTTTTTTTTTTTTTTGCGAAGACAGATGCCATTTTTGGGGTGTTTTTTTTTTTTTTTAATTTGTAACAGAAGTAAATAAACGAAGTTTCGAAGTTATCCATGCGTGTCCAACTGAGCATGTTTCGAAAATAATCTCGTATAAAAATTCCTCAATTCTTTGCATTCTTCAATTTCTTTGCATATTCAATAGTATTCTTATTTATAAAAAAAAAATACGCAAAAAAATTGCAGATTAAAAAAAAAAAAAAAACGTAAAAAAATTTCAGATGTGTTGTGCGCATCTCAATATGGCGAGAAAAAAAAAGGCTAGATTGCGAAATTTGGCCTAAAATGGAGGTATTCTGCTAGGTACATTTCCAAAATGGCCACGTTGACGTCGTCGTGATAAATAATTGTTTTTCGCTGTAAGAATTTTTTTTCGGAGAACTTCAGTCTATAACAGTTACGGACAATAAAAATTTTTTTCAATATTTCCATTTTTTAATGTCGTCACTAAACTGTATAAGTATCGATAGTCTTATCAACACCCCTTTTTTCTATTTATTTATAAAGAAAATACAACTTTATACAAATTCCCTATTAGTTTTTTTTTTCGGTTCTCTTATACGATGATCATCTTTATTTAACTATTACGTGTAATTATATTCATACAGATATTCTATATGATTTATATTTGCGTAATATTTGCGTAGAAATGAAGAAAATCAAATTTACTGTGTATTTATCGTGTTGCCATAACAACGTGACGTAGCCAAGGACGGTAGTGGACGTGAGTGTGTGTGCGTGTGTGCGCGTGTTTTCGTGCTGTATTGTTTGTAGTAGTAGTAGTACTAATAATCTGTCCAGCGTTTGCTTTCTTGTGTTAATGGCGGACGTTGAGTCAGAGGTTGGATTGTGATGTCTGTAACTTTCGTATTTTTCTAATTTGTAAATGGCAAGTTAGAAAAAAATTAAACCCTTCCAAGATGGACAATAAATAAGACCAAAATATTTTATGGTAAAGTTAAGAGCGTAAGAACTATACTTTTTTAGGAGATGTGATTATTGGATTAACCAATCAGAAATCGTCTGTGGCACACACATCTCTGTTTTTATAGATATATAGATAATATTTGTTTTTATGAAATTTAATCGTATTTCTTTTTTATTTTTTCCGCTTTAGCTCAAATGCGTTCTTTACGGCTATTCTACGGAGATAAGGAGTGCACACGAGGTCAAGTCGTCATTGCTAGCCGTGAAAGCCAATACAAAATATTACACTTTCATCACAGCGGCTTGGACAGATTGGCCGACATTTTTGAAGAGTGGAATTTGTTTGCAAACGCAAGAGAAAAGGTAATTTTATTTTTATTTTTTTATTTTTGTTGCTCGCTTGTGAGTCAGGGTAAAAAAATATTCATGCCAATTTGGAGTCGGAGCATTTAAAATTGTGAAATTGGAATCGAGTACTTAGACGACCAAATCTACTGCCTGGTTTGCCAGAAGAAAAAGTGGATGACTGCCAAATGCGGAAAAAAAATTAAATAAAAACTTTCTTTCACCTGTCTTCAGACGGGTATTCTACTAGTGTGTGTGTGTGTGTGTGTGTGTGTGTGTGTGTATATATATATATATATATATATATATATATATATATATATATATAAATGGGTAAGATGGGTATTCTACTAGTGCGTGTGTGTATGTGTGTGTATATATATATATATATATATATATATATATATATATATTTGTGTCAGGTCATGTCATGTGCTACTGGTACCATGTAACCCAGTACTACCTGCCTCATGGTCGGGTCATATATATATATATGGGTTGGATCAAAGAAGTATGTATATATATATATATATCTATATATATATATATATAAAATAATTGTTTCTTATCGTTGAGCACTTTACAGTTGAAATAAAGTCGGTCACTTCAGCTCACATGTGCAGATTGTGATATTATAAAAATTAGATCACTTTGACAGACGTTAAAGACATTTAAAAATAAATGTTTAAATTTCAACGATAATTCTTGCGGTTGACAGTGGCTGTATGGATTTCGTCCTTGCTAATGGAGTCACAGATGGCTTCGTTGCTGGGTTCAAATCTCCTGATCGCTGATAATCATGATGCACTGATGATCCCCGAAAGGATGAAACACTAGTGTCTGTAGGTATTCAATAATTATTATAGGAAATGTATATATTTAGGCAGCATGTTTTCATTTAGACCGACATTAAAAGAACAGAGTATCACGCATAAGTCGAATCTGTGTAAGGGAGATAACTGTCAAAAAAGCAGTTACTTCCCTTTACATGATTACATTAAAAGATGAGTAAACATCTTGATAACATTAAGTGATTGCCTGCTCTAATTGGGGGCTCATCACAGTGCACCGGGAGGAAGATTCGTATGCCTCCCCGCAGTGACTTAGTCCACAATACATTGCAGTCAACGTTGCACTGTAGAGAAACTATTTTTGATTTTATAAAAAAAAAAAATTTTTTTATATACAATGGCTTGAATTAAAGTTTAAAATACAAAGGTGGAGTATCATGTTTCAATTGTGCTCTAAACAGAAACATTCATTTTGATTGCGCCCCTGTCATATCAAAGAACCTGTTGATTTTATATGTCAGACTTTTTGGCTTGTGCAGTAATAAAACTTCTCAAATGCATTTGTGATGTTAGGCTGTATAAGGTGTTTACTTTTGTCAAATTCGCCTGTTCCTTCTTTCGTCGGATTTTTCTGATTATCAATACTTATCAAAGACATTCTGATACAAAGCCTATCTAAGAACACTGCCAGACACGTATAGTACCTTTGTGTAAAATTTAATAAAAATTGACCCAGTTGTTTTTGTGTCCATAGAGAACTCTTTCTCTCTATCACACACTCACACACAACGATAAAGAAAACAACAGTTTTATTTTAAAACTTTTATTGAAAAAAATCAATTCAGGTAAGTTAATTATATAGTAGAGCTGACATCTATTCAATGTAGCAGCCTTCAGCCTCAATTGCTGCCTCAACATGGGTCTGAAACTGGGAGTATGCCTTTTTCACAGGCGCCAGAAGGAACTCAGTGAATATTCGACGGATGGTGGCAATCAGGCTGGCTTTGGTGTTGTGGGAGGTCATGTTGGTGATGTTCTTGACTTATGAATAAACAAAGTAGTCTAGCGGGTTCAAGTCGAGGAGGAGGGCCAGTGATAGAAAAAACAAAGTCATAGCACTCTTTCGGCTTGTGGGCCGGCGCCGAGTACTGCTATCACACCCAGGGTCTGCCAGCGGCCACCTGATTGCATTCGCCAGGAGAAGAGGTGGCTCGTCACTTTTAATTCATCCAAAACCAAGCTTCTATCTTTACATCATCAACGCTCTGATCCCCATTTGGCATCAATTGAAATGGATGGCTCTCGTCTTGGGGAGGCCCCATGTTTTGACAAGCTTCTGGATTTGACCTTTACTCCTGATCTGAAATGGATCACGTACATCAAATCTGTTGCCAGGGACACTGGGAAAATGGTGGGATTCTTCTACCGCTCCAGAAGATATCTCCCTAATGATGCAATTCTCTATCTATATAAAAGCCAAGTACGTCCAAGGATGGAATACTGCTGCCACATCTGGGCAGGAGCTGCTAAAAACAGCCTATCATGCCTTGGCAGAGTACAAAATAGACTTTGTGGCTTGGGGGGGGGGGATGCCCTTTTTTCTTCCCTGCAACCTCTCTCCCACAGAAGAGACGTTGCGAGCCTGGCTCTGTTTTATCATTATTTCCATGGCAAGTGCTCGTCTGAGCTCCATTCTCTGGTCCCCCTTCCCCAATCTTTCACGAAAAACACCGGACTGGCTGAAACCACTGTCAATAATTTTCCCCACTCTTTATCCGTGCCTAAATCAAAACGTAGATTCCATGAACAAAGCTTCTTTCTTAGAAGTGCACGGCTGTGGAACTCTCTGCCGCTTGCCTGTTTCCCTCCTGACTTCAACTTGGATGTCTTCAAGTCCAACACAAACAAATTTTGTGATGAACTGCTCCCTTAAGAAATAACACTTTATCAAATCTCCAATACTAACTATTACTATGATATTATCCCATTGATTACTGTACAGGCAATAAACCTTATCCCCGAGTAGCTTCTGGGACTTTTTTTTTTTACACAGTGATCACCACTTATCAAGGCCCAGAAGCCACTCAGGGATAAGGGTTATTGCAAGTATATTACGTTAGTGTGGAGATTTAATGAAGTGTTTAATTAAGGGGGCGGTTCATTAGGAATTTGTTAATATTGGGCTTGAAGACATCCAAGTTGTAGTCCGGAGGGAAGCAGGCAGACGGAACAGATGTGAGGTGACATGATGTGACCCTCACTTCAAACCGCACTAAAGACCATGAAACTAGATTGCCACAAATAACAGGGGCGTGGCCAGTATTCACCAAGCTCCCACCGGTACTTGTTGAAAAGGCATGCTCCCAGTTCGGGTTCTATATCAAGGTGGTGATTGAGGCTGAAGACTGTTACATTGAATAGATGCCAGTTCTACTACATAATCAAGTTACCTGAATTGTTTTTTTTTTGTTTTTTTTTTCCCAAAAATAAGTTTTAAAATAAAACTGAAGTGTTGTTTTCTTTAGGGCGACAACTTTATCGTTCCACCCTGTATAAACTAACTTTGATCCCCAACTCAGCCACCATCATTTTAAGAAAAATGTCATTTTTGGAAGATTACTTAGGATTTGTTGAGTATTTTTAAAGTTTTAACTGGACATACAAACATACAAACAACTTATAGATGATGGTAGCGCATGGAAGCGTTAAAAACTAATTCAAGACCATTCGTTAAAAAAAAAAAAAAAAAAAAAAATTGTTCAATTTTTATTTTTTTTTCCAGACCAATGGCAATTTTTACAATCAGGCTGTAACAATGCTCCCCCACAACATGACCTTCTCCCTCCCCAACTCGTTGGGAGAGAACAGGTTTGTCAAAGCAGACTTATGCTGGAACCACACTCCGCGAAAGGTCAGCTTTTACGCACAGCACTTTCAGACGTTTCCAAATATCCTCGACGCCAAAGATTAGTTTTGATCCGTTTACACCCCCCCCCCCTTCCATCTGCGCTTAACAATTCTTCCGTGTTTTTGTTTTCACATTTTCTGTTGTCCACAACCCAGTCTGTGGTCTTCTCTTGGGATCACAATAGGCATAGAAAGTTCGGATTAAAAAAAAACGCTTGTTCAGACGATCCTTCCCCTCTTGCGAAACTTAAAAAAAAAAACACTCGACTAACTGCAACCACTATATATGATTTTCCCCCACTCTCTATCTGTGCCTAAATGTAAGTGTAGGTTCGATGAACAAAACTTCTTTCCCCAGAACTGCCCGCAGTTGGAACACTGTTCAGCTGGCTTGCTTCCCGGTTGAATACAACATGCTAGCCTTCAAGTCCAATGTAAACAAGTTCTTGTTAAATCATTCCCATAAATAATCAAATTCTACCCAATTCACATCATTAACATTTACTAAACTATCACCTTGCATTCATTAACCTTTGCCCTCGAATGGCCTTTGGGCCTTGATAAGTGGTGACTCCCAAGTAAAAAAAAAAAAAAAAGAATGCTGTGAAACCTGCCGATGAAAGCTGCAGATCTCAAAACATTGATAGTGTTTGACCTATTCGGCTACCGCTAAATTCTGTGAGTCTGCTGACACTATTTTATCTCCAATATCCAAATTGGGATTTTTATCCTTGGCCCCCAAAATCAACGCAGATTAGACGATTCCTGTAATGATCTTGTCCCTGTTGATTTTTGCCGTGCGCAGTTCTAGAAGGTCCACCCTTCCATTTATTATACAAACATTATTGGTTACATACGTACATACATGTTTCAGTGGAATCTCAATTTAGAGAGACCAACCTTATCAGACCGAAGAAAGGAGCAACGCTGAAGCCGTGCACTGCGATGGGCCCCCAACTAAAGCATATAATCGATTTGAAAAAAAAAATGGAAAATTTCACAGATTTCGATAACAAAAAAAAGAATTGGAGTGCGAAACATTTGTTGATCATCATTCAATCCCGGACAACATTGGGTCTCCCTGCTAGTGTGTGTGTGTAATATATATATATATATATATATATATAACTACTTCATTTACTCACATAAAATTAATATACAAAAGTATAAATTTATGCGTAAACTTTAAGTATTTACTTCAAAAGTGCTCAATACGTAGGTAGAGCTAGTTAGTAATTTATAAAATATATATGGCAATTAAGCTACACTGAATATTCCGCGTTTCATCCACTCTAGGATTCTTCAGGTTTATGCGCATAAGTCTGAAGAGTCCTAGAGTGGATGAAACGCGGAATATTCAGTGTAGTTTAATCGCCATATATATTTTATAAATTACTATATATATATATATATATATATATATATATAATTTCTGTAGAAATATATTTTCTTATAATATATATCAATTCTTATTTAAGAAGCTCAATGTAATTACAGAGCAATATAGTGAATAAATGACAAAAAGTTATATTCCAAAATTCATGATGTTGACCATTTTATAATTTATTCCTTTAATTCAGTTGACTTGTACAATTCTTGACAGTATCTGTTTCATAGCGCAAAATAATTATTATATCAGTCAGTGAATTTATAAAAATTCTAAGATGGTTAACATCATGAATTATGGAATATAACTTTTTGTCATTTATTCTCTCTCTCTCTCTCTCTCTCTCTCTCTCTCTCTATATATATATATATATATATATATATATATATATATATATATATCGGTGAAAATAAATATGGTTTTTGTCGTTCGGTGGCGGTTCAACAGATGGCGAGCAAGTATTGTTCTGATAACAACTCAGGTTTCCAAAAATGGAAACAAATGGATTTTTTTTTCTCAGACTCCAAATTACAAAAAAAAAAAAAAAAAGAAAAAACAGGAAACAATTCTACTTGTGTCCGCCATTTCTATTGCTGCTTGCCAATTCCAGAGAGTCTGCTGAATTATTCGCATTGAAGCGTTCTTCATAATCAAAACAAGCCACTCCATCCTCCATTCCTCTCCAACCCGCATCTCTCTTCTCTCCCGCTTCCCTTCCCATAGCCTCTTTCTCATTGACCTTTGTATTCCATACTTATTAGTGGGTTCTGTCGAGTTAGTCACAGAAGACAACCACCAACTCTACGGACTTTCAATGTGACTGAAATCTTTGTGTGTGTATGTATGCATATATATATATATATATATATATATATATATATATATATATATATATATATATATATATTTTTTTTTTTCTTAGTCTTATATTTAGGTAAAGAATTATAAACAATTTTATAGAACTGCACATGTCATATTTATTTTATTTTTTAATAACTTGATTGGGATTAATATTCTATTTATCTATATACGTCCAAAAATTACATTCTATTTATAAAAAATAGTATTTAAATGAAAATTAAGAGTTTGGGAAAATGAGTTAAAACTAAAAAATTATGTAAAATACTGCTAGAAACTCACCCAATATATGTTACTGTGGCATATATTCGGTGGGTTTCTAGCAGTATTTTGTATAATTTTTTTTAGTTTTAACTAATTTTTCCAAACTTCACGTATTTAACAGTCAGCTTGCCGCCATTTTTCTTTTTCATATATAGCGATAAACACTGTATGATTTTCGAACTGATTAAACGTTCTAAATTGAGTAAAACCTCCAAAAACTTTTCCAGATAGGTAGAAGAGTAACTTCTCTTGCCTTTGATAACATTTGTTATATATTTGTTTTTTGACAACTTTTTCATATCTATGTGGATTGTAATATAAACCTCATTTAATTATTTTGAATATAAACAAAATCCAGATTGCAAGAATCTAGGATTGTTTTTTTGGACTTGTATTACTGTACACATAGATTCGAAAAAGTTGTCAAAAAACAAATATATAACAAATAAATGTTATCAAAGGCAAGATAAGTTACTTTTCTACCAAACTGGATATATTTTTCGTGTTTTTATTCAATGTTTATTCAGCTCGAAAACCATACAGTGTTTACCGATATATTGGAAAATTCAAGATGGCGTCTGACTCTCTCTTTAACACGGTAAGTTTGTGAAAAGGTGTTATAAATAAAAAAACTGGATAAAATGCTGTTAAAACTCGCTCAATATATGTTACCGTGACATAGCTTGACATATATTCGGCGGGTTTTTAATAGTATTTTGTCTAGTTTTTTATTTATAACACTTTTTCACAAACTTACCGTGTTAAAGAGGGAGTGAGGCGCCATCTTGAATTTTCCAATACATCGGTAAACACTGTATGTTTTTCGAGCTGAATAAACATGTTACACTGAATAAAAACACGAAAAATATATCCAGTTAGGTAGAAAAGTAACTTATCTTGCCTTTGATAACATTTATTTGTTATGTATTTGCTTTTTGACAACTTTTTTCGAATCTATATATACAGTAATACAAACCCGTTTTTTTTTTGTTGTTGTTTTTTTAAGCACAGAAACTTTATTGGTACTTAGCACGTTCGTAGACATTTTGTAAACATTGTTTTTAAAAAATAAAAAATAATACTTCTATTATGTTTTAAACGACTGTAATAGTTTATTTTGGAAGTATATTTCATAAAGAAAATTGACAACCCACTTTAAAAACAGAAATTACGAGTTTTATATATTTTATTCGCAGTTTTTTGTTGGGGGTGTCAAAAATTCCGCCTAAAATTCTGATACACCTACCGGATCACGTGACTCTTCTGGCGGCCATGTTGTAAGCCCTAACGGTATTTTTGGAGATTACCCAAAGTGGCACTTTTAACAATAAAAAAAAAAATGAAGGAAAACTTTTATATTGCATCTCCTTGTCATGAAAATGAAGATGTCATATTCCAAAAATCACAAAAATTGATCAAGTAGTTTGTTGTTTTTTTTGTTTTTTTTTATTGATTTATTTATTTCCTAAACGTCTGCCTAATTAAATGTAATCGATACAATTTATAAATTGTATCGATTACATTTAATTAGGCAGATTTTTAAGAATTGGTCCTTACCTCTAAATTCCACAATTTACATTTTTTTCTTATTGTAACGTTAATCTTATCGATTACAAACTTTCAGATTAAAAAAAAAAAAAATTGAAAAAAGAAAATATTTATGACTTTTATTTTGTTTATTTCGCAGAGGAGGGGGGGGCAGGGGAGATAACTCCAATCACCGCTTAAAGTTTGTCAAAATTTGACGAGATTATTTTGAAACATAGCCAGAAAAAAAATACTTAGATAAATATTTTTATTTATTTATTTTTTTTTTCAATTATTTTACAGAATTTCTCTGTACTTTTTTTTTTTAATCCCTTTTTCATTCTGTCCTTTGTTAATCCCTTTTCTGTTTAAAGGCACCCCGTGCGCAAAATAGACAAGATGGCTGAGATATGATTGATTTCATTAAAATTTGATTTTCTTCTGTAAAAAAAACAAAAAAACTATTTGATCAAATTAAGTGATTTTTTTTTGTATGAAAACTTCATTTCATAACGAATATGTACAATGTAATTATTTTTTTCAATATTTTCATTTTTTTAATGTCTTGATTAAATTAAACAAGTACCTACTATTATATAAAAAGAACTTTATCTGACTTCATTCCCTATGGACTCGAAAATGGCTCGACTGATTTTTATGAAATTTTACATAAAAGTACTTAATGTGCTTGGCAGTGTTCCTAGATAGATTTTCTATTGCAATGTCTTCGATAAGTATCAATAATCAAAATAATCCGATGAAAGAAGGAACAGGCGATTTAACACCTTACACAGCCTAATATCACAAGTGCATTAGATAAGTTTTATTAGCGCACAAGCCGAAAGGTCTGACATATAAAATCAACAGCATGTTCTTTAATATGACAGGGGCACATTCGAAATTAATATTTCTGTTTAAAGCATTATTGCACCATGATACTTCACTTTTGCATTTTAAACGTAAATTCAAGCCATTATCACTGCACAAGCAGAAAGGCCAGACATATAAAATCAACAGTAGGTCCTTTGATATGACGGGCGTTTTTGAAATGAATGTTTCTGTTTAGAGCACAATCGACGCATGATACTTGACTTTCAGATTTTAAACTCTAATTCAAGCCATTATATATAAAAAATAATTTTATAAAATCAACAGTAGGTTCTCTACAGTGCAATGTAGACTACAATGTATTGTGAACTAAATTATTGCAGGCAATTAATCGATTTGATTGAAAAATGGGTGATTTCACCAATTTTGATGACATGTTAAACATTCATTGATTATCATTCAATCCCAGCTCTTCCTGCTAGTGTGTATATGATGATTGCAGCGTCTTGTCAGACGAGTGCCACTCCCTCAGACACTTAAAGTCCATGAGCCCAAAAATGACTTTTTTTTTTTTTTTAGTCCTACTGGTGAATTCACACGTTCAAGCAGGCATGACACTGAAGAGGGTTATTGAGATCAATTATTACATGCTTCCAGCATTTCAAGCCTCCACGCGTCACAACTTTTCCATCGCCACAGGACCATTTTTATAGACAAATGCCTGAGGGAGTATCTATACACAGATGATGTTACAGAGTCTTAGCTTTGTACGACAGCTAAGTCTCTCTCTCTGTTCAAAATGTTGAGATCCAGCAAAAAACAAAAGCAAGATAGCCAGCAACAAGTTAAACTGCAGACCAGCTTAATGTGGGTACTGGTCTCCCGCTTTATGGTTTTTTAAATCAGAGATTTGCTTCTCTTAGAAAGATTGCCTTTACCACGGCTTACAGGAGCCCTCTCCACCCCAACACACACAGACATACACACAAACACACACGGTGCAAGTTGGCCGTTGACCCCGAAAAAGGGTTCATTCGCCTTTTAGAAGGTCTTGTTTTTAATCCTTCAAGGAGACTAGCCACCCTCCTCATCAAACAAGTCTGGTGGGGGAACCAGTTTAGTTGCCGGTGACCCGACCATGAGGCAGGTAGTACTGGGTTACATGGTACCAGTAGCACATGACATGACATGACCTGACATATAGTGTGTGTATATATATATATATATATATATATATATATATATATATATATATATCAGAATAAAATTATCTAACACTCAACTGGTATGGAAACCTGTGATTATAAGTTTTACAAAATATTACTGGCAGTAATATTCTATAAGTACTATCCCACCTAAATAAAAATTGCTCGATATACAAGATAGAGCAAATAAATCAAATTGTAGTAATTCAATAAATTAAAAAATTTATGACGTGAAATGGTTAAATTTCAAATCAAAATATTTTTATTATTTTATGTAAGACAAAGAATACATTTGAACTATTATAACTCCTTATCCTATAGGATTTTGATGTCTACCATCTCTTCACAGGAGACATCGAAATCCTATAGGATAAAGAGTTATAATATTCCAAATGTATTCTTTGTCTTACATAGAATAAAAAAAAAATCTTTTGATTTGAAATTTAAATATTTCATGTCATAAATTTTAAAATTTATTGAATGACTAAAATTTGATATATATAGTAATGAAATCAAAAGGATGTAGTGTTTACCTGATATACGCAATGGTAAACTTCAAACTAATATAAATAACAGTATTTATATATAGAAAATTTAATCACAACCGAATAAAAAAGCTCAATACACAATAGAGCGTAAAGCTTATTATCAGAGAAAGAAAATTAAAACTGTAAGTTGAACTTTGCAATCAAAATTTATTGTTTGACTGAATATTCTAAAAAATAATTTACAAATTACTTATTCCGCATAATTTCAAAGAATGTTATTCTTGCTATTCTTCTCATTAGAAGACATAAAGAAATCAGCAAATTATATTTGTAGCAATGCTAGAATTTGCTGGTTATGGCATTAAGAGAAACTGCAATTTATTGTAATCATAAATTTCCAAGAAAAACAAGTGTAAAAATGTTGGATATGTAAAATATATAAAAATATATATATATATATATATATATATATAAACAAACAAACCGCGCATAATTTCTCTTGTATATATGTAGGAAACAGTAAGAATGGAAAATGAAGTCACAAAAACTATATATTGTTAAATATAGAATGGTTCATTTATTTAATAAAGGTATACAAACATTTAGTTGGCGGATGGAGAGGACTCTTTATACCAAGGTATTTCGAAGTCTAATGAACCATTCTATATTCACCAATATTTTCCATTCTTATTGTTTCCTGTATAAGCTCCAATGAAACTTGTCGAGCTTTATATTATCCCAATAAGTCTCTTCTTATAGAATTGAATTTACTGTATTCTTTTAACTCTCTAAGCTATATATATATATAGCTTAGAGAGTTAGAAGAAGTGAGTAAATTCAATTCTATTATTGAGGATAATTCTTGGTCTGAAGACGTAATATCCTCAATAACAGGTGATTACAGAAACATGTATGCACATATGTAGCTATCAATGTTTGTATAAATAAATTTAATCTATATATATATATATATACGAGTGGAGTCACTAACAATTGTTATGTTTTTTTTTATATATACTTGTTTTATTATTTGATATTTTCATTTTCCTAATTATTGAACTAAGGTTAACACGTTTCAGATGATTTTTTTTATATCCTCTTCAGAAATTTTGTGGAAAGAGACGATTTGAATTAAATGCTCTTCCCAAGAGGTGGAAATTAAATAATATATATATGAGCAAACAGTTAATAAAATATGTTAAAAAACACTTTGAAATGAGTTAAAAACATATTTAATCTGAAAAGGAAACACTAGATAAATGGATAGTCCTTAATCCGCAGAGTTTCAAAGAAATACTTTCCTTCTCATCAGAGGGTAGGAATTAGCAAAATGCGGGATCGGATTTTGCATGCAGAAGTATATATATATATATATATATATATATATATATATATATATATATAGTGAATAAATGACAAAAAACTATATTCCAAAATTCATGATGTTGACCATCTTCTGGCATAATGGAAACATATTAAAGATATTTGCAGCTTCTCTTCCAATTTTCCAATTTTCAGATTTTAATCATGTCAAATCACGCTTTATTTCCTTTTGACGGATTGATTGTTGCTATTTCTTCTGATGAGTTAAGGGCATAATAGATTCACTGATTGATATAATAATTAAGTGATTGATTTTGCTCTATGAAGCAGATACTGTCAAGAATTGTAAATGACAACTGAATTAAAGGAATAAATTATAAGATGGTCAACATCATGAATTTTGGAATATAGTTTTTTGTCATTTATTCGCTATATTGCTCTATAATTACATTGAACTTGAAATTGATATATTGGAAAAGGCGTGAATTTGTATATTCGCTCTTCAGCTATGGACTAAATAGTAGGGCAAACTGGACTATTAAATCTTGGTAGAGAACACTGGTCTTGAGTGATGCCAGTTCAGGAGAGATGTGGTTGGGGATTGGGCAACTTTTGTTTTGTTAGTATATTCATACAAGCATCTTTGCAGAAGCTATCCATTGTCTCTAAAAACGGAAGGGGATCTAAGTTTTGAATCGATCCAATCTGGTTTGTCAAATATCCATTTTTTTTTTTTTTTTTTTTTTTTCTGGTTTTCTTCATTTTTAGCGTAAAGATGAATCCCCGTACCGGCAGTTCCTCATCGTCCAGCCAACACTAATGGATAGCCAGTGTCATCCTGAGGAAGGCGTCTATGGGCTGGTCACGGATGAAATATGGCAACAGCATATGAATATTCACGGACAAATAGAAGACGACTTTCAACTCAGAAAGGTAAGTAGTAGTAGTAGTAGTAGTAGTGTTATGTATTGAGGCCCTATGCCAGTGGGCAAAAATTAAATCAGCTAGTATGAATTTTGAAAGCATGTCGTTTAGTTATTTTCTCTTTGGTTGTGTCCCGTTTTTTACTCGTTAATTAAAGACAGATTTTGATAATGACTGGAAAATTTCCTTAGTATATAATTGGGGTGCTGAAAATACACTTGGTCCACAAAAAAAAAAAAACAAACAAAAAAGTTAAAATGTTTATTTACACTCGAAACTAAATGTAATGTGAACGATTATAAGAAACAACAGTTCTTGTCCATAATTCTCCCTATATTTAAAAAAAAAAAAAATAAATAAATAAAAATCTGTCTTGATGTACGTACCAGTATTAGATGGGTGACTGCGTTGTTTGCCATTTTGAAAATGATTTTAAAAAAAATTCAAATGAAGATAACTCAATAATAATTCAAACTTGTGTAATTTTTCTTGTAATGTCTACGAATTCCCATTAATTGCCGTAAAAAGGTTTTCTTTATATAAATAAAACTGCTTAGTTAATTTATATGATTTTTGGAATATGATATTTTCTTTCCGTCATGAGTACATACATCATACAGATTTTTTTTTTTTTTTTTTTTTTTTTTTTTTAGGGGGTTTGTGTTCCTTGATAGAAGCTTTGATTGAGTTTGAATGAAAAAAGTTTCAAACACGTAAATGTCCGTTTATTTTGTAATAATGCGTTGTTTTGGCTTCAAACGTATCTAATACATATTTTATTTTATTGTATTTGTTTCTTTTTTTTCTTTTTTTTTTGTTGTTTGTTTTTTTTGCATAGAAAGGTAAGTAGTAGTCATAGTAGTGTGATGTATTGTGGCCCTATGCCAGGGGGTAGAGATTAAATCAGCTAGTATGAATTTCAAGAGCGTGTCATCTAAGTGCATTTCAGCACGACTTGGTGAGAAATAGAAATATACCCGATGCCTCAGTGAAGCCAAGCGATAAAGGTCACCTCCGTAGTCAAAAACAGCAAGCCGCAAGTGTTGATGGGAGAAATTAATTCACGTATTTGGAGTTTGGAACAGTTTTTGGACAGTTTGTGTCGAGGGGTAGCCTGAGAGCAGATTTGTGCTGACAATGTGGAAACTTAAAACAAGTTTCCTTACAGATTTTTTATGTTAAGAATAAGTAGGTTTGAAAACACTTTTTAAATACCGTGTCAAGCTAGCCGAATGGTTATCATACTTGACTCACTGTCTTTAGATTTTGGTTTCGATCTCAGCTCGAGTATTTCTTTTTTTACTTACAGAAGTAAACTGTTTCGAAAAAACATAGTACTCGCATGCACATGTCTCAGTTTCTGTATGGATTAAAATGTTTATGAGTATTTTATGACTGGGCAACGCCGGCAGCCTGCTAGTGTATATATATATATATATATAGATATATATATATATATAGAGAGAGAGAGAGAGAGAGAATAAATGACAAAAAGTTATATTCCAAAATTCATGATGTTGACCATTTTATAATTTATTCCTTTAATTCAGTTGACTTATACAATTCTTGAGAGTATCTGTTTTGTAGTGCAAAATCATATATATATATATATATATATATATATATATATATATATATACATATATATATATATATATATTTATAATTATTTTTTTTTTTACTATAACAATTAAATACCTACAGACACTAGTGTTTCATCCTTTCGGGATTCCTCAGTGCAGGGTGTCACGACTACTACCAGTCGAACGATTCGAACCCCGCGACACGAGACATCTCTGGCTCGATTAGCGGAGGCTGTATCCATTCGGCTACCATTAATCGTGTGAAATAGCGTTGAATTTTAAACATTTTAATTTAAATGTTCATTACGTCAGACAGACAGTGATCAAATCGTTATACGATGATCTACGCATAAGAGCTAAATTGACAGACTTTTAATTCAACAGAAAGTGCTCAACGATAAGAAACGTATTTCTTAATATATATATATATATATATATATATATATATATATTTGTAGTCATCGACATACAGTCCTGTTTCGTTGTATCACAACTCGCCAGTGCCGCTAGACTAGCACCTCTCCCAAGCCAAGGATTGAACCTAGAACCGTCGTGTTGACAGTCGCCAGTTCTCCCACTCGATCGCAGAAGCGATGCCCACAAATAACCTGTCCAAATGTTTATTTAAACAAACATCTGTCCACCACTTTTACAGTGCTCAAACTGCCTGTTTGTAAACAAACAAACAGCAAGCCGTATATATGTTGTTTTGTTTTTTGCCAGTAAGCGCAGGTGAAACGTGAACAAATTCCGATTGCCAGAGTTATCAGTCGGCCATTGCAGCAACCAGCTCAGTTCCTGCCAGAGTGGTTTCCTCTTCAATAATGGATTTCAGTGTCACACATGGTCGTCCAACTCTCCTTTTTGTGTCTGGAGTCCAAAGTTGAAGCTTCCTTTCCAGTTCATCATGGCGACTAATACGACGAGCAAATGTTAGACGTCTCTGTCTCACAATAATAGAAACACGAGGTAGTGAACCATACAATGACTTGTTTGTTGCGTGACTTTTCCAGGATATGTTGTAGGTTCGTCAAAGCGTTCTTGTATATTTACGATCGAGATGTTTTCGGCGTGATATGCTTAGCGTCCATGATGATGAGCCGTACGGAAGGATTGACTCTTTAAAAAAACAAGAAAAAGAATCGGAACATTTGGGGGAATCGGTATTTTCATTATTTTTATCATCTATAATATAAAGCTGAATGCCTGTGTGTGTGTATGTGTCTGGTCATGAATAGGCTCCTATATAATTGATATTTTAAAAAACTGATTACATATAATGATAGAAGATGTATCGAGACACAGGAATTGGTATGTTAAATCTGGCAGAACGGTGGTTCATTAAAATTGTGGGGTCTGCGTCGCACCTGGTCCACAAAGTATGGAAATAAAAAAATTTAAAAAAAAAAACGTTTACAAGTGTTTTTGATATAGATGTACATAAGAATACTTTGATAAGTATGTTTTAACTTAAATAGGGATAGTATAATAAAATTGCGGGGTCTGCGTTCGCGCCTGGCCTCCATAGAATGGAAATAGGCACAAACTTTAATAAAGACTTTTCATATCAATCTACGTAAGTATACTTTGATAATTATGTTTCAGTTTGAAGAAATATAGTATAATAAAATTATGGAGTGTTCGTTCGGACCTGACCTCCATGGAATGGAAATATGTCACAAAGTTTAACAAGGTTTTTTAATATAGATCCACAGAATATTGTGATAAGTGTTTCAGTGTGAACAGGTATGGTATAATAAATTATGGGGTTTATCTATTTTATTTTTACTTTCATCATATTTTGCTTTGGTTTTGATACCCCCAAATTCGAAACTATCTCTTTACAACCCTTCCTTTTCATAACCTATCATACTTTCATAAATCAGAGTCCATTTTCTGTAGGTTGTTTTTGAACCCAGTTAATGACGGGTACTTTTGCTAGTATATATATATATATATATATATATATATATATATATATATATATATATATATTCAGTTTTTGAATAAAATGATTCAATAATTATCTCCATTCTAATTGAACATGAACATTTTGTGTTGAAATTAATATTGTGAAAATCGTTACTTTTCTCTAATATTTTATTTTTTTATTTTATTTATTTATTTTTTTATTTTTATTTTATTTATTTATTTTATTTTATTTATTTTCATTTTATTTTTTATTTTATTTATTTTTTATTTCAATTTATTTTTTTACTTATTTATTTTTTATTTATTTATTTTTATTTTTTATTTTCATTTTTTATTTTCATTTATTGATTTTTTATTTATTGATTTTTTATTTATTGATTTTTTATTTATTGATTTTTTATTTGTTGATTTTTTATTTGTTGATTTTTTATTTATTGATTTTTTATTTATTTATTTTTATTTTTTATTTTTATTTTTTTATTTTTATTTATTTATTTTTTGTTTTATTTATGTTTTATTTATTTTTATTTTTTATTTTTTTATTTTTATTTATTTATTTTCATTTATTTATTTATTTTTTTTTTTTTTATTTTTATTTTTTTTTTTTGTTTTATTTATGTTTTATTTATTTTTATTTATTTTTATTTTTTTATTTTTATTTTTATTTTTATTTATTTATTTTTATTTATTTTTATTTTTTTATTTTTATTTATTTATTTTCATTTATTTATTTTTATTTTTATTTTTTTATTTTTATTTTTATTTATTTATTTTTATTTTTTGTTTTATTTATGTTTTATTTATTTTTATTTATTTTTTTGAATTTATTTATTTTTTATTTATTTATTTTTTCAGGCAATATTTTTTGGAGGCGTCGAAGCCTCATTGCGGCACGAAGCCTGGCCGTTCTTATTACATTACTACCCGTTCGACTCGTCATTTGTGGACCGTGAACATATTCGAAACGATAAGTTCATACAGTATCAGGATATACGCAAACTAAAGTAAGAAAACTCTTTTCGAATGCCATTATTTTGTATCATTTGTTCAATACTTGTGTAGATCGCTAGTCTTTTAAACGTACGCATTTCAAGTGAAAACATTATTACATACTTATGCATCATATCGAAATAAGTATAAATTGCTAAAATTATGAAAAAATGATCCAGTAGAAAAAAATAATTATGAGTAAAAATTTACTGAATTATCGAGTTTTATTGTACGTTTTTATGTGGAAGAGTTGTGCGACCAATTCAGTATGACAAACAAGGGAGATAACTCTTGACTTAAATAAACTTAAATATTCTATTAAATCTGTTGGATTGTTTGCATTTGTTGCTAACACCCCATTGTTATTTCGAATGCACTTCTTTCCAACATTGTCATTGCTTAGCGATACTGTATATTTTATTCTTTTCTTTATCGGACTGCTCAATTTTCTTCTCAGTTTAATATATTACTAGCAGGGGTGCCCGGCGTTGCCCGGGTATTTGTAGATGTAAAAGAAAAAAAGTGACGCAAAGGCAGAAAAGAAAATCTGGCGTCTTACCTCTACTCCATGATGCGACTGGAAGTTCGGTACGTTAAAATTAGGCAAAGTCAATCCAGCCGGTTCAATGACTTGCAAAAATGGCTTACAATAAATCGACCACTCCTTGTAGAAAACTGCCCAGTTGAGGGTGAAGGAATTAATGTTTTTGGATTTCCCGATATTTGTCGTCCGAGACGTCTAGCTTCAAAAATGATACTGATCTTGTGAAAATCCATCGCCTCTGTCAAATGTTTTAGACAAACATACATGCATACAAATAGACAGGTAAGATTTATATTATAGACTAGCGGAGGTGCCCGGCGCTGCCCGGATGTTTGGAGATTTGTGTGTGTGTTGGGGGGGGGGTAAATCAAAACAATTAAAAAAAACGCTAAACTTCTTTAGAAAATCTGAAAAAACAATGTACGTGATGGAAAAAGAAAGAACGACCTTTTTCAATAATCAAAAAAATCGAGGTGTGTGTGTGCGTGCGTTAAACTTGTCAAAAAAATAAGCGAACGTGAAGTGGACAATGTTAAAACTTGTTAAAAAAAAAATCAAAAAAAAAAAAGATCATGATTCGATTCGAAAAAGAAAAAAAAGATCATGATTCGATTCGAAAAAGATCACGATTCGAACTTGCAGCCTTTAGATAATGACGCTGCTTTTTAACCAACTGAGCTAAGAAAGCTTTGCTGAAATTGGGTCAGTTTTTATAATATTTACACTAATTCAATCCACGACATCATTTGCACATGCGTATATCATTATCTTGTCATGAAGGAACGATTTTTTGCTAAAAAGCATCTGCTTGAGGATGAAGGAAATGTTTTTAGCCAATTTTTTTTTATATTTGTCGTCGGAAGGTTCTAGCTTCAAAATGATCCCTATCTGGTGAAAATCTGTCGCCTGTGTCGAAAATTTTTGCGAGACACACACACACACACACACACACACACACCACACACACACACCACACACACATTTTGCCTTCTATATATAGACATGCAAAAAAGAAAAAAAGGTGTAAAAGAGGAAAAAAAGTTTAGGTAGGAAGATAGGCTCAAACCCGAAGCATCGAGGCTAAGGCGGAAAAAAACCTGACATGTTACCCTTACGCCAAAGAGACATACACTTAATAACGGATAAAATTAAACCTTTAAAAACACTTGCAGGTGGTTTAAACTAACGTCAATGTTTTCTAGGTCAAACATGAAGTCATTGTCCTAGTAGCAGGAGGAGAGAAAATGAAGGAACGATTTTTTCAGCACTTCTCCTTGTAGAAAAGGGTCCAGTTTAGGGTGAAGGAATTAATGTTTTTGGCCAATTTTTCGATATTTGTTGGCCAAGATGTCGAGCTTCAAAATGATACCAATCTCGTGAAAATTTGTCACCTCTGTTGAAAGTTTTTGCGAGACATATAAACACACATAAATACATACATACACACACACACATTTTTGCTTTTATATATATATAGACTAGCGGGGGTACCCGGCATTGCCTGGGTGTTTAGAGGTGTGTGTGGTTTTGGGCAAATCAAAACAAAAGAATAAGTGAAGACTTCTTGCCCGGGTGTTTGTGTCCGGGGGGGGGGGGGTAAAAAAGGTTTTGGTAGCTAAGTAGGAAGAATCAAACCCGAAGCCTTGAGGTGAAGTTAGAAAATAAAGTGTGAAAAAAAAGACGTGCGATGTTAACTGCTCGTCCAACAAGAAATAGTAACGGAAAGATGTTTGAATTTATTTACGTATTAAGAATTGGCAGGTGCCCGTACTTAATGACTTAATGGGCTCAACTTTCACTGTGGGGCAGTTTTTTATTTACTGCGGGGCAGTTTTTTCTGTTTCCCCAAGATGTTTGGGGGAGGGGACAGCTCCCCATAAAAAGGGGATTGTCCAAATTGAATAGCAATTGTCTGATATAAGGAAAAACTCTACATTGATCAAAGCTGATTGCTTTTGGACGTTCCCAGCGATCGCGCCGGGAACGATGCCGCAAGCTTCGAATTAGTTTCGCTTTTATACGAAAAAGCCGAATCCACACGCGGCGATCCAAAAATGTGGAATATTTAGCTTTTCATAGTCGGGAAAATTAAATAGACAGGCGACCCCTGTTAACTCGTAGATATCATGATTTAGATGTGGTATAAAAAGTTTTAAGAAGGAGCGAGCCGACCGATCGCTTCCCGGAAAAAAGCCTTTTGCGGACATACACAAAAAGCAGACATGCACACACACACACACACACATTTTCGCTTTTATATTTATAGATGTTTGCAAAAATATGTGCATATATTATAGATTTTTTTTTTAAATAATGGAATTATTTTTGCGATGAGGTATGAATGTTTGTGTTGTTTTGTTTGAACCATTATTCTCATCTTGCATGTTGAATTACATTTTTCCGGTATCCTCTTAGGGGGCCATGGGTCCCCGGTTGAGAAATACTGTACTAGGAGATACTAATGCAATTCTGAATTTTTGAGATGAGGTATGAATGTTTACATTATTTTGCTTGTTTGGACAATTATTCTCATTTTAGGTGTTATTAGCACAACGTTTCGATCGATGAACTCTCTGACCATTGTCAGGTGAATTTTTGAGATGTGCAGTCAGCACCAACCCTATTTCGGTTTAATCAGCTTCCTCCGAAGGAGGAAGTGTCATGAGAGTATGAAATTCACAAGCAGCCCCCAGTCGCATGTATATCCACATTAGGGGAGATGACAACGTTAGGTTTTTGCAACTTTTGTAGAGAGGTGTCGACGTCCTCTTACATACAGCACCTGGGATTGCCAAATTGGTCACCCATTTTAGCAATGACCAGGCTCAACATTGCCTAACTTTGGTGATCTGACGGGAACCGGTGTGTCAACGTGATTATGCCGTATAAATTTTGAGATGAGGTATGAATGTTTGTGTTGTTTTAATTGTTTGAACAATTATTCTCATCTTGGGTGTTGTTAGCACAACGTTTCGATCGATGAACCATCTGACCATCATCAGGTGTAAACCACATGTGTTGCATATTGTACTGGGCAATGCCGAAATTATCACTGGTTGTGTACACATGCATGGATTGTTGAAAATATCCAAACCAGAAACGGTCAGTCAGAAATCAGAACATATGAAAGAGGAATGTGACAACCTTGAAATTTATCATTCTTAAACTGACCAAGATTTTAAACATAAACAGACATTTTGGAATTTGGCATTGGATGAATTTTTTGATGAGGGTTTGTCACTCTAAACAAATGAAATCAGGTTGAAAAAGACAGAGAGGAACACAGCCAAAGGATGCTGACCGAGTTATCATTTGTCGTCAAAGAGCCACCGGCCACCCCACATCTCTCTCTCGTCAAGTGTAAAATCCATGTTTCTTTTAACTACCTGATAGGTCCTGAACTGTCATCTAGGCTTCAGCCTTGTCCCATCGACAAAATGTTGCATCCCTCTGCCTGTTCTACAAATACTTTAATGGTGATGCTCTGTTGAACAGCAAGCACTTGTACCTCCTCGATGTGACTATGCCTGACAAATCCGACAAGCAACTAAGTCCCACCCCTTTACAGTAGAGATCCCTAGGTGTAAGAAAGCCTTCTACTCCAATAGTTTCTTCCCCGGAACTGCAAGTCTTTGGAACTCCTTTCCGGGATTCTGCTTTCCCAACTGTACTGATATGCAGAAGTTCAAGTGTAATGTAGACAAACATCTTTCTACTCATCTCCCTTCATAATGTCCCTGCAAATTATATCTCCGATAGTAGCCCCCTACTTCAAAGTAGCACTGTGCCTTGTTAGGGGTGAAAATTACAAACAAATGAAATCAAGTTGAAAAAGACAGAGGAACACAGCCAAAGGATGCTGACCGAGTTATCCTTTGTCATCAAAGAGCCATCAGCCACCCCACATATCTCTCTCTCTCTATCTCTCCCTCTCTCCCCCACCTTCTATAGTGAGCACGGTTGATGAAAAATAAACGATGGGTTTTGTATAAATATTGTTATCAGTATGATCTTTATTAAATTCAGGTTGTCATTCATATAATACTAGCCTGCGTGCCTGGTGTTGCCCTGGTGTTTAGAGGTGTGTGTTGAGCATTAAAAGAAAAAAAGAAAAAATTTTAAAAAGTGGTAGTAGGCAGACAGGCAGGCAAGCTTGAACCCGTATCGCAAAGGAGGAAAAGAATGTGAAAAATAAAAACAGTGACGTCTTCACTGTTGCATCCATCGCCAAACCCGAAGTGGCAAAGGTTTAAATTAAGGCTCGTAAATCGAAAAGAGGAGATGACTTCTGAAAATATCAGTGGAAAAAAACGATCCCTCCTTGTAGAAAAGTTCCCAGTTGAGGGTAAATGAACTAATATTTTTATCCAATTTTTTAATATTTGTCATCCGAAGGGTTGAGCTTCATACATACATTTAAACAGACAGGTGAGATTTATTCATATAATATAAACTCATCCACAAATATCGTCCCTTGCACAAGCAGAGTCATTTAGCTTACTAAAGAAATTACAGCATTACGTAATACGGGGTTTTTTTTTTTTTTTTTTTTTTTTTCAACTAAGAAAAGGAGGTTACCCCTTTATTGCAAGAAATCGGAGCTTGTGTCTATAAATTTTAAAAAAAGTAAATTTCCAGGGGTCACTAGGATGCGTCAATTAAAAATTGAATCATGGTAAGTACCTAATGACCCCCGAAATTTTACCTTTTTTTTATTTACGGAGACACCCTAAAATCCCAGGTCCGATTTCTTGTAATACAGAGCTAACGCCCTTTTCTTTAGTTGAAAGAAACATGGAATTTACACCTGATGACGATCGGAGGGTCCATCGACCGAAACTTTGCGCTCATAACACCCAAGATGAGAATAATTATCCGAGCAATACGAACATGCTGTTATAGTTGTTTATCAGTTTTTTTTTTTTATTTTCCGTAGGGAGACGATGTCAGAAGAGGAGTACCGCGAGTTCTGGCGCAATATCCAATGTACCGTGGAGAAGGATGTCGTTCGCACGGATCGTAGTCATCCTTACTTCAAGGGAGAAAACAACCCCAACATAGAAGTGCTCAAGTACGTATAAAAAAGGAAAATCAATGTCTACATTTTTTTTTTTTAAATAACTTGTGTTTTTTTTTTTTTTTTTTTTTTTTTTTTTTTTTTTACAAAGGCATCACCACATTATCAAGGCCCAGAGGCCACTCAAGGATAAGGGTTAAAGAGTGTACAGTAGAAGTTGGTCAATATAGTAATCATTAGTAATGAAAATTTGGTAAATTTAATAACTTATATGGAACGGCTCATCAAGAACTTATTTACTTTAGACTTGAACAAAACCATATTGTAGTCAGCCGGAAAGCAGGAAAACGGAAGACAATTCCACAGGCGTGCAGTTCTAAGAAAGAAGCTTTGTTCATGGAATCTACGTTTAGGTTTAGGCACAGATAAAGAGTGGGGGAAATTATTGATAGTGTTTACAGCTAGACGAGTGTTTCTTGTGAAAGTTTGGCGAGGGGGGACCATAGATTGAAGCTCAGTTGAACACTTTCCATGAAAATAACGATACATCAGAGACAAACTCGCAACATCTCTTCTGTGAGATAGAGGTTGCAAGGAGGAGAAAAGGACATCTCCTACGAGGCTACGAAGTCTATTTTGAACTCTATCAAGGCAGGACAAGTTCTTTCTAGCAGCTCCTGCCCAGATGTGGCAACAGTATTCCATCCTTGGACGTACCTGGCTCTTATATAGATAGAGAATAGCATCAGCAGTGAGATATCTACTGGATCGATAGAAAGATCCCACCATTTTTCCAGCGGCCTTGGCAACAGATTTGATATACGTGTTCCATTTAAGATCAGGAGTAATGGTCAAGCCCAGAAGCTTGTCAAAACTTGAGGCCTCCTGAAGACAAGAGCCATTCATTTCAATTGATGACAAATGTGGATTAGAATGTTGATGATGTAAAGAGAGAAGCTTGGTTTTAGATGCATTAAAAGTAACCAGCCACTCCTTTCCCCATTGTACTACGTGCTCAAGATCAGAGGAGAGAGAATTGGAGAGAACTTGCTCGTTTACTGTCTTAGATGTGGTACCATAAATGGTAGTGTCGTCAGCATAAATGTCTACAAATGATGTAAGGATATGATTTGGAAGATCATTAATGTAGATCAGGAAAAGAGTTGGGCCCAGGATGGATCCCTGAGGGACACCGGCATTAATATTGTGAGCTTCTGATTTTTGCCCCTCAACTACTACTCTTATGAATCTATCAGAAAGAAATGATTTAATAATTGAGAAGACTTTTCCAGCTATACCATAGCTAGCGATCTTATGAAGTAAACCTTTATGCCATACCCTATCAAAGGCTTTAGATATGTCAAGAGCAATTGCCCTAGAAAGATTGCCACCGTCGAGAGATTTGCTAATCCTATGCGATATAACTGTAAGGACATCTGCTGTAGATCTAGCAGAACGGAAACCATATTGAGTGTCACTAAGAAGGTTATTTTTGTTGAGATGTTTGATTACTTCTGTATTTAATACAGATTCTAGCAACTTACTCATGACGCACAGGAGACTTATTGGCCTGTACTGAGAGGGGGATGAGCGATCACCTGAATTCTTAAATACAGGGCATACTGATGAGATTTTCCAGGGAGATGGGAAACTATTCTCCTTAAGACAACGTTTAAACAGTTTTGTAAGTATGGGCGCTAGTTCAGGTTGAAGTTTTTTGAGTACTATAATTGGAATACCATTGATTTATTGATTTTTCTATTCTTCTATTCTATTTTTTATTCTGTTATTCTTCTATTCTATTTTTTTATTCTGTTATTCTTCTATTCTATTGTATTTTTATTCTGTTATTTTTCTATTCTATTTTGTATTGTTATTCTTCCATTCTATTTTTATAGTTATTCTTCTATTCTATTTTTATTCTGCTATTCTTCCATTCTATTTTTACTCTGTTATTCTTCTATTCTATTTTTTGTTATTGTTCTGTTCTATTTTTTATTCTCTTATTCTTCTATTCTATTTCTATTATGTTATTCTTCTATTCTATTTTTCTGTTATTCTTCTATTCTATTTCTATTATGTTATTGTCTTCTATTTTTATTCTGTTATTCTTCTTTTCTATTTTATTCTGTTATTCTTCTTTTCTATTTTATTCTGTTATTCTTCTTTTCTATTTTATTCTGTTATTCTTCTATTCTATTTTTATTCTGTTATTCTTCTATTCTATTTTTATTCTGTTATTCTTCTATTCTATTTTTTATTCTGTTATTCTTCTATTCTATGTTTTCTGTTATACTTCTATTCTATTTTTATTCTATTAATCTATTCTATTTTTTATTCTGTTATTCTTCTCTTCTATTTTTTATTCTGTTATTCTTCTATTCTATGTTTTATTCTGTTATTTTGTTATCTTCTATTTTTATTCTGCTATTCTTCTATATACGTTTTATTCTGTTATTCTTGTCATTTTGTTATTTTGCTATAAATCATTTGTTATTCTATTCTGTTATACTGCTATTCTCTTAATCTGCTATTCCTTATTAATCTGCTATTTTTCTGTTATTTTTCTCTCAGTTAATCTTATCGTTATTCGATTATTATTCTGCTATCATTCTATCATATTACTATTCTGTTATTCTGCTACCATTCTATCGTTCTGCTACCATTCTATCATACCACTATTCTGTTATTCTGCTACCATTCTATCATACCACTATTCTGTTATTCTGCTACCATTCTATCATACCAATATTCTGTTATTCTTCTACCATTCTATTTTGCCAAACTGTTATCCTTATCCTACTACTGTTGTTCTTTTATTATTCTGCTATCTTTCTATTATGTTAATCTGTTATTATTATTCTAGCATTCTATTAATCTGCTATTTTATTATTGTTCTGCTAATATTCTATTAATTTGCTATTCTGTTATTTTTTTACTATCATTTTTTTTATTCTGCTCTTCTGTTAATCTATTGTAGGAAGCACTAAATAAGTGAATAGTCCTTAATCCGAAGAAATGTTTTCCTTCTCATCAGAGGGTAGGATTTAGCAAAATGCGAGATCGGATATTGCTTGCAAAAGTATTTGATGAAACTGCAAGTAAGTCAAAGATCTTACTTGATAACAAAAAGTGAAGCAGAGGGAATATGGTGAATAAAAAAGTGATTTCACGTGAATGGATAGTCTGGTGAAGGGTAAAATATCCAATAACGGTAAAATCCAAAAATGCAGAATCCCAAAAAGTTGATTAAATTTCCATTTGCACAAGTAAAATCCAAGGGAATCGTGTAATTTGGAAGATGGTCCAAAGTAATCCAAAAGGCAGAAATCTATGGAATAATTCACAAATAGGTACAAGGAAAAGGGAATGAGTTCTAATAAAATTATTAAAAGAAAGATAAAATGTGTGTAAAAAAGAAATAGAAGAAATTTAAAACTCGACTGTCGAGGCTAATTTAATTTAATTTATATGCATATATATATATATATATATGCAAATATATATATGTATAAAATGAAATAAAAAATCCATTCACGTGAAATCACCTTTTTCTTCACCATATTCCCTCTGCTTCACTTTTTGTTACCAAGTAAGATCTTTGACTTACTTGCAGTTTCATCAAATACTTTTGTATGCAAAATCCGATCCCGCATTTTGCTAATTCCTACCCTTTGATGAGAAGGAAAGTATTTCTCCGAAACTCCACGGATTAAGGACTATCCACTTATTAAGTGTTTCCTTTTCAGATTAAATATGTTTTTAACTCTTTTTCAAAGTGTTTTTTAACATGTTTTATTAACTATTGCTCTTATGTATATATATATATATATATATATATATATATATATCTGCAGGGTGAGTTACGGAGAAACTGATGATTTTAGAACGCTCCTTGATTAAGGGATAGGAAGTGAGGAAGGTACTCTTTAAACCTTTAAGATTGTTGTTATTTGTTTATCTTTTATGTTAAACTTTTTATTATTGAAATATTTGCAGAATTTTGTTTTTCCTTAAAAACACCCGTTTCCCGTGACTCACCCGGTATGTATGCATATATATATATATATATATATATATATATATTTTACACGATGGTCACCACTTATCAAGGCCTGGAAGCCACTCAGGGATAAGGTTTATTGCAAGTACAGTATGTTAGTGTGGAGATTTGATGAAGTGTTTACTTAAGGGGACGGTTCATTAGGAATTTGTTAACGTTGGACTTGAAGACATCCAAGTTGTAGTCAGGTAGGAAGCAGGCAGACGGAACAGAGTGTATATATATATATATATATATATATATATATATATATATATATGTGTGTGTGTGTGTGTCTGTGTGCATTATAAATATATAATTCAAGTGAAAACGTTATTGCGTATATCAAAATGAGTATAAATGAGCAAATCACTCCTTACGTCCAGTACTAGTACCTTGTTGATGACAAACCTGACAAGCATCAAAATCCCATCCCACCCATGATTCTGGATATGACCTTTAACTATATCCAGTTGTGAGGCCCCAGTTTGCGGGTTTTGGGGAGTGTGGAGCCACCCTTTAATTGCCATTGCTCCCAGATCCACTCTGACCTGGAGTGGTAGTACCTGTTAGGGTCCTAACTATGGGTTGAACAGAAACAGACTTGAAAACAACAAATATATTACATTACTATTGGCCAGGCGTAGAGGTACTATCACAGGGACTCGTCTGAATCACCCAGTGGTTGACCTTGTTTCCTGACTAGGGCAATGAACGCCGCTTTTCCCCGCTCCCACCACATCCCATCCCCCTAAACTGGTCACAGTGGGGTGCTTCAGTGCCATATATGTCGGTGCAGTTGGACTGGGCTGGCTTAGGGTCCCAACTATGGGTTGAATAGAAACAGACTTGAAAACAACAAATATATTACATTAAAATATTTTTCTTCAAAATCTTTGGATTCGGCATTAAATAACCTGAAAAGGGTTGATATGCCATAAAACAAAACCAACCAACCAACCACTCCTTACGTCCAAGTGGTGATATTTTTTTTTCCAGGAATTTAAAGTTTTTTCTTTTTTTACTCAAAGCCTCTTCAAACTATATATAAAGCTGAATGTTTTTTTTGTGCGTGTATTAACTCTCATCAGCGTAACTCGACTGTTTCTCGGGATCGAAGCAGATACACTTGAATGTGATATTTTAATTCATACAGATTACTTATTATTATAGACAATTCTCTATCGATTATTATATTGAACCTAATATATAGTAGTGAGATTAAAACTATAAATATATATAAACGACTTGGGTGCCATCAGCTGGAATTGAAACCAAAACATACAACTCTCCACCCTCATTCCTTAGCCTCTGAGCAACGCCCATATATATAATTTATTCCATCTTTTAAAAAACTGTATGACAGGTGAATATATATATATATATATATATATATATATATATATATATATATATATAAAGCTGAATGTCTGTGTGTGTGTGGTCATCAATAGGCTCCTATATGGTTGACTATTTTAAAAAACTGATTACATATAATGATAGATGTATCGAGACACAGGAATGAGTATGTTTGATCTGGCAGAACGGTGGTTCATTAAAATTGTGGAGTCTGCGTTCGCACCTGGTCCACAAAGTATGGAAATAAAAAATTTAAAAATTAAAAAAAAACGTTTACAAGTGTTTTTGATATAGATATACAAAATAATACTTTGATAAGTACGTTTTAACTTAAATAGAGATGGTATAATAAAATTGTGGGGTCTGCGTCCGCGCCTGGCCTCCATGGAATGGAAATAGGCACAAACTTTTATAAAGACTTTTCATATTTATCTGCATAAGTATACTTTGATAATTATGTTTCCGTTTGAAGAAATATGGTATAATAAAATTAGGGGGTGTTCGTTCGCATCTGACCTCCATAGAATGTAAATATGTCACAAAGTTTAACAAGGCTTTTTAATATAGATCCACAGAATATTGTGATAAGTGTTTTAGTGTGAACAGGTATGGTATAATAAATTATGGGGTTTATCTATTTTATTTTTACTTTCATGATATTTTGCTTTGGTTTTGATATCCCCAAATTCAACCCAAATTTACAACCCTTCCTTTTCATAACCTAACATACTTTAATAAATCAGAGTCCATTTTCTGTAGGCTGCTTTTGAACCTAGTCAACGACGGGTACTGTTGCTAGCATATATATATATATATATATATATATATATATATATATATATATATATATATATATATATATAATTAGTTATATTTTTTTGGAAAAAAGGATTCCAGCAGAGTGCTCTATTATAAGGAAAAAATCCGAAAATAAGAACCTATTATTTATTATTTAGGAGTATTAGCTGAAGAGAGCGTGATATGGGTATCTAAAACGGTCCCTAATTGTCAGGTTTGAAACCGACGGTACCGATGACTTATCTCATCTAAACTTTCTGTAAACAAAACAAATATATATATATATATAATATATATAAATATGTATGTATGTGTGTGTGTATTATTTATCTATTTATTATTTAAAAAAAGATTTTTATCTTCCAGGAATATTCTGCTTAACTATGCCATTGCTAACCCACGCATGGGTTATACCCAAGGAATGTCAGATTTATTGGCTCCGGTTCTTGCAGAAATTCAACATGAGGTTGACGCCTACTGGTGCTTTGTGGGATTGATGCAGCGTACAATTTTTGTCAGCTCGCCCAAAGACTGCGACATGGACAAGCAATTGGTGAGGTCAATTTACCACGCTATTCACGTATAGCAATTATTTAGCATACCATGCTCAACATACGTATGGCCAGTTTTTATTGTAAAGATTTTTTTGAGCTTTTATGATATTGAATAGTGAAAATTGCAGTTCCAAATAAATAAATAGGAAATATCTTTGGTATACTTACAGGTAAGAGGTAAAAAATACATATTCACACCAAAAAAATAGGAAAAATTATGATTTTCTTTTTCTTTTCTTTTTTTCTTTTTTTTTTTTTTTCTTTTTTTTTTTTCTTTTTTTTTACAGAGGAGTCCCTACTTATCAAGACCCTGAGGCCACTCGAGGATAAGGGTTATTGAATGTACAGTCATCAATGGGATGATATTGTAGTAGTCGTTATTAATCGAAATTTTTTAAATTGGATTACTTAAGGGGGCGGTTAATCAAGAATTTGTTTATGTTGGACTTGAAGACAACCAAGTTTGTAGTCAGCTGGAAAACAGGCAAATGGAAGAGAATTCCACAGGCGTGCAGTTCTAAGAAAGAAACTTTGTTCATGGAATCTACGTTTTGATTTAGGCACAGTTATACAGCGAGGAAAGTTATTGACAGTGGTTCAGCTAGGCGGGTATTTATCGAGAAAGATTGGCGAGCGGGGACCAGAGATTGAAGCTCAGACGAGCACTTGCCGTGGAAATAATGATAAAACAAAGACAGGTTCGCAACGTCCCTTCTGTGGGAAAGCGGTTGGAGGGAAGAGCTTGGATGGCATAATTGGATTCCAAATAATTGGATTACATCCAAAAAAAGAGTTTTCAATCTAATAGTACGGAAGTTGTCATGTCAACGATTTGCGCATGTGCAGTCATGAAACAGTTGACAGATAAAATCCGATGCCCCCTCCCCACCGCGTATCAATTTTTCAATTTTGACCTCTTAACAGCCCTTTTTGCAGGATGAAAACCAATTAAAAATTTTTCCACGTGTCTGAATAGCCTATATACCAAATTTCAAGTCTGTTGATCAAGAATTTGTTGAGTATATAGGTTGAGAAGTGTCCTCACACACACCATCATCGGCGGTCACTCGTGTCCGAGTAAGACTGTCCTCCGTTGTGGCTTCTGTGGGTCCTCAAGTGAGCATAAAGCCCAATCCTAGACCCAATTTTTCTTGTGCAATTTGGGCAGATAAAGGTAGTGGTGGTGGGGTGGGGTTGGGTGTGTCTGGTTGATAATCTGTCCTTTCTGTGCTTGCGTTTATCCTCAGCAGCTTGATTTAGGTCACTACTAATAAAGCTCAGCTGTGCCAGTGGGGCTTTCTCAAGGCTAAGGAAGAGAGTATTTGAGAACAGTGACCTTCTGACAAAGACCAAAATCATGGTATATAAAGCTGTCTTGCTGCCCACTCTTCTCTATGGATCGGAGACCTGAACCACATACAGGAGGCACGTAAAAACCCTGGAGACGTACCACCAAAGATGCCTCCGAAAAATCCTCAGAATTAGTTGGAAGGACCGACGCACCAACACCAGCGTCCTGAGTGAGGCTGACATTCCCACTATCACCGCTACTGTTGCTCAACGCCAGCTCAGATGGACTGGTCATGTTGTCCGAATGCCGGATCTCCGCCTCCCAAAACAGATTTTCTACTCTCAGCTTGTTGAGGGAAAGCGTGCCCAGGGTGGCCAAAAGATGAGGTATAAGGACAACATCAAAGCAAATCTAAAGCGGTTTCACATGGACCTTGAGACATGGGAGGACGTGGCTGGGAACAGGTTGGCATGGAGGAGCGCTGTCAACGAAGGTGCTGCGCTTTATAGTAGTGACCTAAATCACACACACACACACACACACACACATTTTCACTTTTATAGATATACAAATAGATATATACATACCATAATGTTCAGGACTGGACAAGGCACACACTGTTACTTAATTTGACACTCATAGTCTTTAAATCAGTAATAAGTACATTTTTCCTACCTCCATCAAAATACAACTTATATAACTGGATTTACAATAAAATTTACTTTAAAATGGTATTTTTATATTTTTGTTGTGATTTGTATATTCAAAGAAATCGCTATTTAAATCCGACTATTAACAGTGAAACCTGTCAGCATAGCATGCCCGCTGGCGGTAGATAACATTTTGCAAATAAGTAATCGGGGTGTGTTCAAGTCTAAGCAAAAATTGTACACATCGATGACATTTCTAATTGTTTTAGCTAATTAGGGAAAAGTATTATCTTTATATTTGGTCTTGGTCGATGCTGTTCTACAAGCTGTTCACGTCTACAAAGACGCAAAATTGCAAAAAGGTATAAAAAAAAAAAAAAAAAAAAAAATTATGATTTTTTTTTTTTTTTTTTTAAATCAACATTAGAAAGAATGCATTGTTTGTTTCTGTGATCCTATTGGCTTAATTTGGGTTCCCACGTGTGGATTGAAAGCAAGAGGAAGCGATAATTGAGAACATGCAGAATAGCAACACTTAACCTTCTGCTTATATCAAGGCCAAGAGGCCACTCGAGGATAAGGGTCAAAGAGTGTACAGTAGAAATTGGACAATATAGTAATCGTTAGTAATGGAAATTCGGTAAATTTGTTAACTTAAGTGGAACGGCTGATCAAGAACTTGTTTACGTTGGACTTGGAGACAACCATATTGTAGTCAGCTGGAAAGCAGGCAAACAGAAGACAGTTCCACAGTCGTGCAGTTCTAAGAAAGAAACTTTGTTCATGGAATCTACGCTTAGGTTTAGGCACAGATAAAAAGTGGGGAGAATTATTGATAGTGGTTTTTGCTAGACGAGTGTTTCTTGTGAAAGTTTGGCGAGGGGGAGCCATAGATTGAAGCCCAATCGAGCACTTGTCATGAAAATAACGATAAAGCAAAGACAAACTTACAACAGAAGTTTTACATTTTTACACAAGCCGAAAGGTCAGACACATAAAATCAACAGTAGGTTCTTTGATATGACAGGGGCATCTTTGAAATGAATGTTTCTGTTTAGCGCACAATTGCACGATGACACTTGACGTTTTTTTTATTTTAAACTAAAATTCAAGCCATTATTACCACACAAGCAGTAAGGCCGGGCATATAAAATCAACAGTAGGTTCTTTGATAGGACAAGGGCGTGCTCGAAATGAATGTTTCTGTTTAGAGCTCAATTGAAGCGTGATACTTGACTTTTGCATTTTAAACTTTAATGCATACCATTTTATATAAAAATAATTTAATAAAATCAACAGTAGGTTCTCTACAGTGCAATGTAGACTACAATGTATTGTGGACTAAGTCATTGTGAAAGGCATGTGAAGCTTCCTCCAGGAGCACCACGATGGGTCCCCAATTAATAGCAGGCAATCGATTTGATTGAAAAAAAGGGCTATTTCGTTGATTTCAATGACAATAAAAATATGGGAGCGTAAAAGATTTGCTGATCATCATTTAATCCTGGGCAACATCGGGTCACCCTGCTAGTTAAAAATAAAAATTAGTTCTGCCATTTCTTATTACTTAAATGAGAGATTGACTTATCTCCCCCTGATTTACAAGATTTCAATGGTGGATTGATAATTTTTCTTAAGAGCAGTAATACCCGTAAATCAGGGGGAGATAAGTCAGTCTGTCATTTAACCAAGTAATAATGAACGACAGACTGGCAAAACATGATAAAAATTGATTTTGATTTTTAATTAAAATTCTACCTGATCATTTTTTCATCCTAATTTTTGTGTCGATACTTACAGGGTGGAATGATAAAATTGTCGCCCTAGAAAAGACGACATGATTCCATTTCCATTCCATGAAAACCAGTTTTCTTTTTTTGCTGCAGACCATCTACTAGTTGGCCAGTTGTGTACAAATCCCAAGAGCGATAGGAGCCTTCTATCATGTCTGAAAGTGACGCAATGTTCAACGAGCGAGATCGGTGATGCGCCGCTGTACAACTCCTGCTCTCTACCGATCCAAGTTATGATGCCATTGTCAGCATCCTCAAAGTGCATCAATGGATTGCCACAAATAACAGGGATGTACCCAGGGTGATGAAAAAGTTTCTGGCCACAGTTATGGTCTTTGGTATGGTTTCAAGTGAGGGTCACATCATGCCACCTCACATCTTCAAAGTCAGCTTGAAAGTCAACACCAAAGTGTACCTGAATGTAATGAAGAGTGTGGTGATCCCCTGCTGCTGCTATACTGTATAAGCCCATCCATCCATCCATACCCCTTGAGCCCCTGGGGTGGGGCATAGGCCATCTACAACTTTTGTAGATGCTTTTGTAGCGAGGAGTTCTTTTTACAGGGTGAGGGTGCTGGCTCCACGCCCAACCTTCCCAGAATGTACATACAGCGCCTAGTCTTCCCAAATGGTCACCCATCTGGTACTGGCCAGGCTCAGCGTTGCTTAACTTTGTCAACGTGATTGTGCCGTACATACTATATAAGCACCAGATATAAAAAAAATTTTTTTTATAAATCTTGCTTTTAGTATCACTTTATTATTTATTTATGAAAGACGGAGGCCACATATCGGAATATTCCATGAAAATATCACCATCGTAGATGCTAATTACTCTGTTCAATTATTACTTGCTTAAATGAAAGACTGAATTATCTCCCCTTCTTTCACAAGATTTCTGCTGTTATCAATGACAGGTCAGCAGAATATGATGAAAATGATTTTTTATTTTTTTTATTGAAATTCTATTTCTAATTTTTTTTGTAATTTTTGGTTAGGATATTTATTTTTGCCTGATACGTAATATCAAGCAGTTTTATTTTGGAATGCGATTGTGATCTGTGTTTTTTATTTTGCATGCATTCCAGTGTTACGGTTTTACTTTTTCATATTTATAGACTAGTCGGGGTACGGGCGTTGCCCGGTTGTTTGGAGGTGTGTATGTTGGGGGTGTGGGGTTATGGGTAAATCAAAACAAAAAGAATAAACGAAGTAATAACCCTTAAATATAAAAAACAAACGAACGATGTTAAAAGAAAAACTAAAAAAAGAAAACGCAAACGTGATGGGAAACAAAAAACGCAAACGTGATGGGAAACAAAAAACGCAAACGTGATGGGAAACAAAAAACAAAACGTGATGGGAAACAAAAATCAAAACGTGATGGGAAACAAAAAACAAAACGTAATGGGAAACAAAAAACAAAACGTGATGGGAAACAAAAAACGCAAACGTGATGGGAAACAAAAAACGCAAACGTGATGGGAAACAAAAAACGCAAACGTGATGGGAAACAAAAAACAAAACGTGATGGGAAACAAAACGTGATGGGAAACAAAAAGTGATGGGAAACAAAAAACGCAAACGTGATGGGAAACAAAAATCAAAACGTGATGGGAAACAAAAAACAAAACGTAATGGGAAACAAAAAACAAAACGTGATGGGAAACAAAAAACAAAACGTAATGGGAAACAAAAAACAAAACGTGATGGGAAACAAAAAACGCAAACGTGATGGGAAACAAAAAACGCAAACGTGATGGGAAACAAAAAACGCAAACGTGATGGGAAACAAAAAGTGATGGGAAACAAAAAACGCAAACGTGATGGGAAACAAAAAACAAAACGTGATGGGAAACAAAAAACAAAACGTGATGGGAAACAAAAAACAAAACGTGATGGGAAACAAAAAACGCAAACGTGATGGGAAACAAAAAACGCAAACGTGATGGGAAACAAAAAACGCAAACGTGATGGGAAACAAAAAACGCAAACGTGATGGGAAACAAAAAACGCAAACGTGATGGGAAACAAAAAACAAAACGTGATGGGAAACAAAAAACAAAACGTGATGGGAAACAAAAAACAAAACGTGATGGGAAACAAAAAACAAAACGTGATGGGAAACAAAAAACAAAACGAATGATGTTAAAACTTCTTTAAAAAATCTGAAAAATAAAAACTAAAAAAAAAAACAGCGAACGCGAAAAATAGGTGTGTGTGTTGGCAGGGGTATATGGAAACTAAAAGTAATAAACCTGTTTAAATATTAAAAAAAATGAACAAAAACAAAAAAAAAGTTAAAGGACGAAGGTAGGCTCGAACCCAAAGCCTATAGGTTACCAGTCTGACAGCATAACACGACACCGCGAAGGCAGTAACTTTAGAGGAGTCAAAAATAAGTGTTTATAAACCCAGGTGGTTTTCTAGGTCAAAGCTCATGCCATAGCAGCAGCAGCAGGAGGAGCAGAAGAGAAAACGAATTCATAGCGCGAATTTTGTAAGATAAAAGTCGCTGAACTAAAAGACTTTTACGACGTCGTTTCGTAAGTGTTACATATTATGATCTCGATAGCATATAAAAAGTTATCAGAAATAATGACCCCACCCCCACCCCCATCAAGAATCCCGGGCAAAAAAAGCCTTTTGCGGACATACAGAAAAATGCACACAAAAACACACATTTTCGCTTTTGTATACATATAGTCTTTGAAGTTTTTAACATTTGAAACTATACAAAAAATTACTTTTTATCATTCCTTAAAAAACCATCCCGTCAGTAAGTCATTTAATCACTGCATCAACTCTCTCGAATTTACTATAATACCAATTTTTTTTTTTTTTGCAAGGGATCATCAGTTGTTTACCATGAAACACTGTTTCGGGGATTTATATATATAGATGGCATGTACTTTTTTTTTTTAACCTGAAATTTGTTGCACAGTTTTATTACTTGGTTAAATGAAAGACTGAATTATCTCCCTCCGGCCTTCATCAGGTGTTTTATATCGAACTGGGGAACCGTTTGTTAGGAGTCTCGAACCCAACCCTTTATTATTATTACGAGGGTACCGTGTTCGGACTCCAGCTAGGCTCTGGAACATAGTTGCTGATTCTCTGTTTTGAATGTTACTTTTCACTGCCTTCGTTCAGGATTGAACTCAGCACCTTTGGGTAACTGTAAACTTTGATACAACGTCTAGGACCACTCGGCCATATGTCACTAGAAACATTGTGACTATAACAACCAAGATGAGGAAGTCAGTCCGACAATCTCAATAAATGAAAACACCTCATCTTAAAAATACAGAAAATTACTATGAATTATCTCCCTTTGCTCGACAGAATTTCAGTTCTGATCAGTAGCAGATCAGCAGAATATGATGAAAATCATTTTTATTTTTAACTAGAAGGGGTACCCGGTGTTGTCTGGGTGTGCAGAGGTGGTGTAGTAAGAATATAAAAAAAAAATTAGACGCAGTAGGCAGTCTGGGTGGAGGGGGGGGGTAGCAGGTAAGCCCGAACCTGTAACGCGAAGGAGGAAAAGATGGTGAAAAAAAACCCAACTGCTTAGATCCCGCACCCACCGCATCATACGACGTTGCTGGCGTTCGAAATGAACTTAGTCATTGCAAGACGTATGATGACTTTTCAAAAATGTTGATGCAAAAACTGTACCCCTCCTTGTAAAAAAAATGGCAGTCTATTTTTTTTTTCATCTTCTTTTTCTCCTTTGCGTTACAGGTTCAAACCTGCCTGCCTACTACATTTTTTTTTTTTTTTTTCACACCTCTCTCCACCCAGACTGCTTATTTTGTCTAATTTCTTTTGATTTTTTTTTTTTTTTTTTTTTTCCTGAGAGTTTGGGGAGGATCTTAATATTATTACTACCACTATCTCTCCACGCCCGGGCAATGCTAGGTAACCCCGCTAGTTAAAAATAAAAATCATTTTCATCATATTCTGCTGATCGGCTATTGATGAGAACGGAAATTCTGCTAAGCAAACAAAGGTATTAAAAAAAAAAAAAAGGTACCCGCCATATGAATATGCAAAAATATAAACCATAATTGTTGACTGATTTTTTTTCGTTAATAAAACTGGAATGCATGCAAATAAAAACACGGACCACAATCGCATTCCAAAATAGAACTGATATGATTACGTATCAGGCAAACATAAATATCTTAGTTTAAGAATAATATGAAAACACCAACTTTGTTCGACGTTAAGAAGCAGAAATTACATGACGATCACAAAAGCTTTTTTCTTTTTTTTTTCACATGGAGGTCACCATATATCAAGGCCCGGAAGCCACTTGGGGATAAGGGTTATTGCATGTACAGTAATCAATGGGATAGTATCGTAGTAATCGTTAGAGATTTGATAAAGTGTCTTACTTAAGAGGGCGGTTCATCAGGAATTTGTTTATGTTGGACTTGAAGACCTCCAAGTTGTAGTCAGGTGGGAAACAGGCAAACGGAAGAGAGTTCTACAATCGTGCTTTGCTCGTGGAATCTACGCTTTGATTTAGGCACAGATAAAGAGTGGGGAAAATTAATGACACTGGTTTCAGTGAAAGATTGGGGAGGGAGGGCACCAGAGATTGGAGCTCAGACGAGCACTTGCTATGGGAATAATGATAAAACAAAGACAGGCTCGCAATGTCTCTTCTGTGGGGATGAGAAAAGGGCATCCCCCACTAAGCCACGAAGTCTATTTTGTACTCTGTCAAGGCAGGATAGGCTGTTTTTAGCAGCTCCTGCCCAGATGTGGCAGCAGTACTCCATCCTTGGACGTACTTGGCCTTTATACAGATAGAGAATTGCATCAGTAGTGAGATATCTTCTGGAGCGGTAGAAGCATCCCACCATCTTCTCAGCGACCTTGGCAACAGACTTGATGTACGTGTTCCTTTTCAGATCAGGAGTAAAGGACAAACCCAGAAGCTTGTCAAAACATGGAGCCTCCCCAAGACAAGAGCCATCCATTTCAAACAAATGAGATTTTAAAAAAAATTTTGGTACTTGTACAGTTTAATCACGACATTAAAAAAAGAAAATATCAAAAAAAGGTTATATTGTACGTATCCGTTATGGAACGAAGTCCTCCGAAAAGAATTTTTCACTTAATTTCATCAAATAGTTTTTATTTATTTATTTATTTTATTTTTTATTTTTTTTTTTTTTAGAGCGAAAAAACAATTTGTTATGATATTGAGCAAAAGGTTCGATTTTTAGGAAAAAAAGCTAGTATTAAAGATGGGAAGGGAGTATCGGTGCTTTAAACTGATATATATATCCCTGTGGCGTGTTAAAAAAACTCAAAGATGTCTATCTTCAACGCGCTATCATAAAAACATGTTTTCCGCTGTAAAAAAAAAAAAAATAATAACTACTCTATCAAATTGAGTGGAATTTTTTTTCGGAGAACTTCATTCCATAATGGATATGTACAATATAACCTTTTTTCGATATTTTCATTTTTTACTGTCTTGATTAAACTGTACAAGTACCCTTTTTTTTTGTATCAATATTTAGCTTTCGTCAGTCGTGTGTTTGACTTTCAAACGTGCATGGCAGATTTTCTTGCAGATGGAGCAAGTTCGCAAATATCGGAAGTTGATTTATCCGTTTCGGCTGCAAAATTGATTAATATGAATGTATGTTGTTACTTGATATTATTTGCAGTTTTTTTTTTTTTTTTTTTTTTTTTTCATATTAATACTAGCCTGAGCGTCCAGAATTGTGTGGATGTGTGTGTAAAGGTGTTGGTTGAGAAAAAAAAAGGAGTAGTGGGCAGACTTGAACCCGTAACACGCAAGAGGTAAACGAGGTGAGAAAAAGCAAACACATTAGTTGTCACGACCACAGAGACTTGTGGCGTTACCTGGGTGTGGAGAGGTTTTATCATAAGGGTATTGAGTAACCCAGCTCTAAAAAATATAGCAACAATCAAAAAAATTAACTGCAGTAGCCAGGCTCAAACCTGTAACGCTAAGAGGAAAAGGAGGTGTGTGACGTGGAAAGGGCTACCCCCTTTCCATGTAAATAAGAATATTAAATAAGTGAAAATGAGATTAGGATAAGCCTAGAATCGAACCCTGTAGGCAAAGTTAAGAAATGGAATGTTAGAAATTAATGCTATTATTAATTCTTTTAGAAATCTAAATATTTAATATGCCAGTAAAAGAATGAACAATGAAAATCAAAAATATATTAAAAAATAGATTAGGTTAAAAAATGGGTTAGGAGAGGATTCTTTTGTTTGCAGAAGTGTGTTTTGGACAAACATATGCATAGCCATGTGAAATTAGTCACGTTTGAAAAACATACTTCTGATGTCATAGACAAAGGACATTTTTCCATATTATGGGTTCGAATTTTAGTCAGAGACAGTCAGTCAGAGAGAGAGAGAGAGAGAGTTGAGAGTCAGTCAGTTGACAGTCAGTGGTCAGTTAATCCTTTGGAAGCGAAAGGGTAGAAGATTAAGCATGTAGATACAAGTGAATTCCTGACGTTCATCGACCGCCCTATCAGATGAATAAAGCAATCATCATTATGTTTTGTACGTGTTGTCTCGTGTCGTTTTTCATTTACAACAGAAAAAGGTAATGCGTTAATCATCTTGTAATGAACATTGTGTAAGTCTTAGAAGATTATGCATCTCCCCTCCTCTGTGTTTTAAACTTGTCTACATCTCCAATCAGTATATATATGAAGTCCCAATTATCCCAGAACTGTCTTCTTTCCCTCATCATCACTTTCGTTATATCCGTTATATGTATTGTCTTAATATGAGTCCCCTGCAATTCAATAGGTGAAAAAAAAAAAAACGGTTTAGTCGTCTTGCCCATGTGACTTGTGACGTCACAGGCCTTCAAAATAATGTCGAGATCGCGTGGCGTGAATGACTTTGCAAAAATGTCGACATACAAAAACTGACCCCTTCTTGATGGTCAAAAAGTTAATATTTTAGGCCAATTTTTGGATATTTATTGTCAGAGAGACCGATCTTTCTAACTGTACCGATTTTGTCAGTGATTGTTGTTTTTGGGAGACAAGCACACACACAGACATATTAGAATTAACAGCACTAATAGATACATGAGTTTTATTTTTAACTAGACGGGGGTGCCCGGCGTTGCTCAGATGTTTGTTAGTAGGAAGGCAGGCTCGAACTCGTGATGTGGAGGCGGAAAAAAGAAAGTGAAAGAAAAGCTGAGATTTTACGCGAGAAGAAGTGAAAAGCGTTCAAACGAAAGTTGGCTGCAGGCCAGTTTCTGCTTCCCCCCACTTCAATTAGTTTTGTTTTATCTATACGAAAAAAAATGAACAAACACGCGAAAGTCCATCTAAATAAATATTGAGATGACGCCCATTCACAAATCATACATATTATAAACAAGGGAGTAAAAAGTTCTCCAAAATAGTAACCCTAACCCTCTCAAGAATCCCCCCCCCCCCCAAAAAATGCCTTTTTTTTTTTTGGATGTACAAAAATGTGCGCGGCTGTTTTGCCTTATATATATAAAGATTAAAATTCTACACTTAATTCTTCCGTACTTTTTGCATGATACGTGAGTAAATCCAAAAGATTTTGCTTAAAATACAAGAAAGGGAAGTTGTACCATGGGCAGCATTTTGAGGGGGTAAAAATAGAAGAAAAAAATAATTAAAAACAACCAAAAAATCTGAACTTTTATACCAAAATGTTTTTTGTGTTTTTTATGTTTTTTGTGTTTTTTATGTTTTTTGTGTTTTTTATGTTTTTGTGTTTTTTATGTTTTTGTGTTTTTTATGTTTTTTGTATGTTTTTTGTGTTTTTGTATGTTTTTTGTGTTTTTTATTTTTTTGTGTTTTTTATGTTTTTGTGTTTTTTATGTTTTTGTGTTTTTTATGTTTTTGTGTTTTTGTATGTTTTTTGTGTTTTTGTATGTTTTTTGTGTTTTTGTATGTTTTTTGTGTTTTTTATGTTTTTGTGTTTTTTATGTTTTTGTGTTGTTTTTTGTGTTTTTTATGTTTTTGTGTTGTTTTTTGTGTTTTTTATGTTTTTATGTTTTTTATGTTTTTATGTTTTTTATGTTTTTTTGTGTTTAATGCTGTTTTGAAACGGATTTTATATCCTTGATTGTAAATATATAAAAATAAATATTTTGAGGATTTTCTGGAATTTTGAAGGTTAACGGATTATCAACGACCAGCCGGGGCTTGGGGGTTGGGGGTAAGGTAAAATCTTACGACCTCCCCAGGTGGCAAAAATAGTTGCTACACCACCTCTTGTGCCCCATATTGTATGAGAACTTTTTGTTTATTTATTTATTTTTTTATTTGAGTTGCTTTTGTTTTTATTCTCTCTGCAGAATTACCTGCGTGAATTATTGCGACTGATGCAACCCATGTTTTACGAACATCTGGAAAAGTTGGGTGCAGATGCAATGGAGTTATTGTTCTGTCACAGGTTGGTTGACGTCTTCGAGAATTTTATAAAATGTGTCAACAGTTAATCATGCAAGGTATTTACCGTTCCAAATTCAAGGGGAGATGGCGACATTACGTTCTTGCACTTCTTGCAAGGAAGTTTCGATGTCTATGTATAGCACCTGCTATTCCCAAATGGTCACCCATCTGGTACTGACCAGGCAAAACATTGCTTAAAGTCAGTGATCTACCAAGTACTGGTGTGTTAACGTGATTATGCCATATATATATATATATATATATATATATATATATATATATATATGGAGAAATCCAGAAAGAATTAGGAAAATTGTTTAAGAGGAGACTTATTGGGATAATGCAAAGCTCAACAAATTGATACAGTGCTTATATAAAAGGTAAAAAATAAAACTAATGTATATAAATTTCATTGTTATTAATCTTCTATAATATAAATCTCGCCTGTCTGTTTAAATGTATGTATGTATGTTTGTATGTCTCGCAAAATCTTTCAACAGAGGCGACGGATCTTAACAAAATCGGTATCATTTTGAAGCTCAACATCTCGGACGACAAATATCGAAAAATTGGCCCAAAACATTAATTCCTTCACCCTCAACTCGGCCGTTTTGTACAAGGAGGGCGCGATTGTTTTCACCAACATTTTAGAAAGTCATCGTCACCGTGTTAACGTGATTATGCCATATATATATATATATATATATATATATATATATATATATATATATTAAGTAATGTGATTTATAATTTAAAAATTAAAAAAAAATTTTTTTAAATTTAAAAATCAAATTTTAATTAAATTAAAAATCAGTTTCATAAGAAGGAACAACAACAAAATCAATTATCTGTACGATCGTTTCGGAAATCCGTGCTTTTTATTGTGGTATACATGAAGTTATGTAGAACAATTATATATAGTTTTTTTGGTAAGCATGGTCTCCTCATCAGCAAATTTAGGAGGATTTTTATTGAATTTAAAAGACACCATAAATAAACCTAGCATTAAAAGTAAGGCAGATGAATCTGAAAAAATTGAAATATATATATATATATATATGAAATTTATTTATACAAACATTGATGGCTACATATGTGCATACATGTTTCTGTAATCACCCGCGTTGGGGAATTACGTCTTCAGGCCAAGAATTATCGTCGAGAACTGATATTTCAAACAAAAACATTTTCTTATTTCGTTTACAAAGTTAGAATGTAACATGGGTGGGGGTTATGAGCGGGGAGAGGGCAATTGAGGTCTTTGAAGATAATAAACATCTCCTTTTTTATTTCCCTTCTTTTTTTTTTAATTTTTTTTTTATATTCCCTTTTTAAGTTTATCTATCCCATCTTTTGTTTTTATGGCATAAGGTACTTGAGAATGTAGTATTTTTGTCTTGCGGTCTGTAAATTAAAAACATTTCTCATGGGCATTGAGTACTGACCGGTGCCGTTCAATCCACACACACACACACTAAAAGCAAACATACGCTTATATCAATATTCAGGAGCGGATATACACTGTTTGTTGTATTTTACTCACACACACGCACTGAAAACAGGCCATAACTATATCGACACAGGAATAAAATTAAAATAAATTAAATAAATGAATAAAACAAAATAAAAATAAAACAAAACAAAATAAAAACAAACAAACAAACAAACCAAAAATAAAAATAAACATAAATCCCGAAAGTTATCAAACTCCTCACGCATACATATATATAAATACACATATATACACCCGCGCATATATACACATACACAGACCTATAATGCTCACATACAGTTATAACATGTTTACATCTATACCTACATACGCAGTTATATCAATGCACGGACCCTCAAACACAG